>NW_022436952.1:26853059-26908617 GCF_009761245.1 Sapajus apella | reverse complement strand
TGGCATACTTTAAAACAAGTGAACAAACAGAAAATACCTCACTGCAGTTTAGCAATACTTTATGCACTGTGTGTGTCATTTATTCTGCCACAGAATCACTGCACATCAGGTGGTCTGTAGTGCTGGATCTTCTCAGAGCAATATCTCCTCTTTATAACGCTGAGAATCTTACCAAGACTGGAAGGTGCACTGGATTCTCTAGATGCCTTATACTGTGTTTTTCCTATTTACACCAAATTCTGTGACAGATACTATAGCAATTCAAAGAACAACACCTTAGCCTAGTCCAACTGAGGAGAGTCAACTTAAACAGCAGGAGGCCATATGTGTTGAATGCCAGATGAGAGGTGTAGGCATAAATACATCAGAGTGCTGATTTCCTTCCTTCCTTCCCTCCCTCCCTCCCCCCCCACTTCCTTCCTTCCTTTCTGGGGGTGGGGGGGGTTATTAGAGACAGAGCCTGTCTCTGTCACCCAGGCTGGAGTGCAGTGGCACCATCAGAGCTTACTATAACCTTGAACACCTGGGCTCAAGCCATCCTCCCACTTCTGCCTCCCAATCTCTGGGATTATAGGCATGAGCTACTGTTCCTGGCTTAGAGTGCTGATTTTCATTTTTTCAGGAGTCATTCAAATGACTAAATGACTGTGGTAATTCTGTCTCAGATTCCCTATGATTAAAGAAAAAACAAATGAAAAAATATTAAATTTTAACCCAGGCAACTTCAGTTATCTTAAAGCTAGAGAATTACTACAACCCAGTTATACCTTCTAACTTTTTACTGTTATCAGTTAATTATAGGTTGTTATATTCCTGTATGTATAATACTCATCTTTAGCATTTTCTTTAGAAGTCTAGAATGACTAGACACCATGGCTTTCTTTTCAGATTGCAAACTGACTTTCTAAAATGTGCCAATCAGTCCCTGTTAAATTATAGTTAAAACAGTGAATTTAGCTTTAAACAGAATTCAACACATTGGAAGTTTTGTTTGAATTTATCTCAACTAGCTTGATTTTAATTCTTCACAAACTACATTCCATAAGGGAAGAAATAAATACCAAAACCCTTTATGTAGAAGGTGAATATTTGAATATCATCTCTATTTAACAAAATTTGTTTCTAGTACCATCTTTTATTATTGACTATAGTCATAAATGTGTGTTATTCCTGTTCCCTAAAATGTGTTGATTTTAGTATAATATGAGGCATATGGAGAAACATTTAAGAAGAATGTACCCATCCACTATGACATTAGGTTATTTTCTACTCTAAAGTTAGTAAACTCTATGGCATATATCAAACATTTTAAAATTACCATTAGTGAGTATTTGGGATTATTGAATTGCCCCTTTGGGGTATATGAAAAGTCCATAGGCAACTTATGATTATTTTAAGTAAAAGCAAGTCACTTAATCTTTTAGGGAGAACCAAATAATCTTTAAGATCCTTTCCAGCTCTAAACTTTTAGAGTTTGTGCTTATTCTATAAATAGATTTCATATATTAAAGAGACATGCATCTTGCCTTTTTAGTTCTTTTTCTTTGTCCTTAGTTGTTGGACATCAAAGGTAAAATTTGGTAGGTGATAGAAAAAAAATCTGGCTAAATTAAAGTCTCACAATAAATTGGTAGCAGAACTAAGCATGAGACTCAGTTGTACTCCCAGTCTTCTGGTCCTGTACTGTCTTTATATTCCATTTAACACGTACACAAAGGAGCCCTTCTCTGGAGCTCCCTATTTTAAAACATCTGTAGTGGATTCAGGACCCCGATTGTAAGTCCTTCATCAAGGCTGTCCCCAATGATCAGGGCACACTGACTTCGATCACTAACCTGCACCTAAGTTGGATCTAACCTTTGGAAAAACCTGAAAGAGCCAGAGACCACCTAGAACCAGTCTGGGCCACGAAAGTGAAAGTAGTAGTATGCTTCTGATCCTAAGTACTCTGTGAAGTGAATTATTAGAGGTAAGTTGAATAATTGTACTAAAAATAAGATTTCGGAGCAGCTGGTGGGTGTTCACCCATGGGGTGAGGGGGATAGAGCTCTAGTATGTAAGCATCTGGAGGCATCTGGGAGGAGTGGAAATGGGGCCATCTGATTAGCAACTATGCCTTGTTATTAAACCGTGACTTTCTGCATTGTGTATTCCCAGAGTTGGAAAACTTCCGCTGGCAAAAAGAAAAAGGGCTGCCGTGCTGTTGCTGAGGGCCATACAGTAGACACAAAAGCACCTTCTTAGAGGCCTTCAGCAGAGGCAGCTTGTACAGGCAGGCCTGTTCCTCTCAAAGACTGGGAATCAGATTCTTTCCCCAGGGGGTTTCCAACTAGTTTGCACTTCAGAAAAACCTTTCTTTCTCCTGCTGTTCACGCCCTGCAAAGAATTTTCTTCCAACCAAAGAAATTGTTTTATAATCAGAGATCCTTGTCCTTAGTTGTTGGACATCAAAGAAAGTTTGGAGGAGACTGGGGGATTATATGAGTGCCTAGAATTTATTTTGAATGCAAACTTGCAACATTAGCAAGTCCCCCAAAGAATATACTCATCTCAGAGCTGGGCGAGAGCCTAATATAACTAAGTCTTTATTCTTCCTCGGTTGGATGTGCCCCAGTGAGATACAAATGAGTTGAATTGCCTTATCTGGACTTAATTCATGCATGTTTGGTTCTTGAGGTACACACCTACTGGAAGAGGTCCCCCTAACCTATCTTCCCTTTTAAAAACTGATATTTGGAAACATCGAACACTGCTAATACACTTGAAACAACAACCAAAAGAAAGAAAACCCTTTTTTAAACTAATGTTTGACTCTTGGGAGTTTGGGATTTCTCCCAGGACAGTTGGTGATATCACCAAATGTTGGGAGCCACATTCCCTGCATTCCCTACTGTCACTGAGGTGTTGATGATGTCATTTTCTCCCACAAAGGAAAACCTCAACACCCTGAGGGCCTGAACTCAGGTCTTGGCAGGTAAATCAAGGAAGAACTTATTTTTGGATTTCAACTGATTGAGTCAGGCATAAAGAGACACAACCACCACGTTAAGTATTAGCATCACAGCCTCATCTCTAGGGCCTGAATAGACAATTTATAACTTGGAGAAAATTAAGACTATAACTTTAAGAAATTATCTTCTGGGTAAGAACAATGATTCATGTAATATTTTGGTTCTTACACTTTGGGACATTTATAGGGCATTGTTCTCAGATATTTTGGCTCCCTCTTAAACATCCTTCTCTGAATCCACAAATTTTCCAAGCCTTTCTGGAACCTGTTTATAGATTATTTAGCTTTCCTTCTTCAAGCAGATTAATAACAACATAAATAAGAATTGGGGGGGAAATGATGGATAGGGCAGATTTAGGCAGAATTATGCCTTGAACAAAGTATATTCTTGTTATTTTATCTTGGTTCTGTGGTTATGAACTGAAGAGAGCATTTGCTCTAGAAGATTTCCAGTCTCTTCCCATCCCTTCCTCACAACCACAGAGTAGTGGTTGGAAACAGATTCCAGGAACACCAAAAATGCTCAGTATTTTCAATGGTGTCAGCTAACAGTGTCTCAACAGGGATTCTTTGAGCACTCTTCCTCTGAGCCTTCTTGTGATGTTCTTGTGGTCGGGAGACATATTATCAATCACAAAGACTTGCCCTGGAGACAAACCTGGTGAAAAATATCAGTTGTCTGTCTTTGCCACTAGAAAAAATCCTTTTGTTTTCACTGGTTCTGAATAAACATGCTATAGTTTTTTAGAGAAAGATCGTCTCTTTCATGGAATCATCAACTGACTACTCTCAAAATTTGAGATGCGCTAGTTTGTACTAGGAAGGTAAGGTAGGATCTGTGAGGTAAGTAGGATTTGCCAAAGGTTTTTATTCTTCTCAGCAGTGCTAACTTACCTGTGTTACTCCTGTACAGGTGTTATATTATAGGGTTTTTTGTTTTTGTTTTACAGTAGGAATATATGGATAAAATTCACTGAAATGAAAGTGTCCCTTTAGCTTATGTAGGGAAATAGGGAATTGAATTTGTAAGGAAAGAGCCCAGCCTGTAACTGACCTTTCATTTTCATAGTCTTATTTCTCCTGAGTTGATGTAGGCTTAAAACAAATGAATGTATTATATAAAATGCCCTAGTTTTTCAAGCAGTGTCGATCTTCGGAGTATGGAATAGGATTTGGCATTTTGTTTCAATTTTTATTGTTTTGTTTTCTAAAGGGAGGTTTGAGTTAGAGCCTGTCTGGCAAGATTCCATACTGCTACCATACCACCTGTCCTGGCAGAGACAATGGAATCAAAAGTCAAGTTCTTTATGACTGCACCTGCCTTGTAAGTGCTGCCAGAAGATCTGATTTTCTCTTGTAGCTAAACTCTATGCAGAAACTAGTGCTTGGCACCCAAACAGTGGGTGCATACCCAAACACTTGGATATCCCAACATCAAGAGGACTAGTACCACTAGTTCTCCAGTTGACTTATAAAGTAGTGTTTGGCATAATAGTCAATGATTATTTATCAAATGGAGGAGAAGTGACTTTCTGGTTTACCTAGTTTTCAAGACTTTTGTGAGGATCTATTAATAAGCATGAATCATTTGGTAATTATTATTTGAAAATTGCCTGTGCAGTTCTGCATCTAGAGAGCATGAAAAAGTATATTCTCCCCCAAATAGATCAGGCACATATCTCTGAAGTCAGACCACCGTGCAAAGTTCCTAAGGTGAGAAGCTACTGTTTCTCCTGTTGCTTTTTTGTTTTCCCAGAAATGTAGGTTACCCTACAGTCACCAGTTGAATGCTCTGTGATTAGGCAGTTGTTTTGTAGGCAATCTGACAATTGCCTACAAAACAACTGCCTAATCACAGAGCATTGCCTCGATGAGAACTTTTTCCTTTTGAATTACCAGAGTGTTTCTTGGATTCCCTCAGGGCAGAGTTGCTTCATTATCTTCTAACTTATGTATAACTGGACACCTTCTGGCCTAAGAACATAATTTCTATCACCAATCAAATAATTAAGATAATATACCCACCAAATGGTGCTCTTTGCACAGAATTCTTTTATAATGTTATAATATGATAATAAGGTATAAAAGGTATTCTAAAAGGAGGAGCAGCATCCTACAGTGAAAAGTGCTCTCAGTAGACTTGTATTTTAATCTCAGCACGGATCCTTCGTAGCTTTATGACCCGAAGGAAAATTGCTTAACCTCTTTGAGCTTGTGGCTCCCTGAGTAAAATGGGGATAATAGTAATAAATGGCCTGACTACCTGAAATGAAATAATGTATGAGTGTTGTCTTTGAAAATAGCAAATTAAGGTATTACTACTAATAGTAATTAAACTTGAGCTATTCCTTATGCACCTAATTACCATCAGAAATATTACTAAGTATGAAGGTTATTGATTTAGGCTCAGTTAACCTATTTGCATTCAATTTGGCATCAGCCTAACATAACTAAGCAAGACTGTGTATTTTTAGTGCAGCTAAAGGACAAGGCTTTAGCTTCAAAATTTCGTGGGTCAAGGGTGCTGATTAAATACTACCACAATGTAGTACAGGTAGCCTTAGTGGCTTAGAAAATGTCTAATAGTGTATGAGTTCTGGGGTGGGAACTTAAGACCTGTTACTGCCTTGCTTGTGGTACAGTGAATCACTCCTCTGCCCTGGACCTTTGTACATGTGCTTGTTCAATATTGGTAACCCCGTTAGATTCCTTCTGTGATCAATGAGGTGATCGCTGACACAAAACAGCTGCTTTCTAAGTTTTTACTTATCAGAATCTGAGGGATCCTAGAACCACATTATATATCGCTATTATATCTTCCCTTTTGGAAATTTTAAAGTATTTTTTAAAACTGCTGCTACTGGCTGGGCATGGTGGCTCACACCTGTAATCCTAGCACTTTGGGAGGCTGAGGTGGGCAGATCATCTGAGGTCAAGAGTTAGAGACCAGGAGTTAGAGACCAGGCTGACCAACATGGTGAAACCCCATCTCTACTAAAAATACAAAAATTAGCCCGGTGTGTGGCACATGCCTGTAATCCCAGCTACTCAGGAGGCTGAGGCAGGAGAATTGCTTGAATCCGGGAGGCGGAGGTTGCAGTGAACCAAGATCACGCCACTGCACTCCAGCCTGGGCGACAGAGCAAGACTTTGTCTCAAAAAAAAAAAAAAAGAAAAGAAAAATTGCTGCTACTCTGGGACGGTTGCTCAGGATGCAGCTTCTGGTGTATAGCTTGCAGTCATGTTTCTAAGGACCAGAAGGGAAGGAGTTGAGGGTGGGGGACTAATTTACCCAGTTCATTATACTCTGCTGGTCCCAACATGTTTTTTGATACTCAGCAGATACGATTCTATAGCCTGCTTGGAAATTATCCCACAAGTCTCTGAGACTCTCAGTTCCCTATCTGAGAAGAATTGGATCAAAGTAAGAATAAGCAGAGTTTTCATCATAGCATCTATCAAATATTTGTGTCCCTAAAAAAATTTTCAGGTAAAGACCATCCTTTGAGCCTTCTCAGAGACTACTAGTCTGCAGTATGAAAAAAATCTGTATTCAGGGTTTTGTGACTTTACCTATTTGAAGTCTCTTCCCAAAATAAGTAAATAATGGGATAAAGGTAATTATGGGTTTCCTCCTCTTTTCTACTTACCTGTTCCCTGTTATGATTAAACACACACAGCTTATAACTCTTTTGGAAACAAACTGAATTACCATTATTATCCTTTCAACACTTGCATGGTATTATAATTCATTTCAATCACCAGTACAACACAGTGTTAGTTAGGAGACCAGTGGGGTGGGGGAGGGGCAGGACCTGGAGAGGAGCAGACATTTTCCTTTTTATTGGCTTTGGGAAGCCTCCTTCCTCTCCCAAGGCACTTCTTGGGGAAAACTGTTTTCTTCCCAAAGTCTAATAAAGATTAGTAAGAGATGTCTGCAAAGAATTAGAAGCTCTTTAAAATAAAGGCACGGATAAACATTCAATATCACTGTTATTATCATTAAAAAGGAAAACCCAGCATGTGATGTTTTGGGTCACTTCCAGCGGCCTTGTTTGATGTTCACGGTTCCTTTTTTGACCTTTACCTCTTGATATCTTTATATATTTATTGAGGCTATTGGACAAAGTCTTGAGATACTAAGCAATACAGTGCTGAGAATGAATGATTGCTAGACTCCATTTCTATGGGTGGAATTTGTGAAAATGTATTTTTGTCTTTAGATACCTCGTTGTTCCAGTTTGGCAATATTGGTGGCAAGGTTAATTTAATACCTGATCACTTTTTAGTTTTTATTTCCTATTCTGTACCTTACCCCAGAACTAAAGTTCTATAGGATACTTTTCATTAAATAAATCATAAATTAACTGGATATTTTTTCTGTACTATGCTTATTAACCAGAGATACATCAAAAAAGAAGCAGATCCAATTGACCTAAAAAACAAATAAGAACTTCCCAGGGACATTGTAAGTTATCCCAGTCTCTTATACTTTAGTATGTAAATTATTTCATACCAAAAATGACCATAATGATGTCCTCGTAGTGTTATAAGACATGAAGTAAAAGCTTACTTTTGTTCAACATGATGTATTTAGGCAGAAAAGTGCACCAATACATTTAAGAAAGGATTTCAACAGTGCAGATTGAATTTATAAGGACTTCGTTGTCTTCAGAAAGGTAAATAAATCACTGTCAACCTAAAAGGAAGAAGCTGAGGCAAAATTAATATAAGTAGAGAGTTTATTTGAACCAGGTTGAAGGATTGCAACCCCAGAGCCTAGATTCAAGTTGCCCTGAATATACACTCTGATTGGCGGCAGTTACAAGTGGATTTTGAGAGACAAAAAAGACAGATAGGGAGTGGGCTGAAACAAAGTTGTTTGTCAGAAATTCTCATTGGTTTACAGAAATAACATTGATTAGTAATTGACTATTCATTGTTAAGCTATAGGGCATGGGTTATAGTGTCTGGCGTGGCATTATTAGATTAATTTATAGCTACTTGTGGCAATAGTAAGCAGTTTCAAGAGATGAATAACTTAGCCCAAAGCAGGGAGTAGGACTTGATTGCGGTCTCATTTTAATGTCTCTCTGGGCCTGATAATTAAAAGGAATTGCATTCCTCACATAAAAGCTATTTTCTTTTCTCATCACAAACTTCTTTTCTTTTTGTTTTTTTGAGATGGAGTTTCACCCTTGTCACCCAGGCTGGAATGCAGTGGCGCGATCTTGGCTCACTGCAACCTCCCAGGTTCAAGTGATTCTTCTGCCTCAGCCTCCTGAGTAGCTGGGATTACAGGCACCCACCACCATGCCCAGCTTATTCTGGTATTTTTTGGTAGAGACAGGGTTTCACCATCTTGGCCTGTCTGGTCTCAAACTCCTGACCTCAGGTGATCCTCCCGCCTTGGCTTCCCAAAGTTATGGGATTACAGGTGTGAGCCACCATGCTCAGCCACAAACTTTTATTATTATTTAATGACCTGTGTTAATCAGAATATCCTATTCTATAATTGGCAATTGTATTTGAGAATTAGGTAGAATTATCTCTTTTAATGTTTCTGGACTTTTGAGTGTGCGGGCTTGCTGTGTTTCATAAAAAAGGGCACAATTTCATAATCCTACTTGATGAATTGTTTCACATTTTAAATGGTTATCCTATAATAAAGTTTGCTTGTACATACACTTATTTTTCTCCCTCTAGGTTTTCAGTTGTTTTTTTTTTTTTTTTTTTTTTTTTCCAATTTCTACTCTGATTTCTGCATTCCTACACACACAGATTTTTTTTTTTTTTTTTAATTTCTAAGCTTAGCTCTCATCAAATCAAGGTAAGCTAGAAAATCAAAACCCTGAATCTTTTCATCAGAACCAAAGGAACTCAGCAAGTTGTGAAGGAAATTGAAGTTTAAGATTGTGTATATCATACCAACCACTGATAGAGAATTATTTGAAATTAACATCATATTTGATTTTATACAAAAGCAACTACCATGAAACTACTGTGGTTTTTTTTTTTTTTTTTTTTTTTTTGTGTGTGTGTGTATATATATATAAAGGATAAAAAAATGTTTGGGTTAGAATGAATATATCTATTGTATAGAAGATATATATTCCATATTGTATATATTCTCTAGACAGAATATTCCAAATGCTCATTTTGAATCCTTTAGGGGAAGTTATTAACTCAAACCTCAGATCAGTCTCTAAAAATAGCTCCCTTTGGAGACCCTGAAACCAAATTAAATATCTGGCCTTTGAAATTTTGCCTGTTGAGAGCATGGCCACATGTAAAATGGATAACCTTAGGACAGTACCCCTCTGTTTCTTTCTCCCGCAAGTCCCCTCTTCCACTCATAATTTCAGTTAATTGTACTTAGTAGTAAACAGTTAAGTCTAACCTCCTCACAGACTGACTTCTTTCCCTCTGTTTCAGCCTTGTTTAAATTCAGCATGTGGGATCTGAGTTGCTCTCTTTTTCCTGTTAAGTGGTTGCGTGTTCATCTCAGTTGTGTTAACTACCTTGACACTTAAGAATTTTAATCTACGTGGTGGTCCTTCTGTTTTTTGTCTCTGATTTTCATTTTTGGGTTATTTAAAAACCCATGCCCACTGTCAAGTCAAATGTTTCTTCTATCAACAGTTGTTATCTCTTTATCCTCCATATTATGTTGGTCTTTTTTAGGTTGGAATTTTGATGACCAGGCCTGTTCCCTCCTATGTCATATCTACACCAGATTCACTGTCTACATTTCAATAAATGTTAGAAAATAACCATCATTTTTTTGACTAAGTTGGTGTATCGCTGCTTGTTCCTCTGGAGACAGTTTTCTGCAGGGTACATTAACAGGCAATGGAAATACATACCAGGCTACATGCTAACAGTTGTGTCTTTCCATCAGAAAAAGGTCCTTTTTTCCCCACCCTGTCAAATAAAGGCTTTGATGTTAGAGACAACTACAAAATACAGAAAATGAATGAGAAGAACTGAAATCACAGCATCTGTGGTTTTCTCTATCCTTAATAGTGAGGCAGCTTCTTAGAGGATTTGATTGTAATATATTGATAAAATGTTCGTAGTCATCCCTTTGCAGTTTGTTTTGAAAGTAGTTTCTGAGCAGCAGTTCCTGCAACATCTAGAAAACTTTTAGCTAGAGAAACCACATTTCTTATTCTCAAGCTGCAAAACCAGTTTACTCTTTTTTTGAGTTTAACACCTGATCTTAATGGTGAGGGACTAAGTTACATGGTCTTTCTTCCAAAAGAATATTCAGATTTTTGTGTTCTATAGCTTTCTCATTAAATTGCCATAATAATAGAATTATTTATTACTCACAGGGAATTCAGTCATAGGGAACTGTGACTATTTCAAGGACTTCAAGTATACATAATAATAAACTGTTCCTCATAAAGGGGTTAGGGGTAACTTCATAGCCATTGCTATGGTAGTAGATTTGGATGCATCTGACTATGGAACCAGATCCCTGATCAGAAATAGTTGAGTTGTGTATACATTTAAAGCTAGGGAACTTAACATCACATAATATTGCCTTGTATTGACAATCATCCTTCCATTATCTTTGGGTAAGTAAGGCATGCTATGACAGACCATTTGGCTGTCTCAAAGCCATTGCCTTCTATTTTTTTTCTGAAAGGAAATTCAGATCCTGTTTAATATTTGCTAGTTTTGCTAGGTACTGAAGGCAGAAAGAGGTTGTAGTGGTTTCTTGTGAGGAAGGAAATCAGTGTTTCCTTTTCTTTTTTTTTTTTCCAACATACTGTACATGTTTAATCCCATGGAAATCAGTGTTTCTTATCCATTTTCCATATACTGTCAATCTGTCCAAGCAGATTTATTATATGGCAAACTGATAAGGAACTTTGTTTTCCTCTTGATATACTTGCCTGCACAGCACCATGTGCCACTTTGGAGAGCTCTGTGGTGGAGTTTCAACTCTCTAGATAAGATGGAATAGCTGAACCATTGTGCCTCCATAGATTTTCACAACCCTGAAAGTAACAAGAGTTTGGGAGGATGAAAGAGGGCTATTTGGCCGGGCGCGGTGGCTCACGCCTGTAATCCCAGCACTTTGGGAGGCCGAGGCGGGTGGATCACGAGGTCAAGAGATCGAGACCATCCTGGTCAACACGGTGAAACCCCGTCTCTACTTAAACTACAAAAAATTAGCTGGGCATGGTGGTGCGTGCCTGTAATCCCAGCTACTCGGGAGGCTGAGGCAGGAGAATTGCCTGAACCCAGGAGGCGGAGGTTGCGGTGAGCCGAGATCGCGCCACTGCACTCCAGCCTGGGTAACAAGAGTGAAACTCTGTCTCAAAAAAAAAAAGAGGGCTATTTCCCACCCACCCTGAGAGTCCTAAAGTTCAAAGCCACAGCTGGTGTTTCAGCGGAGCCAAGGTATCTGGAGCAGCCCAGTTACTGGAACGGTAACTATTGCAGGTACCCTTCCTGTTGCTATTCTTTAAAGTATTCATCTAGGTGACCCTTGCCCTTCCCTGTGAATCTTCTCCTCAAGTCCCTCTACCCTTTTGTTGGCCTGCTTTGAACTTCTTGTGCGTTAATCTCTTTTACAAAGTAAGATGTTTAAGCATAGGTTAGGAAGTGCTCCAGGTGTACGCTCACCCACGCTGTGTGAGGATTGTTAAACTATCTGGTTTCTGCATATTTCAGAACTGCAGTGATAGCTAAGTTCTTACTTTACTTGATTTCTTCTGTTTCTGTAATAACTTTCTAAATTATTTCTCTTTATTTACTTAATATCTATGCTTTACTTTTCTTCATTATTCTATTTGATATCAAGTCATAGATACGCCAAAGACATGTTGTCTTCTTTCCTAAGGCGATCTTCTAGAAGAGCATATGGCCAGATTCTAAGAGATTCTCTGGAATTTCTTCTAAAATTCACCATCAACTGATAGGGTTTCCTTTTCTAGTTTTACCTCTCAAGCTTAGCACTGACTTACATTCTTTCTTTCATTTCATTGCAAGCAAGATTTCTAGTTGTGTTCTAAAAATCAAACTGAACTCTTGTCTTTCCTCAGGAGAGAAGGGTATCACCCAGTAGACAGGAGTCTAGGGGATGTTGGGAGCGCTTCCCTGAAGCAACCCAACCACATGCAATTGTGTTTCTCTTCAGGGCATTGCCCAGGTAAAATGTACATGGGTTATGATCTGTTGTAGAAATCAATTACAGTGAATCTCAGATATCAAATTAGTCAGTTCCTTAACCTACACTGTAATCAAAATAGTATAATTGACTCTTGAACTACACAGGGGTTGGGGCACTGACTTTCTGCACAGTCAAAAATCTGCATATAACATGACACCCCTAAACCTAATTGTTAATAGCCTACTGTTGACTAGAATTCTTACTGATAACATAACAGACTAACATATTTCGGATGTTATGTGTATTGTATACTGTGTTACAATAATGTAAGTTAGAAAAAAGAAAATGTTCCTAAGAAAATCGTAAGGAAGATAATTTTTTTTTTTTTTTAAAGACGGAGTTTTGCTCTAGTTGCCTGGGCTCAAGCGATTCTCCTGCCTCAGCCTCCCAAGTAGCTGGGACTACAGGCATCTGCCACCATGCCCAGCTAATTTTTGTATTTTTAGTAGAGATGACGTTTTACCATGTTGGTCAGCTGATCTTGAACTCCTGACCTCAGGTGATCCACCTGCCTCAGCCTCCCAAAGTGCTGGGATTACAGGCATGAGCCACCACACCCAGCCCAAGAAAATGTATTTACTATTCATTAAGTGAAAGTGGATCATCATAAAGGTCTTCATCCTCCTTGTCTTCACCTTACTAGGTTAAGGAGGAAGACAAGGGGTTTTCTTGCTCTTTCAGGGGTGGCAGAGGCAGAAGACAATCTGTGCAGTTCAAACTCATGTTGTTCAAGGGTCAACTGTAATGTCAAGTATACCTTCTCCTCAAAGTAGATAACCCAAAGTAGAGTCTTTTATCATGAGAGCCTATCCCCCCACTACACAGGGTGGGTCACCAGCTACTCCATAATAGCAACATTAACCAGCAAGTCAGGACAAGAGAATAAAACCACCATATCCAATTGAAGCTTCAAGGAAACGCAAGATAATAATGATGATTATATTCGCATGTGGATAAAAGAGCATGAATTACATCCATTGTCTCCAAAGTTTTTTGTGAGAGCATTTTGTGCTGAGTTATGTGTTGTCGTCTACATTAGGCCATGTATGAAGATAAAAAAGCCATATAACCCTCCCCACCCCCAGGTTTCGAAGACAGGTATTCCCCTTTGAGAGAGTTGTTGTAGTGATAATAGTTTTTGAATCAGTGTGTAACTGTCTTACATATTGACTTTAGATTTATATGTCTTAGTTGTAAGGACTGCCATTTATTTCCCTTCCATATGTAGTCAGAGGCCAATAGGCACTTAATAAATAAGAAGTAACAATTACTATCTTCCTAAGCTTTTCCAACATTATTTGATAAGTTCATTTTTTGGTCATAAACTAGCTGGCTTCCCATTATATCTCATGATTAATACTAAGTATGTATTTGTGTGAAAAACATTTTGATAGTTCTTAAACAGGTGCCATTTAATCTCTTGGGATTCACCCTGATAAAGAAGTATTTTCTTAGCTCTCCCTACTTTATTTACTATTATTTTAGAAGTTTCCTGCTCTGTCCTATCCTCAAGGTGATATTCTTTTACAAATTGTGCATATCCCTTGGGGAAAAAATATACTTTCCTCCCTCCTCTGATCACTGCCCATAATAATTAGTCCATTCTTCCAGATCCTCTGTCTTATGGGCTGCTTGCTCTATTATATGGTGTAGATTTCTGTTTCATCTTGGGGGTCATATCTCTAACCTGATCCTTTAGCTATCAGCTGCAAAGACTCTTGCATACACCTCCTAAACTGCTTCTAAAGGAGTCTGGTTCTGCTGGCCCCAGTACTGACCTTGACCCTCTCCCCAGTCCTGTATAGTCCTGGAAACTCAGTGTCCTCAGCACCTAATTCATGCTGATCCTCTGACTTTCTTGCTTGGCCTCTGGAGAGAGAGAGCACATTCTGAACACTCCTCCTTTTGTGTCGGCATCTCTGTGAGGTGCTTTGGAAGGACTCCAGCCAGGCATGGAAGGGCTCTTTGATAATATCTGACGGGTGGGTAAGAATTTCAGGCACCTGGCCAAGATACACATTGCCTGTAATCGTTAACTCAGCCTGTAAACAGTTCAAACGGCACTGAGAGGCCGTCAGTTATTACATTAGAAGAAGTCTTTCATCTCTCTTGCTTAGAAGCCAGGGCGTCAAGCATTGGCCCCCACTGTAGTGATTGGAGCCACAGTACTCTGTGCACAGCCACCAAAGCCCAAGACATGCAGATACACACAATGGAACCTGCTCCAAATGACTGACTTTCAAACTTTCGGCATTAGAGCAATAATTAAATCATTAATTTCCTTTTGTTCTGCACCTGGCTGATGCTGGAAGGAAAGAAGTATATTGGGTAGTGGGGAATGTGGGTGGCAGTGGAGAGGTGGGATCCCTGACCAGGAATAAATAGTAGCGAAGGAATTATCTTCTGGAATTGGAAATTTAATTTTTCAGCTCAATTTGCCAGCACACACTCGTGTTTGAAACCTCACCCCTCACCCTTTTTATTTGTCCCTCTGCTTCACATTGATCTTTCTAAGTTTGGTCTTCAGTGTACTCCATATCTCCAGTTGGCTTCACAATTACTCAATATTAGTAAACCCTCGTGTAAGGCACAATGCTGGGCCCCGGAGAGTGCCTAAAGGAGCATAAGATAACAAACATTCCTGCCCTCAAGGTGCTTACTAATGGAGCCCTTCAGATACTCTAGATGTATACTAGAGAACTCTACCTTGAGAGTTTATAATACATGCTAAATAAGGCATACAGTGCAGGAGTTTGCACTGAGAACAGCAGCGTGGACAGCACACTGGAGATCAGAGAAACTCCATTCCATGAAAAACAAAAAGTTTCAGTCCTTTGTTTAAAATTTGCTTTTCTTTTATGTTTCTCATCATTTTCTTTTGCCTTTTTCACTAAGTTGCTACTTTGGCTATACATTATAGAGTATTATAGGCACTTAGTAAATGGGATCATTAAACCTTTTTTAGAATTAGCTGAGGAGCTAGAATTTGAGTATTCTGGTATCAAAGGATGGTGCAGGAAAAGCAAGTGCAACTTATTTTAAGCATCTTAATTTCAGAAGACCCTTTTCTGATTACTATTTCTACAGATGTTCAGATAGGTTTAAGGCCATCGTTGCTGAAACAGTTTAGATTAGGCCACAGGTTTTAAATTGCAGGTAAAATAAAATCCTACACTCACCAGTGTTCAAGGTGAGCATCAAAGTTCCAGGTTATACCCTTATACCAGAATCCCAAGTGTAAAGCAGCTAGACTCTTTTCCTCTACAAAACAATATTTGAACATTTGCCTCACTTTCTTCAACTAAAGAAAAATGATAGGGCCATGAGACATTCTTCTAGAAATTTTTTTTTAAAAAGGATCTGCCTTATGTAACTTGACTGGGGCCCTTTTAACTTATTACTTAGTTCTGATCTCATGCCTTCTGTTATCTTTGTTTTGTATTCCATTTTGCTCAGCTTTTGGGGCATCCTTTCATTCCCTTTATATATTTTGGATTTAGGGTTTGTCTCATTCCCAACATCCATGTTTTGTTTGCTGATTCTGAATGTAGCTTTGGAGGAGCATGGATAAAATAAGAGTGCAGAGCTTGAGGACATGCCACCCTGCAGCCCATGATGTGTTCTGCTTCTGATTTACCAACTGCAGAGATAAGCATTGTGTCCTTTCTTTCATCTAAGACAAGTAATACTTTCTTCCATGGAGAAAGCAGTAGTTTAATCTTAAAAAGAAATTAGGTCCTTTAGAAGAATTGAAGCACTAAAGCAAACTAAATTAAGCTTCATTATCATTGTGCCCAGCATTGTTATTTGTTCATGGTAAATAGGAGGGTAGTTATTTGAAAGCATGTGTTAGGTCATATTTATGTAGTAGAATTGTAGAAATACCGAATTTATAAGATGAAAGAAAGCTTTGAAGCTTCTGCAGATGTTTCGGATCCACTCAATTCAATGTCCTGGTTAATACTAAAATTATGCAAATTTAATACGATGGGGAAATAATGGAGGAAGCTTCCTCTGTTCTTCTACCTGAATGTAGAGTCTACCTTTTGGGAAATGACCAGTTTTTGCATATTGGCCTCCCACTCTGGTGGTTTTCAGTCTACAGGTAGATAGTAAGGAAAATGCCTAGAATTGTTTTGGTCCCTCTTGATCAATGGTTAGCAAATTTTGGCTTATATCAGAGTCAGTTTTAGAAAGCTTGTCACTCAAACTCCAATTCCTATTTCAAACTGCCTTTAAGATTTAAATGTTCATCTCTCATTCAGTATATCAAGACTGACTTAAATTTTCCCTACTCAAAACTAACTGCTTTTTCCAATTTCCCCATTTTGTTAATACAACATCTTTTTTCCCAATTCTCCAGGTTTAGAACTTTTAACTCCTCCATTTCCTTCATCCTTGTGCTACAATCTGTCAAGTACTTTCAACACTTCCTTGATAATTTCTATGATTCACTCCTTCTCCTTTTAACTATTACTACCACAGTTCAAGTTCTTGTCATGCCAGTACTAGATTACTGGAACACTTCTCTAATTGATTTTCCTACCACTAGTTTTCTCTTCATGGCACGATTTTACTCTGCTACTAAATTGTTCTGCTTACAGTATTGTTTTGATCATGAGATCCCCTTAAGAACTTAGGAGGATTCCTTTTTTGCATATAAGAGCAAGTGCTGACTCTCATCTTGGCATGCAGTAGCCTTTGTAATTTGATCCTACCTCAGCTATCCAAACTATCTTTGCAGATCTATTTTTTTTTCAGTCAGACAAGTCTTCCTGTACCTTGAAGACTTGAGAGAAACTGCTCAAGAACCTTACTTTTTCTCTCACCTGGCTCTTGGTTTCTTCTCAAGTAAGCTCATTTCAAAAAATCCATTTGACAGATGCCAATGGACTAGATCCTGTGGTATTTTTCTCCTATGCAAATTCTGTCCTCTCTGAGGGAGAGCTTAAGATCCATCTCCTTGACAAATACTGTAGGACATATTTGGCTGTACCACACAATGTGGCCCTTGATATGACGTCATTTTGTACCACATTTACTTTGTGTATATGTTATCTCCCTAGTAAGACTGCACCTCCTGGCTTGGACCTAACAGTTTTGGGAAGAAGATAGGTGCTCATCAAATACTTGCCAAGTAAGAGGCCATATTTCAGATCCATTCTGATGTACCTATGAGGGAAATCTCTGTGCATCCCCATCCAGCACTGTACTCAGTGATCACAAGAAGCGAGTCTCTGTTTCTTGACAATGATCACTTGGGAGCCATTGATCTGCCCTGTCACAAAGGGTTTGGGGGAAATTGTAGTGGCTGTCATTTTAGCGAGAAAGATGGTTCCAGAAACAGGTCTGATAATACCCAGACAAGGAATCAACTTAGTGACAGATAGCAACTCTAGTAGTTAGGTATTTATTTGGCTAGGAAAGGGGCTTAGCCTCTGAAGTATTTCAGATAGGTGTTGGCTTAGCAATTATATATGCTGCTACTTTCTGAGTTAAGCCTGCCTAAAAGCAAAAGTATGGCCTGATGACTGGGTGGTTACTCCTGTACCCTAAGAACTCATTTATAGGCATCTGCACAGAGGTACCCACCCGAACAAACATTAAGAAGAAGCAAAGGAAAGTGCCTGAAGCATAGTCACTGTGTCAACAGAAGTATCAGATAAGGTGGTTTTTATGGAGGGGATGTGTGTGGTGGGGGGAAGAGTTGATGCACCTGTGGTTGGTGATTAAGAAACTTGGTGCCACATTATATGGCACTATGAAGCCACCTTATGTCCCAGCCACCCCATGGTGGCTGATGTCATATAATTACCCATTTGCTAACCGGGCCAAGAGGAAATGTATTGGATGAAAGCCAGAGTAAGATAGTTATATCTTAGCTGAACCATTCAGAACTATTCAGAACTTTTTGGATCTCCTTTTGTTTCCAGTGAGGCCATTGTAATTGTTAATCTAATAGTAGTTGATTTTTATAGGTGTCTTGCACTTTGTTTTTTTTGTTTTGTTTTGTTTATTTGTTTTTTGGAGACAGAGTCTTGCTCTGTCATCCAGGCTGGAGTGCAGTGGTGCATGATCTTGGCTCACTGCAACCTCCACCTCCCAGGTTCAAGAGATTCTTCTGATCTCCTGCCTCAGCCTCCCGAGTACCTGGGATTACAGGTGCCCGCCATCATGCCCAGCTAATTTTTGTATTTTTAGTAGAGATGGGGTTTCACCATGTTGGCCAGGCTGGTCTGGAACTCCTGACCTCAAGTGATCTGCCTGCCTTGGCCTCCCAAAATGCTGGGATTATAGGTGTGAGCCACCACGCCCAGCCAGGTGTCATGCACTTTGATGTACCCATTCCTAAGACAACTGTGTTCTCATGTAAATGTATTCAGATGAGTTCCTGTGGCTCACACAAGCTGCCAAATTATGGTACCTCCTCAAGCAGGAACAGGGTACAGACAATTCCTTTTGGCTGAACTAGGATTGGATTTAACCCCAGACTGACTCAGCTTCTCTGTTAACATTGTTTGAAATTCTGATATCCGTCCAGAGGTTTTTTCTAAAGAGTGCCTAGTGTGAAGTAAGAACCACAAATAAATGGAGCAAAATGGACCTGAGAGACCAAAAACTCTCATTTTCAATATTAATTTAGCACACGTTTATTGATTGCCTTTTATGTTAGAGCATTGTGCTATGTGGGATTACAAAGAAACCCCTGCCCTCAATTTAGTAAGTAAGAATATAGTCCAGGCCTGGTGGCTCACACCTATAATCTCAGCACTCTAGGAGGGCAAGGCAGGAAGATCACCTGAGGCTGGAAGTTTGAGACCAGTCTGGTCAACATAACAAGACTCCACCTCTATTTATTAAACAAAGAAAAAAAAGAAAATATGAAGCAGAGGGTGAAAATTACCATACATAGATACAAACAAGATGTTTGGGGCATTTCAGATGAGGAGGAAGAGATTGTTTGTGGAAGAGGTAAGCAAATGAACTTGCCCTTGAAGGACATATAGGATTTTAATAAGCCACAGAACAAGAATAATAGGCATTCCAAAAGAATGTGAGAGAATAGTGAGAAACTCAGTTTGATTTCACAAGTAGTATGGTGCATTGAGGAGAGGGGTGGGGATGAAACTGAAAAAGTAGAGGAGAAGGGAAGGAGCACATACTTTTGAGTGGTTACTATGTGCAGGAAGTCCTGGCACTTTAAATATGTTACTTCATTTTATCTCTGCAGTGATCTTCTTGGGTGGTGTTTGTTGTTGTTGTTGTTTGTGTGTGTGTGTGTGTGTGTGTGTGTGTGTGTGTGTGTGTGTGTGTGTGTTTTAGAGACAGGGTCTTGCGCAGGCTGGAGTGCAGTGGCACGGTCATAGCTCACTGCAGCCTTAACCTCCTAGGCTCAAGCAATCCTGCAGCCTCAACCTCCTGAGTAGCTGGGACTACAGGCATGTGCCAGTATGCCCAGCTAATATTTTTCAAAATTTGTTGTAGAGATGGAGTCTTGCTATGTTTCCCAGGTTAGTCTTGAACTTCTGGCCTCAAGCAATTCACCCATTTTGGTCTCCCAAAGTTCTGGTATTACAAGCATGAGCCACTATGCCCAGCCTCCATTTTTAAAAGGAGACTTAGAGAGGTTAGGTTACCCACAGCTTGGAAGTGATAGCGTTGAAAGGTAAAACCGACTTGAAATTTAATACCAAGTTGTCTGATTCCAGAGTCAGTACAGCACACTGAAGCCTTGATTTGATAGGCTATGGAGTTTGAATTTAATTCAGAAGACAGTGGACAGCGATTGATAGTATTTGAACAGGGCAATGATAGGATCAGTGTTGTATTTAGGAAGATTGTTCTTGAAATGATAGAGAGCTTTAGAATGGTGAGTGACTAAAGACTAGTTAGAAGTCTGTTGTAATGGTTCCGACTCTGGAGACATAGAAAAGGTAGGTCTCCAAAGACTAGTGATGGCTTAGTCTTTGCAATTACTAGGAGGAGGAATCATAATGACTATGAGGTGCTCAGCCCAAGTCTCTAGGAAAATGGCGGTGTCACTAACTGATATAGGTAAATTAAGACAGGTTATTGGCTTAGGGCAGAGTGCACGGAGAATGTGATATTTAGGTTTGGTATATTTAAGTTTGAGGTATCAGTATGACTACAGAGAAATAATGTCTAACAAGCATTTTGAAGTACAGAAGATTTGACTTCAGAAACCAATTTGGGAATCATAATTGAAGATATTGGAGTGAATAAAAACCTCAGAACAGAGATAATAGAGATCAGGGAATACATCTTTAGGAAACATACATAAATGAGAGGGAGAAGAAAAGAAGAGGGAGAAGAAAAGGAGAAGGAGAAGAAAAGAGAAAGAGGCAACAAATGAGGACAATCAGAGAAGTGGAAGAACTAGAACAGTATTATGTCATGAGCAACACGTGAAGAGTCAAGAAATGCGTAGTCATTGGGTCAGAAGTAATTTAGGGCTATTTGTCTTGCTGTAGCCTCAATCCCTTTCTTAGGAAACAACTGACACTATTACATTCAAACACATTCATTTTTCTATTTCAACTCTGTTAGGGAGGAAATTCAGCAAGCAGGAAAACTGTTTTCCTGTTAAAGATGTGTTTGGCTGTCACATTTTTCACTTAAGCTAGTGAGAGCTGTCAGTTTTACTGCCAGCAAAATAAAGTGCCATTTTGAAGTATTTCACTATGTCATTGGAGGTTTAGTTCCCAAGAAAGCTCTTGTAGTGTCCGTGCTTCTGCCCTTTTGCTCTGAGCTGCTTCCTGTGATTTGTCCAGTCTCCCTTCATTAGATTTAATACCTGAAGTTGATGCCCAGAACGCAGGTCCCAAGCCCAATATGCATTGCATTGTCTCTTCAAGACTTAGTTACCTAATTTGTAAAATGAGTGGTACTAATAAAGGGAGAATAAAATAGCTAATGAAGGATTATAAAGCACTTTGCTAATATGAAATGCAACATCAAAGCTGAATAATAATCTTAATTTAGGGTGAAGGGTTCCATTAGCAGAGTAAAAATAAAAAGGACAAAGGGTAGTGTTGCTTTGTACCTTGATAACAGTGTATAAATCAAAAGTGCTGCTATTGATCTTCATTGCCCTGTGAACTCTCAACCCAGGAATTTGGCTCCCCTCCCTAACTGTCTAAGTACTTCTCTTGCCCACTCAGTCTGTTGATGGCACCTCCCTGAATCTGACAAATACAAACAGGAAATTCTCTTCAGCAGAGCCAGCTTGCTAACTATGAAGATTCCTCTTCCATGTATCAGCACTTTGATTATGTTTTTGTGTCTCTTATTATTTGTGCATAGCAAGAAAAAGAGGTTTGAACAATTAAGAAGTAACAAAGAGCTCGTAGTTCACAAAGAGCAAGTCAAGGGATGTCTGGAATATTTGAACATACAACTGCCTTTAGCATGAGGTGGCCTACATACATTCTCAGGGTTAGAGTAGGCTGGAGAGATGATCAAGCTGCCAGGAAGCTGAAACAAAGGCAGGGTGGTCGGATCAAATGTTTCTTCAACTGAAGTCTTTAACACTTGGGCTTCAGCCAGGCGCAGTAGCTCATACCTCAAATTCCAGCACTTTGGGAGGCTGAGGTGCACAGATCACTTGACGTCAGGGGTTCAAGACCAGCCTGACCAACATGGTGAAACCCCATCTCTACTAAAAATACAAAAATTAGCTGGGCATGGTGGTGCATACCTGTATACCCATCTCCCAGCTACTAAGGAGGCTGAGGCAGGAGAATCGCTTGAATGTGGGAGGCGGAGGTTGCAGTGAGTTGAGATCACGCCATTGCACTACAGCCTGGGCAACAAAAACTCCGTCTCAAAACAAAAAAACAAAAAACAAAAAAACTTGGGCTTCAGCTGGGTGCAGTGGCTCATGCCTGTAGTCCCAGCCCTTGGGGAAGCTGAGGCAGGAGGATCACTTGAGGACAGAATTTCGAGACCAGCCTGTGCAAGATAAGGAGACCCTGTCTCTACCCAAAACAGAAATTTTAAAAATTAGCCAGGATTGGTGGTGTGCTCCTGTAGTCTCAGCCACTCGTGGGGCTGAGATGTGATCCTCCTGGGTTTGGGGCTGGGAGGTCGAGGCTGCAGTGACCCATGATTACACTACCACACTCCAGCATGGGTGACTGAGTGAGATCCTGTCTCAAAAACAAAGAAAAACAAACAAAAAACTTGGGCTTCAGATACATCCACTTTTCAAGGAATAAAGGATGGAGAAAAAAATGTAATTCATCTCTCATCCCACCAAAGATAAGAAAAACCCACTCAGAAAAAATATGGAATATTATTGGAGTGAACTGACTCTAAGTTTTCCCAGAACTTTTCTGAGCAGATCTCTGGCCAAGTCCTCATAAAATTTTGGTAGAGACTGAAGTTCACTGCAAACAGCTGACATTATGGCCTGAAGCCAGTGGGGAACAAGAGTTTCTTTCTGTCAATACTGCAGGGAGTTTTTAAAAAATTGTTTGTAATAGTCTCTAAATGGCTTCTCTCAAAAAATAGCTTCTCATTAAATCTGGGAGAGAGACTGAAGGGCCCAAAATGACAAGAGAGTACTTACAAAGCAATACAGCAAGAGCAAAGTCGTCCACCCATTCATTCCACATTCCCCCAGTCTTTATGTGCTGTGCTCTGTGTATTCCCATGCGCTGTATGTTGTCTGACAAATGGCCTTAAGACCCTGTTCATTGAGCATGTGTATACATTGCTGTAGCCTGCAGTCAGGTGTTACTCGCCTGAGGACACAGGACTCATTCCTCTGGGGTGGGAGGCTGTTGCTTTCTTCCCCATTCAGGGTTATGCATAACTCAGCAGCACATTGATACTGAGAAGAGACAATAAAAGAGTAACAGGCTGTGTTATTCAACAGGAAGATTCTCTGGAAAGAAGTGAGTTTTTTTCAGGGTGTGGAGGAGATCTGGGCATAATAGTGAAAAAGAAAGAAGAGAACTCTGCTTTGTGAGGAGGTCAAGCTACGCTAAAGCTGACTTTGAAACTGAAACTTACAGGGAGTATACAGAAAGTTTCTGAAGAGAAAGCAGAACTCTGAAAATAATCATATCCTGATAAAATGACAAGGCAACCACAAGATTTATTTTACCTCACATCTGTTTATTAAAGCAGATGATTCAACATGCATTTTTCTTAGCATCTACTGTGTGCATGGCATTATGTAAATGATGAATAAGACCTAGTCACTGACCTCAAGGAGCTCAGATTCTACTTTGCAGGGAGGAGGAAAGAACTAATGTTTTATTGAACAAAGAACCAGGCATTTTGTTGGAGGAAATAGGTAAGAGGGTGGGTCACAACAGAGCACTGACCCACAGTAAGAGGTAAGTGTCATTTAAGAATTTTGAATAGATGGCTTTAGGGGAACATATGAGGGAAAGTGTTTAATATTGGGGACTGAGGGCTGGTCAAAGGATTAGAGAAGGGCCCAATTTGGACTGGGATGGGGAGTCGAGGGTAAAAAGAAGTAGAGAGCTATAGGATTGGAGTTCTCAAGAGTCTTTGGCTCACAGGGGATAGAAGAGGCACCATTTTTGTTTCTCTATAGAACCAAGAAAATAGGGAAATGTCCATGGGAAGACGAAAAATAAAGAATTTGGCAGAGAACCAAACTATCTTCCCATGATACGTTTTCTGTAAAAGACTGCTTTCGTTCTCTTTAATGCCTAGAATTCTGCCATAAAAGGCTATTTAGGTATCTTACTTTTTAGTTTCTAGGAGTGCAAGAGATGCTACTATTAGGAATTTCTAAAACATTCAGAGGATGGAAATACCAGCTGGCACCAATGCCGAGATATCCAGGCACCATCCATAGTGACCCAGTGAAATGCTGAGCCCCAAATGGCAATCCCTCCCAGGCTCTCCCAGGGCCATCTCACTTTTTCTTTTATCCCCTGCCTGGAAGGCTATGCTTTGGGTGGGAATAAAAATCCACTCTCCTGTTGCATCTAGGCAGCTGCCAGCTGTCTGTTTGCCTTGTTCTTTGCTGGCAAATCATTAAACAGTCCCCCAAAGCAGGCCTCTTCCCTAGGGCCACCCCATGGACAGAGATTCAGAGCTGTGGTCAAAGGGCTGTCAGCAGTCAGGCTGGAGCCCTTGGGCTATCTCCAACATAAGCCCTTCCTGGCTGCTGCCTCTTCTGAACAGAAGCCTCCTTGGCCTAAGTCAACCCCCCAATGGCTTCTGAGGAGAGACTCTGGGCATCTGAGTTGGCTGGCGGTTTGAATAATTTTATCCTTTTCCTCCTGAAGTAATTTCTCAGTGCAACTACCCCATGATGTCTTTATTGTTTCTTTATTGAAGCCCAGGCCCATCCTCCACATTTTTTCCGCTTTGCAATGTAAATACAATATTGTGTGTTACTGCCCAGGAGCTGGGGACTGGGACCAGCCGAGCAAACTTCATAGTTTCATCCCATCCCCACTGACATTGTGCCAATGCAAATCCGAGTGTAGAAGATTTCATTAAGCCAGTCCACTTGGAGATAGTATCTGCCCTCAAAGGGCTTATAAGCTCCAGGGCTTGCCAGTTGTGGAAGACAGTAGTATGGAGCAAAGTTTGTAGGACACCTTAAAATCCCTACAGCCTCTGAGCAGGAGACTAATCCTGAAAGACCTGGAATATGTGTGAAATAACCATGTTAATGAAGCCATTTCCCACTCTTGCATTGAAATCACCAAACTTAGCAATGCTCAAGTAGCTCTGCTGGTAGTCCAGATGGGCCTCTGGCATATTTAAACAAATCATCTGGTTTTCTTACGTTTCGTTTCTTTGGTGTTTTTCACAGGGACTGTCTGGCTTTAGTCTTTGGCGTTTTGAGCATTGAAATCTTAACCTAAATAATTACTAAAAAATAAACACTATCTGCTTCTAGCAGGTTTTCAGATTCCTACCATCTCTGGCATGAGTTTGGCTGGAACAGGAACAGCAAAATCATAAAGCAGACTGTGTCAAGGCTGTTTGCAAGTAGTGCATTGGGTTAGGTGTGAGAGTTCAGTTAACTACTTTGTTGTGGCAAGAGTAAAGGCCATCCGTCAGAAGCACACGAGACAAAGCCTCTACAGACCCTTCTCCTGAACATGTGGGAATTAGGTATTACCCCTAGCAATACTTGCCATCTGTGTCAAGATCTCGGCCTTTCTGCAGAGAGGACTTCTTTGGATAAGACCTAGCTAAACAAGGGGCCTCAGTGGTACTCCCTATAAGATGGAGGTCAGTGAGAGTGGCAAGATCTTTCCTGGGACAGTGGTCAGAACTCAGCTGACTTTCCAGGACTAATTCGTATGATTTTTGAATGGTTGAACCCTGAGTTCCTCACCTAGTGGAGAAAAGGAGTCCAGAACACATGACTTGGTTATCTTTTGAGGTCTTTATCTTCATAGGCCTCAAAACTTGGTCTTCTATTTCATGGCCTTGCTTCTAAAGATCCCTGATGTAACTAAAATGATATTTGATGGGCTCCCTCTTCTTTGCTCCTAACTTCATGAGTAGCTTCCTAGTGCCTTTGTAGCTGGAGGTCATTCTGACTGAGTCAGGACAAACCCTGTTTCTGTGTGAGAATATAATGGTATAAAAGCTCTACTTCTTGGGTGGCTGGGATTTTTTTTGCCCTCTTTCTGTCTGATTACTGCCCAAAAAGCTTTTTTCTCAGCTGGGCGCGGTGGCTCTTGCTTGTAATCCCAGCACTTTGGGAGGCTGAGGTGGGCATATCATGAGGTCAGGAGTTTGAGACCAGCTTGGCCAACATGGTGAAACCTTGTCTCTACTAAAAATACAAAAATTAGCCGGGCATGGTGGCAGGTGC
This sequence comes from Sapajus apella, assembly GCF_009761245.1. Lineage (NCBI taxonomy): Eukaryota > Metazoa > Chordata > Mammalia > Primates > Cebidae > Sapajus > Sapajus apella. Next base: position 26,882,574 of record NW_022436952.1, on the reverse strand, counting down.
CTGTAATTCTAGCTGCTCGGGAGGCTGAGGCAGAAGAATCGCTTGAACCCGGAAGGCAGAGGTTGCAGTGAGCTGAGATCATGCCATTGCACTCTAGCCTGGATGACAGACTGAAACGCTGTCTCAAAACAAACAAACAACAACAAAAAAACCTTTCTTCTCTGATATCACTTTATTTCAAAAGCAGCACAGATAATTAGCTCTTCTTCCACTTACCTTCTTCCACTTGCTTACGAGTGCACTTATGATCTGTGAATCGCCATATAAAGATGCCAGGCAGAGTGTGGGGTCAGGAAAATGGGGGCCATTTTCATGTAAAGAAGTCCAGTGGCATCATGGAGCACCAGCACAGTCTGAGATGAGGACAGGTGGATTTAGAAATTGAAGAATGGCATCTGTAACACGGGGTGAGGGAGTGAGGAAAATGACCATCTGGCTGAATGACCATTATTTGGGTCTGAGCTTCTCTGACCTCTAATTTCAGGACACACCTTTTTCATCCTAAAGCAACAGAGACTTGTCACTGGGAAAGTGTCTCTGAGCAGCGTCTGGGTCTGGCTGCCTTTGTTGTGTCTAGGAGAGGAGATGAGATAAACCTGGAAGAGAGGAAGGAAGCCGAGGCTGGTAGGCAGAGCACACAGAGCAGACAGATCCTGCTTCTGTCTTGTTAAGAATGATTCAGGTTTGAGAATTCTGTAAATGGGGACTCTGGCGCTTTCCACCATCATCCCCGGGCATTTATTACAGTACCCACCTAATGTTTGTCATGCACAGAACACCATCCCAGGGTGCATACCTGGAGGCATTGTGACCGAGTAGCCGGGGCTGGGGGCCTCAACCTCCTTTAACCAGGTGTTAACTAGCTTAACTAACTTTAACTAGGTGGGCAGTCTGTAACTTGAGTCTTGCTTTCTTCATCTGTAAAAGGCAAATTTTGAAAGTCCATTATGGGTGTGAACCAGGCTCAACTGTTAGCAATTCACATCTCTTTTATAAACTACATGGCAACTGGATTCAAATCAAATTTTATTCTTTCTTTCACCAAACACTAAGGGCCTGTGATATGCAGAGCCCCAAACTGGAGTTTCAGTGAGCTCAGTTTTTCCCTCAGATTTTGCCACCCTGCTTCCTATTAGATTCTGGAACATCATTTCAGTTCTATCTTGTCAGATATCTTGCTCACCAGCACCCCTGTACCCCAAGGGAGGTTTTCTGAATCAAGTGAGAAATCATGGAGGTCTCTTCATCCATCCCCTGCTAGTGTCCACTCCCATCAGATGGCCCAAGGTTATGCTGCTCTCTCCCCACCAACATTATTTTATTTTGTAGCTTAAAAAATTACATGATGAAGCAGGAATACACCTTGCTGGTAAAATAGTTTTTAAAAGGTAGATAGCACAACTGTAATCCCAGCACTTTGGGAGACTGAGGGGGCGGATCGCTTGAGCCCAGGAGTTCAAGGCCATGGGCAATATGGTGAAACCTTGTCTCTTAGCCAGGCTGGTGAGGCATGCCTGTAGTCCCAGCACTTTGGGAGGCTGAGGCAGGAGGATTGCTTGAGCACAGGAGGTTGAGGCTGCAGTGAACTGAGACTATACCACCACACTCCAGCCTGGGTGACAGAGCAAGACTGTGTCTCAAAAATGAAATAAATAGATATACTCCTCTTGACAATTCCCCAGCCTCCTAACTTGATTCATGGAAACTCAGTTATCCCAAAGAGATAGTGACAACTTTTTGTAAGGTTTCAAAAGAGGTCTTGAGATTCCCAAATCTAAGCCTGTACGATCGCCATTAGGATCTAACCTGTAGATGTGAGCTTCACTCACATTGGCAAGGTGACCAAGCTGGGCCTCAGTGGCAGGGCTATTCTGGTCCCAGGATCCGGAAGCAGTAACTTCAGACCAATCTGTTTTTTTTTCCCCACCCCTCTATCTGCAGGAGCTTTACTTTATGATGCCGGTGTGTCCTCCTACCTGAGATAAAATTTCAGGTAATGGAGGTTGCGCAGGAAAGGATGATTGTAAAGGAGGTTGTGCAGGAAAGGGTGATTGTAAAATCTGAAAAGAGGAAATGGGGAGAAGGATGCCTTTGATGCCTGGCCAATGTTCCTGTTTACAAAGGCAAAATTGTAGCAAGCAGTAAAGTTACCTGTCCAAGGCCTGGGTGAAGGTCTGTACGTGGAATCAGAGAACTAAGATGATTGCAGCAGAGGTGGGGGAAGGAGAGTGCCTGGGAAACAGGAGACAGTGAAGAATTGCTTGCAGAAGGACACACCCAAGGAGAGGAGATGCCATGGATAAGGGAAGACCAGCATTAAGTTCCAGGCTCAGTTGAGCCCTGGAATGCCCTTTGTAAGGAGGTAATAAGATCACGTGGCTTCCTTCATGAGAAGGAGGCAGACTGAGAACTGGAAGAGCTTGTTGAGTGGGGTTTGGAGGGCTGAGAATAGAAAGGAAGTGACTGTGGATAATGAGCTGCCCCAGACTGTACCTTGCAGAACACTAGCATTTAGAGGCACCGTTGATTCCCAAAGGAGGAGGGGGTTGGAAAGGGCATTATTTCTTCCAGGAATAAGAAGGGACTTTATTATTACAGATGCAGTAATAAAAACAGCTGCCGTTAAGTGAGCACTTACTAAGTGTCAGGCTCTGTGCTAGGCACTTATAACCATTATCTCCAGTCTTCACAGGAAGCATTTTTGTTTCCATTCCAAAGATGAACAATATAAGGCTCAGAAAGGTTAAGTAACACACCCAAGGTCACACAGGTAAATGATGGGGTCAGAATTTGAACCCTAGGTCTGTCTTAGGAGGGAGGGGGGAAAATCAGAACAAATAAGGAGGACAGAGGGAGAACAGACTCAGGAACATGAAATACAACACACACCACCAAAGGACAGACAGTTCTCATGTCTTTCCACAGGGGTATAAAATATATATGCAAAGCTGAATTCTGAGTCACAATGACCTGACTCGTGCTTGAAAGCAAGTGCCTCTTAATTTGCCCCTCATGGTAGCCTATGGGACAGAGGCATTCTAACTCCTGGCCTTTGAGAAAGTCAGACTACCAATCCTCAACCTCACCAAGTTTCTATGAGCCCTCCACAACCACACCCTTCTCAAATCAGGCAAGCTCATTTCTCCTGATCTTCCCTTTGTGTCATTGAGGGGACAGGTGGCCTAGTATAGAAATCATGTTTACATCTTCATGATTAGGAGACCTTGGATTCCAAGGAGACAGATGTATTTGCATCTGTTTTCTCAAGAGCCCTCCTCCTGGCCGAAAATTCCCTGGAGCTTCATGTGTTATATCCAAGGAATGTTGATGCTGTCTTGCTAGGTACTGAACTGAGTTCTAGTTCAAAAGGCAATTTTTTGTTTTCAGTTTGAGACTACTTGAAAAGCTCTCATTGTAAAAGTGTCAAACCATACAAAAGTATAGTGAGTGTGGTTGTCATGCCACAGATATGATTGTACTAGAAAGATCATGTTACTTTATTTTTTTATCAAATCTAACACCAAGGTCCTGCCCCACTAGGTGTGTAGACATTTGTTTTCAAGGGCACTTCTCCTCACAGAGTAGCACAAAAGTCCCAGGGTTTTATGAAAACTAAGATATCTAAGGGACCCCTCTGACATGTGTCCATGCTGGCCACCACAGATACGTTCCTTGTCCAAGCACAGGCATTCCCTTGAAATCCACTCAGGCACATCGTCTCTCCAAGGGGCCAGCCTCCTGGGTCTAGTGCTCTGTCCTTCTTCAGGGACCCACCCCTTCTGGGCACAGGCTGCAGCTTCCCACTGCTCAGCATGGCTCCACACCCCTCACACTGGCTCCAGACCCCTCCTTCTTGCCCTCCCGGTATTGAGACTTTGACTCCTCCCCTCACCCCATGCCCTTCTGCCTTTGGGACACTCACACTTCCACAGTGAGTTCAGTTTTTCTGCAAAAGCCAGGAAGGGAGGCCTTTAAACAACATTTGCTTTTGGCAAATGCCCCTGAAGCAAGGAAATAGAAGGTGAAGCCATCTTCTTGAAAGGGAAGGAGGGAAGAGACACAAAACAAAATATAAATAGCTGTCGTTCTTTTTTATTCTACAACAGCAAAAAAACAACAAACAAAACCCTCAAATCTCATGTGTTATCCTGTGATGGAAGTATTCAAAGCAAAACACCAAAGTGCCTCTTTACTACCCCTCTCTAATTCCTCTCCCAGAGCAATCATTATTAGGATTTTGGTGTGTTCTGTCTTGTCTTCATAGTTAACTATCATCAATTATGTGGTTGTACACTTTCAATATTTAGTCAACAAATATTGATTGAGTGCCCACAAAGTAACAGGCATTGAGGCTAGACTCAGTCATCCTCTGGGGAAGAGAGAGAAGTAAGCAGACAATTACAATACAGTGGGGTAAGTGTATGATTAGGGAAATGCAGGCAGAGCAGCAAGTGCCAAAGGTGTTTAGGGAAATGAAGCAAGTCATTATTTCTGGAGCATAGGTCGCAAGGCAGGAAGAGATATGGGAAGGGAATGTTAAGCCATGAGGCAGGGCCCAGATCAGGCACAGCCTTTTAAGCTGTGTTGAAGAGTACAGACTGTGTTTCAGGAGCTATGAGGAGCCTTGTTTTAAGTAGAAGAGTAACATGCTCAAGTTAGCATTTTAGACCACTTTGGCTGCAACATAGAGAACTGAATGGGATGAAGTAACCCTAGGTAGCAGGTTATGTCAGTAAATAGGGTTGGCAGTGATGGTGGCCTGTATTAGAATAGCGATAGTGAGAATGGAAGAAAGAATAAAATAAGACGAATATTTAGGAAGTAGAATTGTTAGAATTTGGTGATTGGATATTAGTGGTTGGAGTGGGGGTGAAGGAGATGGAGGCTAGGAGGACAGCATCTGGCTTGGGTAACAGTTGGATGGTGGTTCCAATCCCTGAAACAGCAAACACTGGAGGAGCAGTTTGGGGGATAGAATGATTTCAGTCTTGGACATGCCAAGTTTGAGGTGTTCCATTTAAGACGATTAAGATAGAAACTTCCAGGGCGCTGTTAGATATAAGGTTCTGGAGCTCAAAAGAAGACTAAACTGAACATATGTAATCACTGACCTCTGTGTGGACACCATGGCCATGGGATTGGCTGCAGTCACTTAGAGAAGCCATCAGGAGTGAAAAGAAGAAGGCTTAAGACAGAATCCCGGGGATTACCACCAACATTTTAGGGGCTTGTATTTGGGCCCTTATGCTTTAGTAAGATAAATTTTCTTAGTAATGAGTTGAGGGAAGATCCTATGTTTTCAAAATAAAATGTAAATTGTTCTTAATTATTTTAAACCTTATCCTATTACTACTTTCCATTTTTTCCCTAATCTCTGCCACTTACTAGCTGTGTAATCTTGGGCATGTTATTTAACCTTTTAGTGGCTCAGTTTCCTCATCTTTAAAATGGGGACAATAACAATTTCTACCTGATAGTGTTGTTAGGAGGATGAAAAGAGTTAATGTGCAAAAGTGCATAGAACCATCACTGGCCCACAGTATTTACCCAATAAATATAAACTGTGCCGTCCTCATCCTATCATTAGCATGGAGATGGAGGGTTAATGCCATGTTCATTTGAAGCTCCATGGCTCTGATGATGGAGTCAGACAGAGTTGAGTTCAAATCTTGTGTGACCTTGATTTCTCTCAGCCTCAAGCTTCTCTTCTTTTTTTTTTTTTTTTTGAGACGGAGTTTCACTCTTGTTACCCAGGCTGGAGTGCAATGGCGCGATCTCGGCTCACCGCAACCTCCGCCTCCTGGGTTCAGGCAATTCTCCTGCCTCAGCCTCCTGAGTAGCTGAGATTACAGGCAAGGGCCACCATGCCCGGCTGATTTTTTGTATTTTTTAGTAGAGACGACGTTTCACCATGTTGACCAGGATGGTCTCGATCTCTTGACCTTGTGATCCACCCGCCTCGGCCTCCCAAAGTGCTGGGATTACATGCTTGAGCCACTGCGCCCGGCAGCTTCCCTTCTTTAAGTGGCTATCATAGGGGTAGTGGGGAGATGGAGATGGTTAATAGGTTAAAAAAAATAGTTAAAATGAATGAAAAAGACCTAGTATTTGATAGTACAACAGGGAGACTATAGTCAGCAATAATTTTATTTTGTTTAAAAATAAAAGAGTATAATTGAGTTCTTTGTAATACAAAGGATTAATGCTTGAGGGGATGGATACTCCATTCTCCATGCTGTGATTATTATGCATTGCATGCCTGTATCAAAACATCTCATGTATCCCATAAATATATACACCTACTATGTGCTCATAAAAATATATAATTATTTTTAAAAATGGCTATGATAACACCTACCTTATAGTGAAATAATGTCTAAAAGCCCTGTCACACAGGAGGCCTTTCCTGATGGTTAATTTCCTTCCATTCCTTCTTCACAGTTGTTAATTCAGAACCAGGCAAATTTGGTAACTGACACCAGGTCTTTTTTTTTCCCTTCCACCTTATCAGAGGTGTCCTACAATGCAGCACTGTGCTGTAGATGCTGGTTCCCTGTTAAAACCTGGGGAAGAGCACTGGTTAAATATCTGCAGACACTCTGTAGGAACTTCTCCGTAATGACTTTCCCTTCTCCCAGGTGACCCTCTGGTCAGTGAGCAGCATCTCAGAGTCATCAGGAGAAGGCTGGACCCTGTGGGGAGGGTGGAAAAGCAAGCAGAGCAGAGTCTTCTGTGGCTGTGATTTGTCCTTGTTCAGGCAAGGCCTCCATCTTCTGCTCTGGTGGAGCAGCTGCCTTCGGACACCCCACCACACCAGACTCTCCTCCACAGTCTTCAGAGAAATTGGTCTCCAGTGCAAATCTGTGGTCCCTGCTCTGTGGTCTGACTCTTGCGGATCCTTCCAGCCTCCCTTCCATGCCAGCCTCCCTTTCGTACCAGCCTCCGAGGCAGGATCCTGTCCTGCCTTCCCTTTCATGCCAGACCTTACCACCCACAGTCTTCCTCAGTCTTGTGCCGGGCCTCTGTTCCTTGGCGCAGTGACTTCCTCTGCCAGGAATGTGCCCCCTCAACCCCGCTCCCTTTCGTTGGTCCCTGGGGTGAACACATACCTAGTTAGCCTTCAAGGAAGCTCTCCAGTCACCTCTTGTGAAAACTGCTCTGCTTCCCATACGTATTGTCAGCCGCCCCTCTTTGTGCCCTCCCGTAGACCCTTGCATCGTAACATCATAATACAATGTTTGCATGCTTGTCGTTTGAGCTACTTTAAGGCAAGGAGCCTGTCTTACTTATCATTAACTCCTCACTGCATTGGACAGAGCCTGACACCACGGGGGCCTTCCGTGTTGGCAGAACAAAGAAATGAATGGATGCATGGACAGATGGAGACACTAATGGAGCTTGTTGAGACAGAGGCTATAGCTGCACTGACGTGAGAACAACTTCATCCTCATGCCCCAGCCTTTTTCTGGGGGCAGGGGCACCTAATAACCTTTCTCCCACACTAAACCTTGCTCACTACCAGACTAGTAGGCCTTAAACTCTGAGAGCAAGAATGGAACTCCCTCCTATCTCAGCACCCTCTGCCCAGAGATTTTGATTCAAGGCAAGGGACTACATATTTATTGAGAGCCTACTATGTTCAAGGCACCGCAGTGATACAGTGATAGGAAATAGCCTGAAAGTGCTTCCAGAAACTTTGATTTTAAATCCATCATTGACATTTTCTTCATAAACATCTTTATAAATTCAAGATTCTCTCTGGATCCTCTGATGGTTCTTTCTGAAAGTCCTTCAGACTTCAATGGTAGTAGAGGGGGAAATGTGGGCACCTCTCCAATAAGACATCTCTTCCTTGCCAGGATACATGGGGTTTCTACTACATAGGAGTCCCTGGCCCATAGGATTATTCAGGGCCAAATAAATCATACTTTGTTCTCATCACACTCTGACATTTTATTTAAGGAAAATTAGATTCAAATGGGTGTACAAATCGCCATGAATAAGAAGAGAGTTAGAGTAAGGCAGTCTCATCCCTTTGATGAGGAGGACCTCAGATTTCTGTCGGCACATTCCCCTTTATTCATTGTTCAGCACCAGCTGGGTTCAGAGGCAGAAGGCCTTGGACAGGACCTGCCACATCCTCAGAGCAGATGGGCTGAGCTGGCTCCACCTCCACAGTGTCATTTCTGGGACCAGGGTGAGCTGTCAAGTCTTATGTTTTAGCCAAGCCTCATTGCAAGATAGTCTCACCCGGCACCATACTTGATCCCAGGTTGGGCACAGGGCAGAAGCAAAAAGGGGCTAGTGAGAAGCAAGGCAGCACCGAGTGAGAAGACCCAGCCTCCTGAGAAATGGGAATCTACAAGGCATCAGCTGCCCGGGGGGCATCCCGAGGAGGCAGGAGGCACCGGCAGCACCCAGCACTGCCCATGGGGATTCTGAAAGCACTGATATGGGCACACATGGATATTCTCTTAGCCTGGGGCTTGGGGAACAGGTAGGAGGATCAGGAGGCAGAAAGGCTGGGGCCAGGAGAGGAGCCCTCTGCATCTGGCCAGTTTAGGTAAGTAGGATTGTTGGAGTTGAAGGTTGTTAGAATTGCTTTGCAGCAAGCTCTTCATTTAGGCCCCCTCTAGGACACCCTCTCCCTCCCATCTGCCTCCACTACCTGTGTCCTTGGCCCCAGCATCACTGAAATGACAAACAGTAGTCACTAGCTTACTATGAGGCAATCCAATCATAAGGCCTACTCTTTTGTGGCACCAAGAGACCTGCCTGGTACCTCTCTAGAACAACATAGAAGTGCTTGGTTCTCACAGCTCACTCCTGCTGCCTAAAGCCTCCCTAACCCAAGTCTGTCTCTTCTGCAGTCCCACCCCCTGTACCTGTGCAATGCCAGTGATGACGACAATCTGGAGCCTGGATTCATCAGCATTGTCAAGCTGGAGAGTCCCCGACGGGCCCCCCGCCCCTGCCTCTCACTGGCCAGCAAGGTAGACTCATGCTTCGCCCTACACACACCTGGAACTTCACCCAGCTCTGGGCTGTGAGAAGATCCTGTGCTCTCTTGTCCCCACGTTTCCTAAGAGTGATGCACCTGATTCCCTCAAGTTTCCCTAACCCATGACTGGTCTGAGAGAAGTGTAAATTCACACCTCTGTTCTTTCTCCTCCAACTAGCACCAGCAGGACTTTTTGACCTTCATCCCGGCATGTTTCCCATCCTACCTCCTTACCATCACTTGGGAGTTCCTGAGTCCCTTCTGCTGCTCAGCCCCACAGCAAAGAAGGGGTCAATTGAAGGGATTTTTCCATCTTTTAGAAATATACACTGGGCCAGGCACGGTGGCTCATGCCTGTAATTCCAGCACTTTGGGAGGCCAAGGCGGGTGTATCACAAGGTCAAGAGATCGAGACCATCCTGGCCAACATGGTGAAACCCCGTCTCTACTAAAAATACAAAAATTAGCTGGGTGTGGTGGCGCGTGCCTGTAGTCCCAGCTATTCAGGAGGCTGAGGCAGGAGAATCACCTGAACCCAGGAGGCGGAGGTTGTGGTGAGCCAAGATTCTACCACTGCACTCCAGCCTGGTGACAGAGTAAGACTCCATCTCAAAAAAAAAAAAAAGAAAAAGAAAAAGAAAAAGAAAAAGAAAATAAATACTGAGCACTATGCAAGAATAGCAAAAATAGAAACCATTGCCCCACCCTTAGAAAGTTCACACTTTTCCCTTGAGGTTGCAAACTAGTGGCGTACAAGCTGGGTTTGGCTTGCAGATACGTTGTATTTAACCCTCATGGTGACTTTTCAATGTGTAAATTAATTGCCACATTTAAAAATTAAAAATGTTTATATAAAAACTCAGATTTTCAGCTTCTCTAGAAGAAACCTGAAAAGCACATGGCTATAGGCCATGGTTGGTGGGAGCTGGGCTGGGGCTGCCCCCTTTCCACAGCTGTGGGCCTCTTTTTTGCTTTGCTCCACCCTGGCCTGCTACCTCACGGGGCCTCTAGACCTTTGCCTGTGACTCCTGCTTTAACTAACAATAGCAGTTACTGTTTTCTATGTGCTTACAATGTGCCACGTGGACATGAGACAGATTCTTTGTATTATTCACTTTTCAGGACAATCAGGAAAAGTAGGCATTATTATTCTCCATTTGATGTATGAGACAAGTGAAGATCAGAAAAATTAACTTGCTGGATGACACAATTAGGAAGGGGCGGAGTTGAGCTTTGGATCCAGTACTGTTTCTTAAAACTAGGCTTAATCTATCTGTGGCCTCCCTGCTAGCTGGAAAACTGAATGTATATGTGGAGTATAGTTAGATTGTTTGTGGCACACATGGGTATGCTCCCAAGGATGATAAGAGAGGAGAGTTACACTCCCAGCCTTTGTGCTAGCTTGCTGTCTCAGGGCCAGATCCCTTGTGGATCTCCTGGTCTCCTGGACACAAGGAAACAGCCTGGGTTCTTTTTTTTTTGGAGACAGAGTCTGGCTTTGTTGCCCAGGCTGGAGTTCAGCGACGTGATTTTGGCTTACTGCAACCTTTGCCTCCTGGGTTCAAGCAATTCTCCTGCCTCAGCCACCCAAGTAGCTGGGACTACAGGCACACGCTGCCACACCCAGCTAATTTTTTGTATTTTAGTAGAGATGGGGTTTCACCATGTTTCCCAGGCTGGTATGGAACTCCTGAGCTCAGGCAATCCGCCCGCCTTGGCCTCCCAAAGTGCTGGGATAACAGGCGTGAACCACTGCGCCTGGCGCAGCCTGAGTTCTTACCTCATCCTATGGCAGGCAGGAATGTGGGCAGGATTCTGAATGTGGGCGAAGATATTCACCTGGCCTGGCCATGCTGACGAGGAAGGGGATTCCAGAGGTGGTGGGAAGCAGGGGATCAAGACGCACTTGGAGGAGCTGGGGAGTGTGGCATCTCTGCAAGGCGGTGAGCCTTCGTGGCAGCAGAGTTGTTAGGCTGCAGTTGCTTGCCCTACTTCTGGATGTTTCATTTCCCTTACTTTATAAAATATGGGCAAATGTCATTCATTTATTTATAATCATGGGGGTAGGAAATAAATTTGATAAACAAATTCCCAGTGCCTGTACTGCATTAGATAGTGAGTGAGTGTGTGTGTGTGCACACGCATACACGCATGTGAGCGAGAGAGAGATGGGGAGGAAGGGTTCAGAGAAGCTTTGCTGTTATTTTTTCCTCCTCCTCCGTCTTCTCCTTCTCTTTACCTATTATAAAAGGAATTTATGTTTATCCTAGATACTTTACAGAAAAGTGTAAGTAAGCTCATAGAAACATCTAGAATTCTGCCATACAGAGTTTCTGCTCTTCTTTTGTTTGTTAATTTATTTATCTTTAGAAATGAAGTCTCACTCTGTCACCTAGGCTGGAGTGCAGTGGCATGATCCTGGCTCACTGCAGCCTTGAACTCCTGGGCTCAAGTGATCCTCCCACCCCAGCCTCCTGGGACTAGAGGTGTGCACCACTATGCCCAGTTAATTTTTTTTTCATATTTATTTTTTAGAGATGGATTCTTGCTTTGTTGCCCAGGCTAGTCTCGACCTCCTGGGCTCAAGTGATCCTCTTGCCTCAGCCTCCCAGTGCACTGAGATTACAGGCATGAATCACTATGCCCAGCCAGATGTTCTTTTAAAACAATATGATTTCACAGATGTGTGAACACTTGGCAAAGTGTAAGGATGCTTCCACGTAGTAGGTTTTCTTCCTGCCTTCTGGAGGCCCATATTCCTGTAGGAGAGATGAAACATGTACACAGACACTGTGAAGTAAGGAACATATATATGGCCAGCGCCCTTTGAGGTACTTAACTTTGTTGAGCCTTTGTTTCCGTCACCATAACATAGGACTTTTTATTTCCTACCCCCATGATTATCATGAGGATGAAAATAATATATGTCAAGTGATTCTCCTGCCTCAGCCTCCCCAGTAGCTGGACTACAGGTGCATGCTACCACGCCCAGCTACTTTTTGTAGTTTTCGTAGAGAGAGGGTGAGGTTGGCCAGGATGGTCTCCATCTCCTGACCTCGTGATCCACCTGCCTTGGCCTCCCAATATGCTGGGATTACAGGTGTGAGCCACTGCACCCGGCCAGTAATATGAGTCTTGAAGTTCCACAGGCTTACCTCAAGTACTTGGTTTTGTTTTGGTTAGAATTCTATTAGTTGAACTGAACGTGTTAATACAAGTTATAGGAAAATGAATTGTAAGTAATAAATTTAGTTAGTTTGGTAGAACATCTTTTTTTCTTTTTTTCTTTTTTTTTTTTTTTGAGACAGAGTCTCGCTCCGTCCCCCAGGCTGGAGTGCAGTGGCTCGATCGCGGTTCCTTGCAATCTCTACCTCCCAAGTTCAAGCAATTCTCCTGCCTCAGCCTCCGGAGTAGCTGGGATTACCATCATGTGCCACCACGCCTGGCTAATTTTTGTATTTTTAGTAGAGACAGTGTTTCACCATGTTGACTAGGCTGGTCTCAATCTCCTGACCTCAAGTGATCTGCCTGCCTCAGCAGAGCTGCAGGGGATCAGTGGTTTCCTCCCAAAGTGCTGGGATTGGATTACAGGCATGAGCCACTGCACCTAGCCGAACATCTGTTTTTCTTAAAATATGACTCATGAGAGGTATATGGGAGAGATGGGGTCTTAGGGGAGGATAAGTTTGGAAACCACTGATTCCCTGTAGCTCTGCTTTGGATTTTCCCGTTGGTGTCAATGGTGTTGACACCAGTGACAGAGCTGGGGCTTTCAAGCCAGATAGCCCTGGCCTTGGAGCCTGGCTCCTCCACTGCCCCTCAGTGTGACCTGGACATTTTAGCTCACCTCTCTAAGCCTCTATTTCCTCATGGGGGAATAATGGACTTATATGTAGTTATGAGGATTTAATGAGACAGTACAGATGGAAGCTTTTAGCCCCATGTCGAGTACATGGTAACCACTCAATAAATGATTGCAGTTATCATTACAGTCATCATCATGGGCGTCATCATTCCATGCTTTTGTAGTTAACAAAGTTGGGTTTTTTTCCTTCCATTTGTTATCTCTCTTATTCTTTTCTGAAACCTTCACCATAATTCTTCTGGATGCTTCCATTCTTGTCACCACCCCACTACTAGCTGGGTGTGGTAGTGTGCACCTGTAGTACTAGCTACTTGGAAGGCTGAGGCAGGAGAATCGCTTGAATGTGGGAGGTGGAGGTTGCAGTGAGCTGAGATCATGCCACTGCACTCCAGCCTGGTGATAGAGCTTAGCCGGGCCTGGTAGCATACACCTGTAATCCCAGATGCTTGAGAGGCTGAGGCAGGAGAATCTTTTGAACTTGAGAGGCGGAGATTGCCATCAGTCCAAATTGCACCACCATACTCCAGCCTGGGCAACAGAGTGAGACTCTGTCTCAAAAAAAATTAATTTTAAAGAATTAATAAAAATAATAGTTGATATAATAAGAACTAACACTGAAGCGACACCATGTGCCAGGCACTGTTATAAATGCTTTGTGTGGATTCGTTTATGTAGTCCTCATAACAACCCTATGGATTAGGTCCTGTTATTATCCCAGTTTACAGGAAAAGAAAACAGACATAGAGTAGTGAAGTGACTTGCCCAAAGTCTCACAGCTAATTATTTCAGAGCCAGCATTCAACTCTAGGCAGTCTGGGCCCCGGATCTCAATAAAGGTTTATATTCCTTCTCCGTCCTTCCACCCTTAACTTTCAAGCCCAGAGGAATCCCACCTTTGCTACTGAATCTTTCCTTACCTGCCCAGCCAGCCCAGTAGGAGCAGAAATCCCTCCCTGGGGCCATGGCTTCAGCGGGTAGGGTGTCTGTGCATGCTTTCAACATCATCTTCTGCGAAGTCTAGGTTTCAGGGAGGTGCCTGGTGGGTGGAGGGGAGAGGCCAAGGGTCCTTCCTGCCCCACCTCTACCTCAGAGTAAGCAGCCTCACTTTTATCTGCTTTGTATATTGAAGATTTGTGCCAGATTTTGTGTCTGTGTGTTGGTGGAGGGGATGGTGGAGGGGAGGGCCCTCTGGAGTGAAAAGGGTTTGGAAACTTCTGTTTCTATTCCTTTGTGCTCTAGAATATTATCAGCATTGTAGTTTTATGTATATGCTTTGTCTCCACCACTATATTATGAGCTGTTTTGGAGGGCCTGGCCTTCCCTGGCTTGGTGCTCTGGGAACAGTAAGGGCTTCACTTTTGATGAGTGAAATACACTCATCAAAAGATACACAGGGACTCTTGTCTAGAGAGGAAAATCTAAGACCCAGAGAAATGCAGCAGCTGACCGTGAGTCCGGCAAGTAAGCATTGCAACTCATTCTCATGGCTCTCTCTGTCATGGCTCCTGTAGCTAGAGGCCGTGGCAGCCTTGCCTGCTGCCCCTAGGGCTGGCCAACTGTGAAACTTCCAAAGAGCTCTCTGGCTTCTTTCTAAAACCACCTTCCTGTCACGAGGGCCTGCCCATCCTCTCTCTGCTTTCCAGATTCCACTCCGCAAAAAAGTACTTTTTTCCTTTTTGCCTCCCACAGACTTTCTTGGGGTCAGCTGGACAGGAGGCATAGATAGCCCTAGATTGGGTTGCTATATGTCTCCAGATCTTGCTTTTTTTCCTAGAATTCTGGACAGAGGGACCCACTGCCTGAAAGTCCTGTTTGTTTTCCCCTGTTGGCCAATGCTCTGGGCTCTTTGATCGCTTTACAACTTTGTAATTATGGGCTGTAATGGGCTGGAGTGTTTGAATGTCACGGTAATTGCCTTCCACTGTTCCTACCCCAATTCTTCAAAGAGAGAGGGGTGGGGAAGTAACAAAATCTCCAAAGAAGAAAGTCTTTGCCCTTACTCGTGCTCTTCCAGGCCAGGGTGGGTCCAAGGTCTTGTTCTAGGGATATGAAAACTAAGGCCTGGGAATCTCAATTCTGTGACTACTGGGGTGACCTCTCCTGTCCCTTGGCCAAATCCTGGAATAGGAGATCACCAGTAGGGTTCCCCTACCAGGGATTCCATTTCCCCTGGTACTTCTCTCATACCCTGGCTAGGAGGGTTCTGAAGATTGGAGAGTCTCTGCCTGCCTGGAGAAGCTTAGATTGGGTGGACTTCCTGGGAGGAAGTGAGTAGGGAAGATGGAAGCCACAAACCTCTCAACTTATTCAGCAGTTCCATTCTGGAATTGACTGGTCCTGTGAATTTCCAGTCAATTAGCTTGGTAAGCCTGGGCCCTAGGAAAATTACCTTCCTGATCAAAATGAGTCCCCACCTGAGTGTTTCCTCTGCCGCTGTCTGGGGAGTGGAGAGCAGGAACCTGGAGCAAGGAGCTGCTCCCAGCCTGCCTGGCAGGAGACCTGCCCTGACAGGCTCTCCCTGGGAAGACAGGCAGAGATCAAAGTGCTGAGCCTGTGAGTTAAGTCCCAGCTGTCTCTTCTTGCTGCCACCACTACTAGCAGGAGGGTTAACTCCTTCACTGCCTGTGGGAAGACCCCAGAGACTTGGGGTAGGGTGGGGCTACCCAGGGATGTGAAATCACAGCCTGATGCCATTAGAAGATGAACCTTTGCTCTAGGAAAGAAGGCTGAGGGGTGGCTGTGCTGGGCCAGGAGGCCCCAGGCCAAGGCCAGGAGCAGCTCCTCACGGTGCCTGTTAGTTGTTTGCCGGTGTGCCTCCTCCCTCCCCCGACCTTTAGCTCTTATCTCCCTTTCTTACTCCCCTCTCCCCCACCACCCACCCTGGATTCCTGCTTTTTGTTCTCCTTCTCAGGCTGCTATCCATTTTGCCTGGTTGGCTAGATTGTGCTTTCTCAAGCTACTCTTGGAGCCCTTGGTGAACAGGCACATATGCACATTCACCATGTGGGACTAGAGTCCCTCCCCACTTTTGTCTCTAATGCCACCGTAAGGGAGAGGACGAAAGGATAAAACACTGGACAGAGACTCCTCTAAGTCCTTGAACTGGAGCCAGAGAAAGACTTGGCAAAGTGGAGTGTGGCAGGGAGAGGGAGCCCATGAGATGGGCTGAGACTGAGGCTTTGTGATGGTGGCCTTGGGTGAGAGCGCTGTCCCAGGCTCTTACACCTTTGCCTGAGCTGGGGAGATGCCCTGCAGGCAGGGCTGGGTCCTGAAAAGCCCAGCTCCATCCGAAGGAGAGCTCCGCTTCCCCAAAGCCCAGCTCTGTCTGAAGGAGAATTCTGCTTCTCTGCTTTCCCCTTCTTCCTCTTTCCTCCTCCTACGGGGTGCAGGTCACTCCTGCTCTTTGTGCTCACACCTCTTAGTGAAGGCAGGCTGATTGTACCCTAAGGGCAAGGGCTGTGTCTTACTTGTCTTTAGCCCTAGAGCCAGGGCCACCACCTCGCACCCAGTAAACCCTTCTTAAGGGTTTGTTCCATTACAAAAGGAAATGCTAGATATTATCCTCTGAAGGCAGTGGGGACCTGAGTGAGCTCAGGAGGCAGAATAGGAGATCCTAGACCCTCTGACCCCCTGCATACATAGATGTGAGCGTGCAGAGGTGCAGTGTGGGCAAAATCCTAGGAAGGGACAGATGTGTGAGGGTGAGGCTAGCCTGTGGGTGGGCTCTGTCCTTCCCCGAGCCTAGCCCAACCTCTGCTGTGTGCCTCTGCAGGCCCGGATGGCAGGTGAGCGAGGAGCCAGTGCTGTCCTCTTTGACATCACTGAGGATCGAGCTGCTGCTGAGCAGGTACTCAGGGACATTTGTGTGTTCAAGGAGGGGGCCGGATGGAGGAAGATAAAGCACTCAGAGGGGAGAGAAGGGCAGGGAGAAGTCACAGCAGCCCTGTGGGCACCTTCCCCCTGTAGCTGCAGCAGCCACTGGGGCTGACCTGGCCAGTAGTGTTGATCTGGGGTAATGATGCTGAGAAGCTGATGGAGTTTGTGTACAAGAACCGAAAGGCCCATGTGAGGATCGAGCTGAAGGAGCCTCCGGCCTGGGTAAGTACACAAGACCTCCAGACCTTGCCCTGCATTCACCCCCACTTTGTCCTGTGGCAACTCCCACCAAAAGCCCTTAGACTCCTGGACCTGAGAGAGATCCTAGAAACCCTCTAGTTCAACTTCATCCATCAGCTGTGTGCCACTGGGCAAGTTTCTCCCCATCTTTGGGCCTCACCTGCAGAATGAACAGATCAAGACAGATGAGTTCTAAAGTTCTTTACAGCTCTGTGGCTTCATGGCATGGAATAGCAGAGACAGAATGAAACCCTGGTCTCCTGATCCCTAACGCATGACCCCTGGTTGGGGCTTCTCTACTGGCCAAGAACCTCACCCATCTGCTCACTGGCAAGGGACTCCCACCTTGCAGAGGGGTCCCTTTCTCTTTTTTCCCCAAGCACATGGGCTTTGAGATAGTACTTTTCCCAGCTGGCCTCTGGACAACCCTCTCTGAGTGCCCTTGAGCAGGGAAGGCCCGCCTAATCCCACTTGCAGGTTCCTCCCCATCCCCTCAGATGGAGGACTTGAGGTAACCCCCAGTTAGCCATGTACCTCCTGAACCTCCTGTGTGTCCTCTAGAATTGACCCAGCTCCTCCCTGAAGTATGACCTTTCCCTCTCTGCTCACTACCCAGCCAGACTATGATGTGTGGATCCTTCTGACAGTGGTGGGCACCATCTTTGTGGTCATCCTGGCTTCGGTGCTGCGCATCCGGTGTCGCCCCCGCCACAGCAGGCCGGTGAGCAGTGTGGGCTCTTTGCGGTGGTGAACGTGTGCATGTGTGTGGGTGGGTGGGGAGCAGGAGGGAGAATGTGAAGAAGGAAGGCACCTGTATACCCATGAAACTGTTTACATCCAAATAGCCCAGCATCTGTCTTTGTTGATTTCCAGCAGCCTCTCCTCATATTATTCATTCAACAAATACACCAAGTTCTATTACATGTCGGGCACTGTTCCAGGTGCTGAGGGTAGTACAGTGAACAAAATGACAAAAACCCTCTATCCTCAAAGAGCTTTCATCCTAGAGGGAGAAAACAGACAATAAACAAGCTAAATAAATAAAATCTATAATGTTTTAGATGGTGGTATGTACTATGGAGAAAAAATAATAATGCTGATAGCAAAGTGGGGAGGGAATACAAGGGAACAGGGTTAATTTTTAAAAGCAAGTCCAAGAAAGGCCACATTGAGAAGATGGCATTGCAGCAAAGACCCTAAATGGGTGAGGGAGTGATGTGTGCAGGTGTCTGAGGAGAACGAAATCCAGGCAGAAAGAACAGTAAGTGCAAAGGCCTTGAGGCAGTGTCTGAGGAACAGCATGAAGGCCGTGGCTGGAATAGAGAGAGTGAGATGGCAGAGTAGCCGGTGGGGGCCCAGTTACGGGTCATTTGTTTTTTCCCGTGGGTGAAACAGGAGCCATTGGAGTGTTGTGAGAGAAGGGGCGTCACAATCTGACTTATGTTTTAACATGATCATTCTTGCTGTTGCAATGAGAATAGACTACAAGGAGGCAAGGCTGGAAACAGAAGCCAGCTAAAAGGCGATTGCAGGAATCCAGGTGACAGTAATGGTAGCTTGGATTAGGAAGGTGGCAGTTAAAACGGTGAGGAATAGTTAGGCTCTGGGTATATTTTGAAGACAAAGCCAACAGATTTAGTAATGGATTGTTTGTGGGGTGTGAGAGAGAGAACTCAAGGATGGCACCAAGATTTTTGGCCTGAGCAATTAAGAGAACGGAGTTACCATTTGCTGTAATGGGGAAGACTGGGGGAAGCCAGGCATGTGGTTAGAGATTAGCCTATGGTTAATAGGATGGGGCATATAAGTTTGAAATGCCTATTAGATATCCAAGTTGAAATGTCAAACAGCAGTGGGATAAAAAGTTTCCCTCATGGGTCATCCAAGGAAGAAAAGCTAATGGTAGAAGCAAGTGGGTGGACTGGGAGGGCTTGGCGTGCTTGGCAGAGACACATATGAGCTCCAAGGAGATGAACTCCTGAGGATGTTCAACTGGCCATGTGATCTACCTGAGTGACTGCTAGCTGAGTCCAAGCTGGGGTCCAGAGAGGAAGGGAAGGGGAGCCCATGCCCCACTCTGAACCCCATTCCTCTCCCCAGGATCCACTTCAGCAGAGAACAGCCTGGGCCATCAGCCAGCTGGCCACCAGGAGGTACAAGGCCAGCTGCAGGCGGGCTCGAGGTAAGAGGCCAGACTCGGGGAGCAGCTGCAGCTCAGCCCCCGTGTGTGCCATCTGCCTGGAGGAGTTCTCTGAGGGGGAGGTAAGGCAGATCTTATGGTTTACCACCCTGACCAGTCTGGGGAGATTGAAGCTGGGGCAGGGGTGGACAGGCTTAGGGCTGGGATGAGTACCCTGGCTACATCTGTTTCCCATGTATCCTGCATGAGGCAGAGATCGGGGACCAGCCTGAGGTTTGGTCACTTTTCTGGCCTTCCAGTGAAAGAGCACTATCGTTTGTTGAGAATGTACCACGTGCCAGGCTGCAGTGGTACTTTGGATGCATTATCTCATTTTAGACCCATGGCAGTGAAGGGTGGGGTTAGATATATTTTTTATCTTCATTTTACAGCAGAAAATTGTCTGTTAAGAAACTTGCCCAAAGTCATGCAGCTAAGTGCAAAATCCAGGTCTACGTGATACAAAAGCTCATACCGTTCCTATTCTACTGTGAGGTCTTTTGCAAGTAGATAATAGCAAGAAGGAGAGGCCTAAGGGAGTTGGGGGATATCCTGATTCCTGGCAGTTCCTATGGCTCCAGAAACCTTTGGTTTGGACTCCCTCTTTCTCTCCAGGAACTACGGGTCATTTCTTGCCTCCATGAGTTCCATCGTAACTGCGTGGACCCCTGGTTACATCAGCATCGGACTTGCCCCCTCTGCATGTTCAACATCATAGGTAGGAGGTGGGCCGAGGACTCCCCTGTGTGCAGGCGGATGGGTCTAGAATGTGACTCCCTTTGGGAAAGGGTTGAGCCTTGAAGCCGGGGAGAAAGCAGAACTGCCACCATAGTTGTATAGGCTGTGCACTGCACCAGAGTGCCTCACTTGAGGGGAAGGGTCATTCACAATGTAGATATTTTTATTATGGTAAAAATTATTTGTATTTCATGACAGGTTTGTTGATTCTAAATCTGGGTGATTTGTATGTTTATTATTCCAATTTTCTGGCAATAAAGCATCCTATTCTAACAAAATCAGTATGTTAAGATAATTTTCTAAAAGATGAAAGTGAAATGAATATCTTGAGGAAAGAGAACCTTTTTCCCAGGTACCCACAGGTGCCCTATGGGCTAGCAGTGGTCCTGGGTGAAAGAGCTCCAAATGGCTGATGGGAGAAGCAGGGATTGACACGCATAGTGGGCCTCCCCGGGCAGACATCCTGACTGGAGGAAATGAGAAAGTCCCAGAGCACAGTCAGGTTAGGCACGTCCTTGGTCCCCCAAACTCTGAGCTCACAGGCTATGCAGGGTCAAATAGATTAGCTACAGCCATATCTTTCTGAATGCATTCTCTATAGGTTTGTAGCTTTAAACATCTGTGCTCTTGGTTCTTTTTTTCAGAGGGAGATTCATTTTCCCAGTCCCTATCACCCTCTCGATCTTACCAAGAACCAGGTCGAAGACTCCACCTCATTCGCCAGCATCCTGGCCATGCCCACTACCACCTCCCTGCTGCCTACCTGTTGGGCCCTTCCCAGAGTGCAGTGGCTCGGCCCCCACGACCTGGTCCCTTCCTGCCATCCCAGGAGCCAGGCATGGGCCCTCGGCATCACCGCCTCCCCAGAGCTGCACATCCCTGGGCTCCAGGAGAGCAGCAGCACCTGGCAGGGGCCCCACACTCCTATGCACAGGGCTGGGGACTGAGCCACCTCCAATGCACCTCACAGCACCCTGCTGCTTGCCCAGTGCCCCTGCGCCGGGCCAGACCCCCCGACAGCAGTGGATCTGGAGAAAGCTATTGCACAGAACGCAGTGGGTACCTGGCAGATGGGCCAGCCAGTGACTCCAGCTCAGGGCCCTGTCACGGCTCTTCCAGTGACTCTGTGGTCAACTGCACGGACATCAGCCTACAGGGCATCCATGGCAGCAGCTCTACTTTCTGCAGCTCCCTGAGCAGTGACTTTGACCCCTTGGTGTACTGCAGCCCTGAAGGGGATCCCCAGCAGGTGGACATGCAGCCCAGCGTGACCTCTCGGCCTCGTTCCTTAGATTCAGTGGTGCCCCCAGGGGAAACCCAGGTTTCCAGCCATGTCCACTACCACCGCCACCGGCACCACCACTACAAAAAGCGGTTCCAGTGGCATGGCAGGAAGCCTGGCCCAGAAACTGGGGTCCCCCAGTCCAGGCCTCCTATTCCTCAGACACAGCCCCAGCTGGAGCCACCTTCTCCTGATCAGCAAGTCACCAGATCCAACTCAGCAGCCCCTTCGGGGCAGCTCTCTAACCCACAGAGGCCCAGGGCCCTCCCTGAGCCAGCCCCTGGCCCAGTTGAAGCCTCCAGCATCTGCCCCAGTACCAGCAGTCTTTTCAACTTGCAAAAATCCAGCCTCTCTGCCCGACACCCACAGAGGAAACGGCGGGGGGGTCCCTCTGAGCCCACCCCTGCTTCTCGGCCCCAGGATGCAACTGTGCACCCAGCTTGCCAGATTTTTCCCCATTACAGCCCCAACCAGGCATATCCTTGGTCCCCAGAGGCACACCCCTTGATCTTTGGACCTTCAGGACTGGACAGGAGGCTGGTACCAGAAACCCCAGGCCCCTGTTACTCAAATTCACAGCCAGTGTGGTTGTGTCTGGCTCCTCGCCGGCCCCTGGAACCACATCCACCTGGGGAGGGGCCTTCTGAATGGAGTTCTGACACTGCAGAGGGCAGGCCGTGCCCTTATCCACACTGCCAGGTGCTTCTGGCCCAGCCTGGTGAGTTTTCAGGGGGAAGTGGGTGTGGTAGGGAGAGGAGACTAGAGCTGAATATTTCGGGACAGGTGAAGTCAGCCAACAAAGGGTTGATGGAAGCTGAGAAGGATACAGCAGAAGTGATTTGAAAATACTTAACCATTGGGACAGCATAGCATGCTGGCTAGAGTGCTGGAACACCCCAGCTCTAAAAGGTGCTACCCATTTAGTTGGCAGATCACAGGGAGGTCCTAGGGAGGTACCAGTGTGGCTGAGGCATCAGAAAGGCACTTGGAAGGCCAGGTGCGGTGGCTCATGCTTGTAATCCCAGCCACTTGGGAGGCTGAGGCAGGAGAATCACGTGAACCTGGGAGGCAGAGGTTGCAGTGAGCCAAGGTGGCACCACTGCATTCCAGCCTGGGCAACAAAGCGAGACTCCATCTCAAAAAATAAAAAAAGGTACTTGGAGTGGTCTGGGGCAGCAGCTCAAACTTAAATGTTTCTATATTTTAATAACTGGTTTAGTTCTACCAACGCTCACAGCTCAGTATTAGTTCTAAATACAAAGAAGGCCAAGAAGTGTTCCCTGGGGAGAACATGATCTTATCATAGAAATAATTACAGATAACCATAGTACTGGACTATACAAGAAGAGATATGGGAGTAACGAGAAAAAAAGAGAGTGAGAGAGAGAAACCACAGATAGTTCCCAGCAGCACTGTGGGGCCTTAGGTTTTCCCTCTCCCGCTGTGGTAAAAGAACAAAGAGGACTCCCCTTCCATACACCATTATTAATAAGACCAACCTCAATTTCTTGGGGATTCAGTCCATCCCTATATTATAATAAGTGGTGCTCATGTAAGTTCTCAACTTTAACATGGTATTTACTTGCCCACATACTCCTCTTCCCCATCCAGGATCTTCCACCTTCCACTCTCCCATCTTCCCCCATTGTATGGATGACAGGACTCTGTCTACAGCCATCACTAGGAGAACCCTTCTGCCCTAGGAGGTGACCCAAAGGTCCTGAAATATTTCTCAGTGTAGGAATTCTTCATGTAGGACTAGAGATGCTCTCATCCATTCATTCATTTATTCATTCACTTCCTCTCTCCTTCCCTCCTTTTTTTCCTTCTGACTATATGCCTGCTTTGCTGTAGGTTCCAAGCTAGGCTCTGAGGACATGGAACTTGCCATCCAGGAAATCCTGGTCCATGGGGAGAGAGCCACGTGCTGCAAGCTTTGGCTATGTGTTTGTGATTCCGTTCCAGCCCTATCGTGTGTACTCTCAGTGCTGCCAGTGCCAGACCACTACCTCCCTTTTCTTTCAAACTCACAACTACTTTCAGTGCCTCTCTTTTCCTTGCCTCTCACATCTAATCAGTGCCAGGTTCTGTTAACTGTATCTTGGCTAGCTTTATCATGCATGTTCTCCTCAGGTCCGGTACTGGCCCTGCCAGTGTCTTTGGTATAGCCTAAAGATCGATGCAGGAGCCTCTTAGCTCTTCCCTTCCCTCTTACAGGGCCTTGAAGGCTGAGTGTTGCTCATCCAGTATGTCCCATAGAGTTGTGTGCCACAGCTCTCCTGCTCACCTACCCTCCCTATTGCTGCCAGCATCATCTGCATTACAAGCTGTCCAGAAATCTTCAGATGTTCTGTTTTGTCCACAGAGAGGAAAAATCCAGTCTGCTTTGGCCTCCAAGTTTCCCACACCAGCCAGCCCCCATCATCCTTCTCAACCTTATTTTCTACTTTCTTCTGTCCCTTCTCCAGGCAATGCTTTAGCCAAGCATTCTGTAGCCCAGAATATTCTCCTATCTTCCCTATTCCCATAAATCTAATTCGTACCTATTCCTACAGAATCAGCTCATTTATCCCCACTTCCAGGAAGCCTTTCTGATTGCTGCACTTGGACCTGGTCTGTCTCCTTCCTTAATGGATCTCTCATGACTCCTGTCCTGTCTCACTAGCGTAAGGGCCATTTGCTTTCATACTTTCTCTCCAAAAACGTTACCAGGTCCCTGCTTATCCTTTTTGGTCTTCTATTTGGCATATGGTAGCAGACTAAATTCACAACTAATGCTTAATATTTATTGGGTGAATAATAGCAAGTATTAGTAACACATTGGTTGCTATATATATTTCCTTAGATTTGTTTTTCTCTCCCCTATGTTCCCTTAGCTTTCAATCTAACCACCCTTTCCAGACATAGTCTCTGCTCCTCCCTCCCTGTTGTCCCCTCCCAGCCACACTCTTTTGCAGGTGAGAGAAGCAGAAGCCTGGCCTGACCCTCAGTGACCTCCTTCCTCTCCTCTCTCTCTAATACAGGCTCAGAGGAGGAACTCGAGGAGCTGTGTGAACAGGCTGTGTGAGATGTTCAGGCCTAGCTCCAACTAAGAGTGTGCTCCAGATGAGTCTGGGCCCTGCCTGGCACAGAGTCCTGCTCCAGGGAGAAGAAAGGACCATAGCAAACACCAGTCTTTTTGCCATACTTCCTAGAAGCACTGGAAGAGGACTGGTGGTGGTGGAGGGCAGGAGGGTGCTGTTTCCTGCTCCAGCTCCAGACCTTGTCTGCAGAACACACCTGCAGTGCAGCAAGTCCGTGTCCAGCCAGGCAGCCAGCTCCTGCCTGTGGCGTGTGTGGGCTGGATCTCTTAAAGGCTGAGTTTTTTGAGGGCAGAAAGCTAGCTATGGGTAGCCAGGTGTTACAAAGGTGCTGCTCCTTCCCCGATCCCTACCAGATCTCCCTCACCCCAGGCCTCATGTTCACACCAGCCATTGGGTTCAGCAGAATACATGACGCCTTATCACCTCCCTTCTCAGGTGAGCTCTGCACACCAGCTTTGGCCCCTCCACAGTAAGGCGGCTACAGCAGGGGCAACCTAGGCTCTATAATTCCTTTTTTGCCAAAAGGACCAGGAGCATAGGTAAGCCCTGAGCACTAAGAGGAGGGGTCCCTGAAGCTTTCCCATTCTAGTGTGTAGTTCTGTCCCCGAGCGGGGTACTGCAGAAGAACCCTTCTTGCTTCAGCAGCCTTAGCTCCTCTGGGGGTTTAGAGTAAGAATATTGGAGAGGGAAAAACTCCTCTTTGAAGATTTCCTGTCTCAGAATCCCAGAGCAGGTGGAAAGGAGAGAATTTCTGCTGGACTTGATCTGGGCAGAGGGAGGAAGGATGGAATGAAGGTAGAAAAGGCAGAATCACAGCTGAGCAGGGACAACAAAGAGTTCTCTGGGAGAAGTTTTGTCTCAGAGCAGGGATGGAGAATGGGGGAGAACAAAGGAAAAGCAAAGTGTGACCCTTAGGTTTGGAGGACCCAGAAGCCCAGCTCCCCAGTATAAGCCATGCAGGCCAGGGACCCACAGGAGAGTGGATTAGAGCACAAGTCTGGCCTAGGCCACTTACACAGAGTGGACAAGGGCTGAGGGGCCTCTGCAGGGTGACATTCACCCCAGGGCAGCCTGACCACTGTTGGCCCCTCAGGCATTATCCCATTTGGAATGTGAATGTGGGGACAAAGTGGGCACAGGACCCCACCTGGGAACCTTCTTCCCTGTTAGTGGGGAGACTAGCACCTAGGCACCCACATGGGTATTTATATCTGAAACAGACAGAAAGACGCTTGAATCAGGCACTACGTTGAGAAATGTATTTATTTGCTAATATATTTATCCACAAATGTGGTCTGGTCTTGTGGTTTTGTTCTGTCGTGACTGTCACTCGGTAACAACTTCATCTCTTTCTACATCAAGAGAAATAAATTATTTCTGTTATCAGAGGCTAGGCTCCGATTTATCAAAGGATAGGGTAGAGTAGAGGGCTTGGCAATAAGAAATGGTTTGTAAGCCCCTAAAAGTGTGGCTTAGTGAGATTAGGGAAAGAGAAAGCGTGACTGGATTCTCACTGTGATTCAGTCATATTATTACACTGTTCACTTCACACATTATGATGCTTCAGTGACTTGACTTTGTGACTTTGTGCAAATACTCTGTGCCTCGCTTTTTCAGTCCATAAAATGGGCCTATTTCATAGTTGCTGCAGGACTTAGGTGAGATAGCAGAGAGTAGAAAACATGTTCCAAAGTGGAAAGTTTTATTCAGTGATAGAAAACATCCAAACCTGTCACAGAGCCCATCTGAACACAGCATGGGACCGGCAACAAGAAGCAAGCCTACCCGGAAGCAGCTCAGTTTCAATCAGGAGGCTGGCCTGGAAGGACAGAGCAGCGGGGCCTGAAACTATTTATAACCCAAAGCTCCTTTCAGATAAATACAAATGACTGTGTTTTGCCTGCACTCGGGCCATTGTGAGGACGAAGAGAGCTGGTGCTCCGTTGGCCTGAAGTCTCCAGGAGCAGAAGGGGCCTCTGTCGCTTCCTCACACGGCACAAGTGCCCCTTCTGCTTCCCCGAGAAAGGTTTGGTAGGGGTGGTGGTGGGGTGGTGCCATAGAACAAGGCATTTTGCTTCCTATACGTGAAATGAAAGGGGAAAAAAGGACACTAATCTACAAATATTCTTTAGTAAAGGAACCGTTGTCTAAGTACTAAGAACTGCGCAAACTATAAATTATCAGCCGGAACGAGCAAACAGACATATAGTTTTAAAAGATAAATACGCATTTTTTTCCGCCGTAGCTACCCAGCCAGCATTCCTGCGGGAGGCACGTGGAAACCCTACAGCACTCTCGCAGTTAGGAAGGAGGGGTGGGGCTATCCCCGGATTTGTCCTGGGTCTCTGCAGAGATAATCCAGAGGGAGACACTGGATTCACTGCCCCAATGCTTCTAAAACGAGAAGACCAAAAAACAAAAACAAAAGACTTCGGGCTACCCTCGGGGCACGCGACGGGAGCCCCACGCCAGCAGCACAGATCAAACGGCCCGCGTCGCGGCGCTGCGGCTCAGGCCGACGCACTCCCGCGCAGGCACGGCCGCCCGCGCCGCCCCCCGGGGACCCGCCGACTACCCTGCACCGCCTCCGCCTCACCCTCCGCGTGCCCAGGTGGCGAGGACGCGCCCCGGCCTAGGTGGCAGCCGGCCGCCCCGCCTCCCCGCTTGCAGGTGGGAGAAACCATCTCATCTGGCCGGGGGTAGGGGCGGAGCCGGCTCCCGCCCACGCCGGAAGAGGAAGTCTAAGCACCAGAAGTGGCCGGCATTCTGGGTAACGAGCTGTTTACTTCCTGCGGGTGTGTAGGCTGTGGCTGTCTTCATCTCTGTTGCTCGTCCCATCGGAGAAGATGGCCCTGGAGACCGTGCCAAAGGACCTGCGGCATCTGCGGGCCTGTTTGCTGTGTTCACTGGTCAAGGTGTCAGTCGGGGGCCTGGTTGTAGGGTCCATGGGGGACCAAGATGGGGGAATGAGGGCGGAACGGGGCTGTGGGACAGTAAAGAGAAAAGTAGGGTCCAGGACTCAGAGGTGGCAGCGGGAGGAGAAGCCGAAGGAGGCCATTGTTTACCTCGTAGGGTCGCGGGCAGGTCTTAAAGCTGGGGCTGCTTTGAATCCTCAGCTCTTAGACGTTCGGTGGACTTACGTTGGAGCCGAAAGACGCTGGTAATCAGAGGCCCGTGGGGATCTGCAGCTGAGTGAGTAGTTGGAAAGGGTGCCTGACCCTGAGGAGACTAGAGAAAGGAATAGATAAAACGGAATTGGGAACAAGAGAGGAAGGAGTGGGAGGGTGGGACCTAGAAATGGAGCTTCGGGAGTAGTAGGTGGGGAACCGGAGGAAACACAGTCAACATAGGGAAACAAGAAATTGAGCAGGTGAAGTATTGAGAAAGCAACTTTTTCTTTTGTCTTGTTTATGCTTATCTCTTCTTTTCCTTTATTTTTCTTCACTCCCAGACTATAGACCAGTTTGAATATGATGGTTGTGACAATTGTGATGCATATCTACAAATGAAGGGTAACCGGGAGATGGTATACGACTGCACCAGCTCTTCCTTTGATGGGTAAGCCGCTTCAGATTCCATCATTTCTTCGGCATTATCCCACCCTACCCAGAGAAGTAAATGCTGGGCAAGTATTAATCCTAGTTGGTCCCAACTGTTCGTTTTTTGTTTTGGAGGGTTATTTTGTGGGTTTTTGTTTTTTTTTTGAGACAGCGTTTTTCTCTATGGGTCAGGCTGGAGTGAAGTGGTATGATCATAGCTTACCACAGCCTTGAGCGATCCTCCCACTTCAGCCTCCCAAAGTGCTGGAATTATAGGTGTAAGCCACTGCGTCCAGCCTCAACAGTTATTTTGAGATACACTAGTGCTATGCATCTAATACAGTAACCACTAGCCACATGTAGCTACTGAGCACTTGAAATGTGTCTAGTCCAAATTAGGACGTGCTTTTAAGTATAAAATGTACCCCAGATTTCAAAGACTTAACATGAGAAGAAAGAATGTAATCTGTTTGTTGAATGCATGAAAATTTTTTTTTGAAAATGAAGGGAAGCAGGAAGGTACAGTAATGGTAGATCATTGCCCAAAAGCTGTTGCCTTTTTTTTTCTTTTCTTGAGATGGAGTTTCACTATTGTTGCTCAGGCTGGAGGGCAATGGCACGATCTTGGCTCACTGCGACCTCCACCTCCCAGGTTCAAGCGATTCTCCTACCTCAGGCTCCCGAGTTGCTGGGATTACAGGCGCTCACCACCATGCCCAGCTAATTTTTGTACTTTTTCAGTAGAGACTGGGTTTCACCATGTTGGCCAGCTGGTCTTGAACTCCTGACCTCAGGTGATCCACTCACCTTGGCCACCCAAAGTGCTGGGATTACAGGCATGAGTCACCATGCCCAGCCAAAAGCTGTTGCTTTTTAGATATCCCTAAGAGGCCCTATAGGAATAGTTTACCTTGGCAAGATTGTGCAGTGGGGAGAAGAAGAAAGGAGAGAAACTTAAGTAGTCAGGTCTCACTTCTTCCCTAACGTTGGAGCCAGAAGACAGTAGTCTTTAGGGGTTAAGGAGGTAATATTAAACCTCTTTTGGCCTCTAGGCCACTTAAGGGTTTTACACAAACTGGGCTCAAACCCAGTACTTGATAAAGTTCTTTCAAGATGGGCCAACACCATTCCTTCTGTGATTTCCTTAAGGGAGGAATAAAAGACTGGGCAAAAGAGATGTTGGCTTGGAGCCTTTACTTCTACGCATGCATATGCATACTCAGATACTTAGGTCCCTTTGTTCATTTGTTAGCACAGTACCAATCAGCGCTAACAATTGAATGAAGGGACTCTGATCTATGGGTAAAGTAGTTGCTATGAGAGATGTCAAGAGTTACACAATGAGATAATTACTAGTAAGAGAGACACTGAAGTTTTCCATATTGAGGTTGGTTTTTTTTTTAATTGTGCTAAGATAAACATAAAAAGTTTACCATTTTAGCCATTTTATTTATTTATTTACTTTTATTATTATTTTTTTTTTTGAGACGGAGTCTCCCTCTGTTGCCCAGGCCGGAGTGCAGTGGCACAATCTCCGCTCATTGCAACCTCCGCCTCCCAGATTCAAGCAATTCTCTGCCTCAGCCTCCTGAGTAGCTGGGATTACAGGTGCCTGCCACCACGTCTGGCTAATTTTTAAATTTTTAATAGAGATGGAGTTTCACTATCTTGGCCAGGCTGGTCTTGAACTCCTGACCTCATGATCCACCCGC
>NW_022436952.1:26611752-26852959 GCF_009761245.1 Sapajus apella | reverse complement strand
CCCCCTGGTTCAAGCAATTCTCTGCCTCAGCCTCCTGAGTAGCTGGGATTACAGGTGCGCGCCCCCACGCTGTGCTAATTTTTGTACTTTCTAGTAGAGACGAGTTTTCACCATGCTGGCCAGGCTGGTCTCGGACTCCTGACCGCAGGTGATCTGCCCGCCTCAGCCTCCCAAAGTGCTGGGATTACAGATGTGAGCCTCCATGCCCAGCACCATTTTAAAATATACAATTCAGTGGCATTAGTGCGTACCCATTGTTGTGCAGCCATCACCACTGTCCATCTCCAGAACTTTTTTCATCTGTCCCCATTAAACACTAGCTCCTCATTCTTTCCTCCCGCCTGTTCCTGACAACCACCATGCTTTGTCTCTATGAATTTGACCACTTTAGATACCTTTTCCTTAGGTGCCTGTGGGTTCGTTTAGTGGCATTTTGTGGCTGCTTTCACTTTGCATAATGTCTTCAAGGTTCATTCATCTTGTAGCATGCAACAGAATTTCCCTCCTTTTTTGAGCTGAATAACATTCCTTTGTATGTGTGTATACCATGTTCTGTTGCTCATTCATCCATCAATGATATCTTGGGTTGCTTCTCCCTTTTGGCTATTTGTGAATAATGCTGCTGTGAACATTGGTATACAAGTATGTGTTCAAGTTCCTGCTTTTCATTATTTTCAGTACAGATGCTCCTCAACTTAGGGTTACAACCTAATAAGCCCATTATAAGTTGAAAATATAAGCCAGAAGTGCATTTACCACACCTAACCTACTGAACATAGCTTAGCCTACTTCAACTGTGCTCAGAACACTTATGTTACTGTGGCTGACCAGAAGCCGCGGCTCACTGCTGCTGTGCAGCATCGTGATGGAATATTGTACTGAATTGCTAGCCTGGAAAAGAACAAAATTTAAAATTTGAAAATGATTTCTACCAAATGCATGTCACTTGTGCACCATCATAAATTTGAAAAATCTTCAGTTGAATTATGGTAAGTCAGAGATCATCTGTATATCCAGAAGTGAAATTGCTAGATCATATGATAATTCAGTGTTTCACTTTTTGAGGAACTGTCATGCCGTTTAGCAACTGCACCATTTTCTCCTCCCACCAACAGTGTCCAAAGGTTCTAATTTCTCCCCATCCTCACCAGCACTTGTTATTTATTAGTAATAGCTATCCTAATGGGTGTGACACTGGTGTCCCATTTCGCCAGTGAATGGTGATGTTGAGCCTCTTCTCATGTGGTTATAGCCATTTGTATGGCTTTGGAGAAATGCCTATTCACAGCCTTTGCTCATTTTTGACTTCAGTTGTTTTTTGTTGTTTTTGTTGAGTTGTAGGAATTATTTGTATATTCTAGTGTATATTAGGTCTTAAAGAGTGGGCAAATTAAAGATCAGAGGAGGGTTATTTGACCTCAGCCAAAATTGGAAGAGGTAGTACTTTCCTCTTAAGAAGTTTGGGATTCTTTAGGAAGTTGAGGTGAAAGCGAGAACATTCCAAATAAAGGGAGTGACAAGAGCAAAGGCATAGGATGGGGAACACCAGCATATGTTTGGAGAACGGTGGGAATTCTGTTTAGGTTAAATCATAAGGTTGGGCTATAGGGACCCTAAGGCTAAAAAGATAGATTGTGAAGGACAGAGAAGAATATACTTGTGGTCAGGAGGATGGCCTGCATACATGCCTATCTCAGATCAGTCAGCAGGGTTAGGGGCTAGTGTTCTGCTTGTCACCTCTGGAGGTAGGGTCCCTTCCATTTACAGTGCATGCCTGAGAATGTAGGATTTGGATGGGAAGGGAATCTTCTCAAATAAGAATCCAAGATTGTTACTGAGAGAAGAGGGTAGGTATATTGAGGAGGCAGCCATCAAATGTCAGCGCTTAGACAACACAATAGGCAATCAGTAATCATTTGATTGTGAATGCATTGAATGACAAAAATGCTTACCCATCTTGCTCAATCAGCATCTTCTAGCCCTTGAAGAGCCTTACCATTCCTCTGGAATCAGAGCTACCAAGGAAGGACTATTAGGATAATGAGGAGAGCTAATGCTTATTTAGCGCCTACTCTGTGCTTGTCTTTGTGCTGGTGTTTTTCATGTATTATCTCAACCTTTGAGTCTCAGCTTACTGATGAGGTTCTGAGAAAGGTCCCCATATGTATAGATCATTAGAGGAAGAGCTTGGCCAAGTTGAACTCATTTCTGGTAGGAGGATCCACTGTTTCTCACCCTTCTCTTTGCACTAGGCCCTAGACCCCTTGTAGTTGTGTAGTTTTAACCAGTAGTATTAGCCCTCCAGTCCTAAAACTGTCTCATTTTCTAGGGAATCTGTAGGCTAATCGTGAGCTGAGTGAGATAATCTTTTGGGATGGAAACGGACCAGTGGCTGGCAGGCCAAGGACATGAGAACGAAGAACTTTTGTCAGTCCTAGCTTTGAGTCAGCCTCATAGCAGCATCAGAAAGCAGTTTTCCCTGCTTTCCAGTGGAGACTCAATACTTGGCTTTTTTCCTGGATTCCTATCCCAGAACTGAGCTCAGGCTCAGGGGAGGCTCAGGCTCACTCTCCCTTTCTTTTCCCGCCCTAGAATCATTGCGATGATGAGTCCAGAGGACAGCTGGGTCTCCAAGTGGCAGCGAGTCAGTAAGTGTCGCCCTTTGCTTTTGGCTTAGTTGTAGTGTTGTTACTGTTCCTCAGGTCCATTAGGGAGTCTGAAATCAGCGCTGGTGAGTGACCTCAGGGTGGGGAAGGTCAGGTTGTAGGAAAGATAAGGAAGCAGTGTCCTATGCCTTGTCACTTCACACTTGTAGCCAAAAGAAGGGAGAGCGCTTCTCTTGGAGTTGCATCACGTCTTTAATGTTTAGCTTAAGCTTCCATTTGGTCTTCATTTAACTCACTTCCCTGTAATCTCGTATCTTTTTTTCTTCTCTCTCAGGTAACTTTAAGCCAGGTGTATATGCAGTGTCAGTCACTGGTCGCCTGCCCCAAGGTAATTATAATAATAAGAGTCTATGTTCCTTTACTGTAAAGATCTGTGGAAGTTTTTTATCTGAATGAATGCCAATTCTTACAACTCTGTGAGGCTCAGCATTTTACAGATGAGGGAACCACGCACAGAGAGGTTAAATCACTTCCCGGAGGTCACCCAGCTGGTAAATGAGAAGGCAGGATTGGAATCCAGGCATTGCGGCTCCAGAATTTTTGCTGTTTCAGGTTTTAAATTTTTTAGAGACAGGGTTTCACTGTGTTGCCCAGGCTGGACTCTTTTAACTCCTGGGCTCATGCGCTCCTCCCACCTCCGCCTCCCGAGTAGCTGGGACTACAGGTCCCTGGCCTTTACTTTTGATGACTACATGTATCCCTCTTTTTCTTCTCATTCTTACCAAACACTTGCCCAGGTCTTCACTGGTAACAAGCCAACTAAGCAGGACTTTTTTTTTTTTTTTTTTTGAGACAGGGTCTCACTCTGTTACCCAGGCTGAAGTATAGTGGCGTGATCGTAGCTCACTGCAGCCTTGAACTCATAGACTCAAGGGATCCTTCCGCCTCAGCCTCCCAAATAGCTGGGACTACAGGTGCCAGCCACAATGCCTGGCTAATTTTTAAAAAAAGGCCGGGCGCGGTGACTCAAGCCTGTAATCCCAGCACTTTGGGAGGCCGAGGCGGGTGGATCACGAGGTCAAGAGATCGAGACCATCCTGGTCAACAAGGTGAAACCTCGTCTCTACTAAAAATACGAAAATTAGCTGGGCATGATGGTGCGTGCCTGTAATCCCAGCTACTCGGGAGGCTGAGGCAGGAGAATTGCTTGAACCCAGGAGGCGGAGGTTGCGGTGAGCCGAGATCGCGCCATTGCACTCCAGCCTGGGTAACAAGAGCGAAACTCCGTTTCAAAAAAAAAAAAAAAAAATTTTGTAGAGATGGTGCCTTGCTCTGTAGCCCAGGCTGGTCTTGAACTCCTGGCATCAAGTGATCCTCCCACTGTGACCTCCCAAAGTGCTGAGATTACAGGTATGAGCCATCATGCCTGGCCAAGTAGGACTATTGATAAGTAGTCTAGGAACTTCAGTTTGCTTATAGTACCCCCTCAGGGTGGCAGCTAAGTGGCCTATCTTACCCTTCTGAATCTTCCCTTACAGAGCTGTTTATTTTCCTGCCACAGGAATCGTGCGGGAGCTGAAAAGTCGAGGAGTGGCCTACAAATCCAGAGACACAGCTATAAAGACCTAGCAAGATGCAGGGCCGCCAGCGTCTTCGCCCTCCACCTCCTGCCTCTCCTTATTTTTTGTTCTGGAACTAAATGGGCAGAACTTCAAATACTTCCTACCCTCCAATTCAGACTCAGCCGACTGTTGAGAAAGCAGCACATCACTCTATCATTTTTTCTTCCTTGGACTACAGGTGGGGGTGGGAGGGATTTAGGTTGGTGGATTAACAGATGGAATTGAGGAGAGAGTAGGATGCTGATTTTCCTACCCATGGCCCAGGGCTGCACCTTGCCCATGCTGAGGACTGTAGGTTAAATATCAATAAATATGAACCTCTAGAAAGTTGTTAAGGACATGACAACTGCCTTGCCTCCCTCTTCTGTTCCATTAGGCACAGTAAGAGCTTATTTGCCCTGTAAGAACCTTCCCAGAGCAGCAGAGGCCTTTCTACTCCCACTTGACTGTCTCAGCCCAGGATTGCAGCCTCTCTAGCGTGCTTCCTTGCTTCCTATCAGAAGGTGCTGTCCAGAGGCTCGGTAACCCCATCAGCTTGGTGGCCCTGGTGTCTCGTGCCTGTGTTGTCCTGCCCTTGAGACCTGGCACAGCAGTATTCCTTGAAGAAATCCTGAGGCTTCATGTTTAATAATTCTTTTCCCCCACTGTTCATCTGTTTTATTCTCTTTACTGCTCTTCCTATACCTTAGGCCAGTCTCATGTACTCAAATTTTACATTTTCCTAACTGGAGGCCCTTGGGCCTTGGGTGACTGCTGGGTCCTAGTCTGTCTTGTTTGTGCCCCTCTAGGAGATAGTCCTTTTCTCCTCCAGCCAAGTGAGGGACCTTGGGTAATACCCCATTTTTGGGGCCAAGGGGAGTTACTTGTTTTAGGATAAAAAAACTTACCACAAATTCTCATTTACTTAAATTTCCACAGAAGTCCTGTCAGTGTCCCTATTTTTATTTCCCTGAGTTCCTTGTTCTCCCTCTGTAAGAAGAGAATGATTACACCCTGCTTGTTTACCTCAGGATTGTTGTGATTGTAGAAACGAAGCTATGTGAAAATTATTCACGTAATTTTCACGTAAGTATTAGAAAGGTGAAATCCTTTTGTTCTCCTTTTTGGGCCGTTTTTCAATACATGGAATATGTGCACGATCTGCCAAAACAGCAAGGGAAATGCCGAGAACCATAACTGCAGGGTGAGCCGTGAGTGAGCAGAGCTGCCTGTGCTAGGGCTTTGTGTCTCAGCCACCTGGTGTTGCTCTTGAGTTGATTTTGCTTGTTACCTGTGGCCTGGAGTGTGTGGGAAGGAGTAGAGTGCTGACCTGCCCCTTCCTTGTCCTCACATAGGCCTATGGGAGGGAAACTGGGACTGGCTGGGCTCTTCAAACCAAAACCATTTTCTCTGGTGCCTTCAAGCTGTGAGGGAATGGTTGGATAACCCCAACTCCAAACTGAGTTTCTCAAGGATTTCCCCAGCCCAGCAAACTGCGAAAGCTCCCTGGGTGGTGATTTCTGTTCACCTTCAACTTGAAAGCAACCCTGCCAGGCTAGAGCTTACATCCTGCAGGAAAGAAGTGGGTTTCGGCAAGAAAGCCTAGGCTGTGCAGCCAACACCCAACTTTCACTAGCTTCTCAAAAAGTCCCTTGGAAAGTCCCAGCTGCTGTCCTGGGTGTCTGACCCGGACGTGGCTGCTTGGTGAGAATGGAAACAGTTGTGGGGAGGGGAGGCAAGAGCAGCTTGCACAAATAACCACACTCGGGCTGCCTCAGCCCCACACTGAACTGGGTCCTAACTGACAGTCTCACAGGAAGCAAAAGACATAGCATAGGCATTGATGCTTGTGGGGGAAGGGTGGCCTGTTTTCCTTCCTGGATTCTACAGACTGTGCCAAGTGGGCTCTGCCCGGGAGCTGCTGCTGAATTGGCTTTTTTGCTTTCTCTGGCACTTGAACATGCAGGTGGTGCTACTCAGCAACCCAGACAGGCAGAAAGGTACTGGAGTCCCATCCCCTACTGGGAGCCCAAAGAAACTAACCCAAGGACTTGGTTCAGAGCTCCCTGGGAGTGGGCGGTACAGGTACCCCTGCCTTGCGTTCCGTTCCGTGGCCATGAGAGTTATGTCCTGCCCATTGGCCCATTGTGTCTGTCAGAGTTTCAGCCCCATTCTGCTGCCGAAGTTCTCTGCACAGCGTCTTAAGCTCTCTCCTTGTCTTGCTCAGTAGTTTGGCTTCTCTCCGTCAGAAAAAGCAAGCCTCCTCCCTAGCTCAACAAGGACAGACACGAGTCAGACAGAGACTGGGAATAGTAGCCACACTGCCTTCCCCTTGCCTGCCCGGGCCTCACTCTCTGCTCCCTCCTCACCACATGCTACGGAGTTAGGGTCTCCCGGAACACTGAGGAGCTCAGTGGCAGTGCACTGATAATGCAGCCTCCAGCCCTAGAAAGAACTGGTAGCTGATAGAGCAAGGGTCTGGATGGTCTGATCTTGGAGGGGAGCAGTTTCACCAGGGTTGGGAACTGAGGCTTTGCTCTTGGTGTGGCTCCTGCCTTGTTATTCCTAGCCTGTCTGCAGCCTGCTACTACTTGATCCTCAGGTCCCCTCCCTGACATCTGGTCTCTATCAAAGAAGCAGGTAGTTCTTGTTTAAAAATAGAGTAATAGCCAGGTGCGGCGGCTCACACCTGTAATCCCAGCACTTTGGGAGGCCAAGGTGGGTGGATCACCTGAGGTCAGAAGTGGAGACTAGCCTGACCAACATGGTGAAACCCCGTCTGTACTAAAAAAAAAATACACAATTAGCTGGGCATGGTGGTGGGTGCCTGTAACCCCAGCTACTTGGAGAATCCCTTGAACCTGGGAGGCGGAGGTTGTGGTGAGCTAAGATCACACCATTGCATTCCAGCGTGGGCAACAAGAGTGAAACTCTGTCTCAAAAACAAAACAAAAAAAACAGACTGATAACTTTGTCGGGAAGTCTGGTTCATGTTTAGTGTCAGTAAAGTCTTTCATGTAAATAGCATTTTACTCTTGACAAAGGTGATGGGTGCTATGGCTCACACCTGTAATCCCAGCACTTTGGGAGGTTAAAGCGGGCAGATCACTATCAACCCAGGATGTGAGACCAGCCTGAGCAACATGGCAAAAGCCCATCTCTATAAAAAATTAGCCAGGCATGGTGGCATACATCTATAGTTCCAGCTACTCAGGAAGCTGAGGTGGGAGGATTGCATGAGCCTGGGAGTTTGAGGCTGCATTGAGCCGTGATTGTGCCACTGTACTCCAGCTTGGGTGACAGAGCAAGACTGTGTCAAAAAACAAACCCAAATACAGTTGACAGAGGGCTTTCAAGTCCACTACCTCATTTGATCCTCACAAAAGCCTTGGTACTAGTTAACATTCTTATTTGGTGATGAGACTGAGGCTCAAAGAGTTAAAAGTGTCTTGACCAGCCACAGTGGCTCATGCCTGTAATCCCAACACTTTGTGAGGCCAAGGCAGCTGGTTCACAAGGTCAGGAGTTCAAGACCAGCCTAGCCAACATGCTGAAACCCTGTCTCTACTAAAAATACAAAAACTAGCCGGTGTGGTGGGGTGAGCCTGTAATCCCAGCTACGTGGGAGGCTGAGGCAGGAGAATTGCTTGAACCTGGGAGGCAGAAGTTGCAGTGAGCCAAGATCACTCCACTGCACTCCAGCCTGGGCAACAGAGCAAGACTGTCTTGGTGTTGGGGGAGGAGTTAAAAGTGTCTCGGCCATAATCAAGTAGTAGAGCCTCAGCTCAAGAAATAGAATGCCCACACCAAGTTTAGGGCTACTGACTGTGACATAGTTATCCACAAACAAAGCAAGTTTTGTTCCCCCTGTGAGTGTCCACAGAGCCAGTGTAAGGCATTGGCTTCTGAGTGAAGTTATTACAACACGTTGTCCCTACACATTGGGCGCACCAACCACTCTAATCCCATCGCTCTAGTCCCTAAGTCTAAAATTAGCCAAAGAGACGGTGGCAGTGGGGCGATGGGCCAGGGAGGAGATCCTTGGGATTTACTCCAGGATCCCTGTGCAGAGCGTTGGGAAACCAGTCTAGTACTTCACAAGTTCCCCTGGCTGCATCTTCTGTTCCCCTCCTGCTAACCTGTGCCCCACACCTCCCAACCTCTATTTTTCTTCCTCACTTTCCTCCTTCTGTAGATGGATGATGGCGCCATTACACCCCACTGGAACACTGAGACTTCTGTGATGAAAACACATGTATCCAACTAAAGGCAGAGTCCCAGCCCTGCTGCCTCCACCAGCCACCAACCCTGTGACTTTTCTGTCACCTTCTCTAAAATGAAGTTTCTTGCCTATGAAGTCCAGGTGACAAAACTATGATGTTAAGTGGCAGGATCGTGGTTAGCTATGATGATAGGGTGGAGGAGATCATAAGAAGCACCTACGGTGATGGTTATATATTTTTTTCTTTTTCTCTTTTTTTGAGACAGCGTCTTACTCTGTCACCCAGGCTGCAATGCAGCCTCAACCTCCTGGGCTCAGTTGATCCTTCCACTTCAGTGCCCCAAGTAGCTGGGTCTACAGGCATGCACCACCACATCCAGCTAATTTTTGTATTTTGGTAGAGATGGGGTTTCATCATGTTGCTCAGGCTGGTCTTGAACTCCTAGGCTCAGCCTCCCAAAGTTCTGGGACTACAGACATGAGCCAGCATGCCCGGCCTTTTATCTTGACCTTCTTGATGCTAGTTATAGAGGTTAGTTCACTTTCTGAAAACTTGTTATATACTTAGGACTTGTTTACTTTTCTGTTTGTATGTTATACTTCAAATGAAAAGTTTGCTTTGGCTGGGTGTGGTGGCTCACGCCTGTAATCCCAGCACTTTGGGAGACTGAAGCAGGTGGATTGCTTGAGCTCAGGAGTTTGAGATCAGCCTGGGCAACATGGTGAGACTCTGTCTCTACTAAAACAAATTTAAAAATTAGCTGGGTGCGGTGGCACGCACCTGTAGTCCCAGCTACCTGGGAGACTGAGGCAGGAGGATCCCTTGAGCCCAGGAGGTCAAGGATGCAGTGAGTCCTGATTGTGCCACTGCATTCTAGCCTGGGCAACAGAGCAAGACCCTGTCTCAACAAAAATCAAATACAGTAATTTAGGCAAAAGCAACTTGAGTTATAAACTAAGGAATTGTCATTATCCAAGGCTGTCTATCTCTAGGTAAGTTCTAGATAGATGTGACAAGAATTTCATCCTTCAAGCGTTGTTGGGTAATAGGTGTTCCACCACATCTATCATACATAAATACATCAAAACTGAATCAAAACAGAAACATTTTCCTTTATGCACCAGGGCCTTTTTTTTTTTTTTTTTTTTTTAAAGACAGGGTCTTGTTCTGTTGTCCAGGCAGGAGTGCAGTGGCAAGATCATAGTTCATTGCAGCCTCAAACTCCTGGGCTCAATCAATCCTCTCACTTCAGTCCCCAGAGTATCTTAAGAATATAGGTGTGCACCACTCCACCCAGCTAATTTGGGGGTTTTGTATTTTTTGTAGAGACAGGGCTTCAAATTTCTGGCCTCAAGTGTTCCTTTGGCCTCAGACTCCTAAAGTGCTGGGATTATATGCGTGAGCCACTGTGCCTGGCCAAGTTTTTCTTTAATTTTAATTTTTTTTTTTTTTTTTTGAGATAGAGTCTTGCTCTGTCACCCAGGATAGAATGCAGTGGTGCAATCTTGGCTCACTGCAACCTCCACTTCCCGGGTTTAAGCAATTCTTTCTGCTTCAGCCTCCCGAGTAGCTGGGATTACAGGCTTCCGCCACCGTCTAGGCCAGGCTGGTCTTGAACTCCTGACCTCGTGATCCACCCGCCTCTGCCTCCCAACGTGCTGGGAATTCAGGTGTGAGCCACCGTGCCCAGCCTAATTTTAATCTTTATGTTCTTGTTTTTTAATAAGATAAAGTTTTGTTTTGTTTTTTTTTGGTGGTTCTTTTTTAGGGTCTCATTGTGTTGCCCAGGCTGGCCTTGAATTCCCGGGCTCAAGAGATTCTCCAGCCTCAGCCTCCTAGGTAGCTGGGACTACAGGCATGTGCCACCACACCCAGCTTAAATTTTTAAAAATGTGTTGTACTTCCTTGCTATTTGGATACAAGATTCTCAATGTGATTTAACCTAACTTGGCTC
The DNA here is from genome assembly GCF_009761245.1 of Sapajus apella. Taxonomy (NCBI): domain Eukaryota; kingdom Metazoa; phylum Chordata; class Mammalia; order Primates; family Cebidae; genus Sapajus; species Sapajus apella. Next base: position 26,842,575 of record NW_022436952.1, on the reverse strand, counting down.
GAAGTCATTGTTGCAAACCCATTTTTGTATTATCGCTCTGGGACTGACTCTTTCTACCTCCTGGATTCATATCAACGTGTCAGCTGTCACTTCTGTTGCTCATGTGTGGCTGTCCCCCTTCCAGTCTTGTTTGAGCTAGGAGAACGGACAGCCACACTTGGTAAAACTTGCCATAGGGTATGCCAGTAAGGCTGAGACTGGGGAGAAGGGCACATGGCTGCCTGCCTCAGTCTTGGGATTTCGAGGCCTTCACCAGTGGGAAGCAAGATGCAGAGGGCTGAGGCTATAGAAGAGGGAAGGCAGACCACAGAACACCAGGACTGGGGGTGTCATGACTTAGGCCAGCCCCTCACTTTACAGGGGAGAGGACTGAGCCCCAGAGACTGGTCAGCTTGCCTTCAGGAGTGGGTCACTGCTACTGTGCATGTCCTACACTGCCTAGCTCAGTGCTTCTTGTTTAAAGATACTGTTTCTCTGTCATAAGATCCCAGGAAGTGGGAGCTGAGTGCAGAGAACACTGCCTTGCTACTGGTACCAGGATACCAGATCCTCTGAGGAATAGGATGGAAAACATTTCCCCTCTATGCCTTGGCACGCCCCACCCCAACCTGTTCCCAACCCTCTGCCTTCCAGGAAGAGGGTAGACATTATGGTGTCCTGGATAGGGAACTTCAAGTCCAAGGAACTTTCCTTGGGGGTCTATCTATGGCTGATAGGGGCCTGGGCCTCTAAGAAGTCAGGGAGCTGGCTGGTCCATTTTGAAAGCTCCTATGTGCTGCTTCCGGTCAAGGCACTCTCCTTCCTGCAAACTGAGCTCTTGTGCTGTGGAAAGTGCAGGAGCAGCTTCAGACAGCAGGGTAGGGGGACCTCATCCCTTCTCCAAACCCAGCAACTACCACCCTTTCAGCAGCTCCCCCCATCCCAGAAAATACCTGGAAGGAAGTGAGTGCTCTAGTGCCACTAGCCAGAAGTGGGAGTTTAACTGTCACCTTATCCCTGGGGGCTTGAGTAGCAGAAGGCAGAGGGGGAAATGCAAATCCGTGCTTAGGAGGGAGAAGAAATCCTGAGAGGAAGCAAGTGGCAGCCAGAGCCCAGCCTTCCTCCTGGGCCAGTGGTCCCAGCAGGGGCTGAGGAGGCCTGAGGCAAGGGAGTGATCACAGGCCTGGACAAGCAGCAGTCCACCACCCTGTGCAGTTAGCTGCAGCACTTTCTCTGGTCAGCCGAACAGACTCACTTCCTCTGCCCTGCACCCCAGAGCCTGAAGATGGAGGGCGGGGTCTCAGGAGGAGGGGTGGGGCATGGTCTGGAGTCTCAGGAAGGTGAGGAGATGCAGGAGAAATGAAGTGGGGTATGTCCCTGGGGAATCAGCTGGAGGCAGCAGGCATCAGTCTCGTCTGCTTTTGCAGTAAGGGGGACTAAGCTTAGATTCAGGAATCCCTCAGGCCTCTGCGCCTCCCCCTACCTTGTTCTAGACACCAGGGGCCAAAGTTGAGAACCACACGGTGTCCTTGCAAAGGGATCTTTTCCAGCAACTGGAAACAAGAATCTGAGAAGCAGCCTTTGGCCTTGTGCCTCCACACTAATGATCTACTACATCCATATGACAATTTCCAGGTTCAAAATGGGCCACCTTTATTACTGCATTTGACCCTTAGTGCCATCCCACGAGGCAATATTATTCCCCTTTCACAGATGAGAAAACTGAGTTTCCATTACATCTCTTGCCACAGTCAGTGGCCTGTGGAAGCCTTTTCCCTTTGCGCAACGCTGCTGTCCCTATGGCCTCCCTTCAGTTCTGCCTGGCAGATGGGGATCAATGGGCTATAACTGGGCAGTGGCATGGGGGTCCTCCTGGTTTTCCTTTTTCTCCCTTGAGCCCCAGCCTGCAGGCGAGACTCTGGGGTTGCAGGTACACTGACCTTAGTAATAAAACCTCCTTGGGGGTCAGGGCTTCCATGCTTCCTGTGCTCACCCACCGTGGGACCCCTCGAGGAGGGACTGGGGCCCCTGACACCCGCCCCCGTTTTGCCCCAAGCTTCTCACCTCCCCCTCCCCTGAGCTGCAGCCCCAGGACGCAGCCGCTGGTGCCCCATTGGCCCGCCCTAGTGCATTTGCCCTTATTTGGCCAGGCGGGCTCCAGGCTGGGTCTCCACCCCCGGCCCAGCCCCCACAGGCCTGTCTCTCTCACTTCGTCTTTTTGAGGTTTGGCTCTGGGGCTCTGGGGCCCTGGCGGGCGTCACTTCAAACGCACTTTCTGGTTGAGTCACTTTTTAACGGCTCTAGTGCTGTGAGCTGCTGCTGCTGCTGGGCCCTTGGCCTTGGGGGCCAACCCTCCCCCATCTGACTGCTTAATAGGTTCTGAAGGAAAGGGCTGGGGAGGCCATCTGCTGCCGGAGAGACTGCGGACCACCTGGCTACCCCGTTAGGCCCCTCTGCTTCTCCACTCACAAGCCTGGGGCAGAGGGTCTGTCCTGGGTCCCTCCCATTGCTTTTTCCAATGGGGTGGTGAGGGGAGAACAGGCCCTCACAGAAGACTTGTTCCTTTGGGGGCTCTGAATTGAGCTCCCTTGGGGGAACAGAAACGGATGCCCGATTTTCAGGAAGGTGAAACTTAACCTCGCTGAGTTTCCGGTTCCTCATCTCTGAGATGGGGGGATAACATCACTTACCTCACTGGGTCAGCATGCCGATCAAACGAGATTCAGATTGAGTGTGTTTTATGAAGTTCTCTAGCTGCCTGGGCTGCCTCCCTTCCCCCGGCCCTGTGTGCAGAATGTGGAGGTGAACGGTGAACGGGATGAATCCAGGCTGGTTAACGGGGCTGGGGCCGTCTGCACTGAGCAATCTCTTTCCACCTCTCAACGCCTCTTCCAGCTGGGCCTGGGATGTGAGGAATCCCATTGGGGGCAGGAGGCTGCCAGGAGGAAATAACCCTTTGCCCCTTGTTTCCAGACCAGGGGAGAATGGTACTAGAGCCCTTCCTAGCCCCCACTGCCTTCTCTGCATTTTGGAAGGTGTGCCCTGGACCCAGCTGGGAAGATTCCATGGCTGCCCAGGGGTGGGGGTGGGGAGGGGTTGGGCAGGATTTGGAACACACATACTGACTGCTGCTTCCTCTTGCGAGGTCCCTGGGCTCCTGTGCTCCTGGGGACTTCCTAGAGCACAAACTAGTCCTTTGGTCAACTCCCTTCCCATTTTTATAGATGAAGTAACAGGCTGGGGCAGATTCAGTGACTGGTCCAGAATCGTACCATAAATCATCACAGGGTGAGGACTAGACCCCTAGTCTCTTGACACAGAGTTTTATCCTCTGCTTGTTGGTCCTGATGTTGGGACAGGGAGTTGGGCTGATGAGGGATCATAGTGGGTTCCAGGCAGAAAACCAGCTCTTGGACCTTCCCCCCGCCCCCACCACACACACACAGTTTATTTGCAGCAGTTGGAACAGGAGCAGGTGCAGCTATGCATGTTAAGCCGGCACCTGTGTGTGGAGAGTCCAGAGGGAGCTTTCTGTCATTTCTCCACTTGTGTCCCTAGGAGATCCCAGAGGAGAAAGCTTCTGGTTTCACGGCCACTCCCCCAGCAGTGGTCAGGGTGGTCTTCTTCCTCACACACACCCCTTTTCCACCCAGCCCATCCTGCCTTTTCCCAGATGTTGTGGAAGACATCCTGAACTTGGCCCTACCTTGTTTTGTGACCTCGGGCTGCCTCCTGCCTCTCTCTGGACTTGCAGCTCTGTTTCCTGACTCGGGACCAGTTGCTGCCTAACCTTGCTGCTTAAAAGTCCTTGGATTGCTGGGCGCAATGGCTCATTCCTGTAATCCCAGTACTTTGGGAGGCCGAGGTGGGCAGATCTTGAGGTCAGGAGATTGAGACCATCCTCACTAACATGGTGAAACCCTGTCTTTATTAAAAATACACAAAATAGCTGGGCATGGTTGTGCATGCCTGTAGTCCCAGCTTCTCCGAAGGCTGAGGCAGGAGAATCGCTTGAACCTGGGAGGCGGAGGTTGCAGTGACTGAGATTGTGCCATTGCATTCCAGCCTGGCGAGACAGCAAGACTCCGTCTCAAAAAAAAAAAAAAAATGTCATTGGATCTTATGATCCCAGCAGAGCTGAGCCGGAACCCTGCCCCAGTGCAAAGTGACCTCCTATTGGGTGGGCCACCGTGCACTGGAGCTGCCCCTTGCCAGACAGTAGAGCAGGAGAGTGTGAAGTAAAACCTAGAAGAGTCTGGGCCGAGCCAGCAGGGGCTGAGGGGCAGCCAGCTTTCCTGCCCTCCTTGCCTGGAGGCCCTTCAGCACTCCTTGTGCTCCTACGGCTCTGAGATGAGGCAGAAACCTTCCTAGGTACTGAGATGACCTCTGTAGGGGACATGGGCTATCTTAGGTTCTTAAGTCACTTCCCTCTCTTGGCACCTGCTTCCCTTGGCTGCCCCTCCAGGGAGATGCGGAAAGGGTCTCAAAATTTGGGACTATTGACTCCAGTTGGCTTTAGTCCCATTTTGCAATGCTAGGGGCTCAGTTTCCCTCCTTTGTGGCCAGGCCTGTCCCCAACTGTAGCTCACTGGAGGGTGGGCCTGCTCCGCCTTCTGGACTTCCTGTTTGTGAGTGGTTAGGTCTGTGGCTTCTCTCTTGTTGTCTCTTCACAAGGCAGGTTATCTGGGCTGCCATCTCGGCCTGCCTGCTTGCCTGCCTGTGAGTGAGGGCCCCAGGCCCATGCAGATGGCGGGGAAGGCTTGGTTTTCTTTTCTACCTGCATATGCGGACAGTGAGCTCATGTCATTTCTTCCACCTCTGGGCCTGCTCTCCTTACAGGCGTTAGGCCTTCAAAAGACCATTTTCTCCCTGTTGCTCCGCCTTGCCCAATCTCCTTCTAAACCGTTCTCCACCTGTACTCATGTTCTCCAGGAAGCCTTCTCTGATGGGACTCCTGTGACTCTGAGGTTGCCACTGCTGCATCCAACATCCCAGCCCCCTGGGCCCTGACAACCCTCACCTGGGACGGCCTTGTGCCTGCTGCTGTTATTCTGTAAGATGCAGATGTGTGTGTCTCTTTCACCCTCAGATTCAGTGCTCACTGGAAGTAGGAGCCAAGTGTCCCCATCAGACCTGAAGCTCTGCCCTTGATTTTGTCACTTACACTGACACACACACTCTTATATACTGCCTATCAGGCTGGGAGTGCCCAAGGACGAGTCCTGTGTCCATTTCTCCTCTCCATGGCTCACCTTTGCCTACCCACTGCCTCAACTTGGCACACAGAGATAGCTGTTCCCGAGGTCGGTAAGGTGAGGGTGAGGGCCGAAGGGGACATCTGACAGTGAATCCAGGTGAGCCGAGGCTGCCCAGTGACAGCCTGCTTGAACCTGGACCGGGCACCAATGAGGCAGAGTTTGAAGTATCAACCTGAACTCCTCTCTCCTCCACAAAGACATCAAGGGTTTGGTTGACCTCATCCTGGAGAACTCAGGCCACAGGTGACTTTGGGGGCAGGTGTGGGAGCCAGGCCGCTCTCACAGAGGTGCCTGTGTTTTGAATCCACCCCTAACTCCTTCCAATCACCCTGCCAGGCACTAGCCCCAGAATCCCTGGTGAGCCTCCCTGTGTCTTTTGGGGAGGAGGCTGGTGTGTCCAGCAGTGTTGTTAGGCCTTGCTCTAGGTGTGTGTGCAGGCCTGCGGGCTGTGTTGGCGACAGTGTGTCTGTGTCTGAATGTTTGGGGCTCTCTGGGCAGCCATGTGTGTGCCTGTGTGTTTGCATGCAGGCACTGGCTGCCCTTCCCTCAGGCACACAGGCCACGCATCTGGGTGGTGGTAGCCTCCATCAGGCCCCAGTCCAGCAGCCTTGTTCCACTCACAGGTGTACGACCCATTCCATGTATCCTGGCCATTCTCACAAACTTTCTTATTGTCTCTGTATTCTTTTTTTTTTTTTTTTTTTTGAGATGGAATCTGTCTCTGTCGCCCAGGCTGGAGTGCAGTGTTGCGATCTTGGCTCACTGCAACCTCTGCTTCCCGGGTTCAAGCAGCTCTTCTCCCTCAGCCTCCTGAGTAGCTAGGATTACAGGCGTGTGCCACTATGCTCAGCTAATTTTTTTGTATTTTTAGTAGAGATGGCGTTTCGCCATGTTGGCCAGGCTGGTCTCAAACTCCTGGCCTCAGGTGATCCGCCCTCCTTGGCCTCCCAAAGTGTATGATTACAGGCACAAGCCACCTCGCCCAGCTCTCTGTATTCTTATTTTAGCCCCTGACCCTTCCCCTGTCCTTAATTTTGTCTCTGGCCCTGTCTCATTTCTGTTTTGAGGCCCAGCAGAGCTGGGAGTCATCGCTGGGCTGGGGAAAAGTCCCAGTGCAGGGACCCGAACCTTTCCTCGTTCCCTCCTTCTTCTGCCCCAGCCTCAGGATGGGAACCAGCAGAGGGTTCAGCCTCTCCAGAAACCCCCTGACTCCAGAAGCTCTGTCAACAGAGAAGCTGGACCCCAAGCTCTCTTTTCAAAAACAGAAAATAGATAAATTGAAATAAAAATGATTGGTGGTCTTTGGGCATTGAGGTTGCATAGAGGAAATCAGCCTCTGTTGTCACAGGGTGGCAGGCATCAGGGGCACCTCGCCCTGCTTAGGACAGGAGAGGGGCTGGACTGGAGACTGTGGGGCAACATGTGCCCCTTGGAACCTCAGCTCTGACTCGCCCCAGCTCCCATTCTGTGACTGTTTTGCTGGGACATGAGGCCTCTGAAGTGAGGGCGGTGGAGACACCCTAAGCAGGAGTAGGGGGTGAGATGCTCTCAGGGGAGGAGCCCTGAAGAATGGGGGTCCAGGAACCAGGTTACTGCACCACTTCGATATTCTTATCCTCTTATCGCCCGGGGCAGCCACTTCCCCTCCACCCAGGTCGGAGGCCGCGGTGGTCTCTTAAAGGAGTATCGCTCCATTTCTGGCCAGCTGGCCCTACATGGCAGCCCTCCTCACCACTTTCTCTTTAGACTCAAGCGGGTGAAAGGCCCTGTTCCCCCTTTCTCTGTCCCATTTTAGGGGCCTGGGAATGGGGCAACTTTCCAGGTTGAAGGACCCCCTTCCTGAGGGGAAGGATGTGGGTCCATCTCCTGCCCTGCTGCCCCCATGCCAATCCTCTTCTAGGCCCTGAATCTGACAGCTCCCTGAGGTCTGTGTGGGCCTAAATGGAGGACGCAAAGAGGTCCCCAGCCTTACTGGAAGGAGTCACTGGGTGGTTTTCTCTCTATCACTCCTGCCTCCCCAAACCCATTCTCTTGCTTCCAGAGCCAGGCCCACGGAGAGGCTTGGAGAATGCTCCAGGGAAGATGCCTAGGCCGAGTTCAGCCCACCCTGCCCCCTGCCTAGCCCCACACCCTGCCCCCTGCCTAGCCCCACACCCTGCTCCCCTCCCCCAGCCAGGGGCCCTGGGCTGGGCAGCTTCCTGCCTTCCCCATGGGGAAAGCGGGGGTGGCATGCAGGTGGGTGGGCCCCATGCCCACATCCGGTGGCCGCCAGAACCTTCCCTCGAGCCTCTTTCCCTCCACTCCTCCAAGTCCCCTTCTCTCCCCGTAGCACCTGTGCCCTGCCTTAGGACCTGGTCCTCACGGCAACTCTGCCCTGCCCTCCTGTCCCCACAGGCCTCGAGGAGAACGTGAACACCTAGCCTAGTGCCAGCAGGCCCACTGAGCCTGAGTGTGCCCCCTGCACTGTGTCCTGCGGGCTGAGGCTGGAGGAGGGGTGGCTCTGCAGGGTGCTGAGGACAACTTCCTCCATGGAGAGCATGCTGGCCCTGAAACGCAGAAGCGCCAGGGCTGGCCTGAGTGCTGGGAAGGGAAGGGAGTTTTCTGGGCTGGGATCAGCACCAGTGGGGCTCAGAGTGAAGGCGCTTTTCTTGTGCTGGAATTCTGGACTCCCTGTTTTGGGCACTCACCAAACGCCCTGTTGGGGAGCCCTGGCCTTCTGGGGTCACCCCAATGCCCTGAGTCAGTCCCAGGCTTTTGAGTCATCCCTTGGAGCTGGTGCCTTGGGGGGAAGGGCGGCTGGGGCCGGAAGCCACCTGCCCAGGGCATGAGAGAGGGTCCCCAGCCCTCCCTCGGGCCCACCCCCCTCTGTTTCCTGTCAGTCTGTCCTCCCCAGGGAGGGAGGAAGGGAGGAAGGGCGCTCATCCCCTGCGGGGCGGGGGCGGGGCGGGCTCTGGACCGTTGGGCGCCCTGAGCTCTGGCCCACGTGGCCTCGCCTTGCCTCGGGGTTATAAGCCCTGCCCTCCCTGAAGGGAACCCCACTTCAGAGCCTGGAGCACAGGGGCACTCTCCTCCGCCCTGCAGCCTCAGGTAAGGGCCCGACCTTCACTGCTGCCCCAACTGGGGCTCCTGGACTCGGGGCCTCAAGGGGCTTGGGCTGCTGGTCTGGGTGGAGATGCGTGGGGGTTGGCAAGGAGCTTGGGTGCGAGGCTCATGCAGGAAGCTCAGGGCACAATGCCTCGATACTCTCTCTAGTCAAGGAAGATAAAATGGCTCCTGGACCCCAGAGGGGAAAGAGGTGTCCAAGGAGGAAGGCTGGAGACTAGGGTGGGGACGGCATGGGGTGGGCAGAGGCTGGGAAGTGGGACCGGTGTCTCAAGGGGCGCCAAGCTCTTCCTCCGCCCAACATGGCCGCCATTCTTGTCAGGATAGCCTTGGGCTCCTGCCAGGGGAGCATCAAGGCAGTGAGAAGATCAGGGCTTTGGGCTGGTGGGGAGGCCGGGAATCAAGGCCCTGGGGGTCAGGACTTTGGGCTGGTGGGGAGGCTGGGAATCAAGGCCCTGGGAGTCAGGACTTTGGGCTGGTGGGGAGACTGGGAATCAAGGCTCTGGGGGGTCAGGACCTTGGGGCTGGTGGGGAGTCCGGGGACTGAGGCCTGGGGAGTTAGGACTTTGGGCTGCTATGGAGGCCAGGACTGAGGCCCTGGCTGGGGGGCAAGTGGGTGGGCAGGACCTGGGCTGGTGAGGAGGCTGGGATTTGAGGCCCTGGGGTGTTCAAGACCTTGGGTTGTTGGGAAAGGTGGAGGGTGGGGACCTAGGCTTTGGGCAGTCAGGACCTCAGGGTGGTGGGGAGGCTGGAGACCAAGACCTTAGCGGGGCAGTTGTGGCTGCCTCATTTGGACCCTGGAGGGTGGGTAAAGTGGCTGGGAGTGGCCAGCCAGGGGGCTGAAGAACTGGAGGTGAGGTCTCCAGAGGCCCTGGTCTCTACCTGAGTGTCCCTGAAACTGGGGGGATGGGGTGGAGCCTTCAAGGGGAAGGGAAGAGGGAACCAAAGAGGAAGTGGGGGAGGGAGGTAGAGGAGGCAAGTCTGGCGCCATGCTGAGTCACCGCCCACAAGGCCCAGGGCGGGCCCTCGGGGGGGCCCTGGCAGGGTAGGGGGCTCTTAGGAAGCCACAAGGAGGGCTGGAGGGCTCTTGGAGCAGGAGTCAGGAGGCCCGGGTGGCCTGAAGAGTATACACCGTCGGACAGACAGACAGTGCAGTCACCCATAAAGTAGAAAGCACTACTAACAGCACTGGAGGGTGTAGTGTTTCCTACTTTATGGATGAGTGTACTGTGGGCTTCGGAGATCACGCTGCTGCTGTCGCCTGCCACCATCCTCCTCTGCGCTTGGGGACCACATGTGACAGGTGAGCACCTCACGCCCCATCCCTACCCTGCCTAGACGCCTGAAAGCCCTCCATGGCTCTCTCGCCCTTCCTGGCTCTGAACAACTGGGGAAAGGCCCCAGCAGCTCCTCTGCTGCCACCCTGCAGTCTTGGGGGGCGGGGAGGGCTGGACAGCTGGAGCCCTGATGCAGCCACAGCCGCGAGGACGAGGAAGGGGTGGGAAGAGAGAGTGCATGGAGGGGAATGGGTGGCGGTGCTAGGGACCCAATGCTAATAAAGACTGGACTGTGCTTCTCTTTTGTCTGAGACTCTGTTGTTGGGGTGGGGAGCTGAATGCGGGTGGTGGGCACATGGACAGTGTGGGCTCATGGAAGGGCTGGAGGCAGAACCTCTCTCGCTTCTCTGAGAGATATGGTTTGGCCCTGCCTGTGAGATCAGAAGACAGCTCTGGGCCTGGCCAGGCCACAGCCGGAGGAAAGAAGGGCCTGGGGTCATCTGCAGAGAGGGGGAGGGATGTCAGGCATCCTCTCACCCTCTACCCGAGCTCTGGCCCTATCCTGCCCCCACTCACTCTCTATACCCTCAAACCGAACGCTACCTACATCCAGTTTTAATCTACAAAAGTCTATGGGGTCCCGGGTAATATAAGAATTGGGCAAAATCCACTGTGGCATGTACGCAACATCTTTTTTTTTCCTTTTTGAGACAGGGTCTCACTCTATTGCCCAGGCTGGAGTGCAGTGGTGCAATCCTGGCTCACTGAAACCTCCACCTCCTGGGTTCAAGTGATTCTTCTGTCTCAGCCTCCCGAGTAGCTGGGATTACAGGCATGAGCCGCCACACCTGGCTAATTTTGTATTTTTAGTAGAGGCAGGTTTTCTCCATGTTGGTCAGGCTGGTCTTGAACTCCTGACCTCAGGTGATCTACCCACCTTGGCCTCTCAAAGTGCCGGGATTACAGGCATGAGCCACCGCACCCGGCCACAGCATCTTAGACATAGACAAGGGCACGGGCACTCATATACAAAGCACACGCTGAGATGCAAATGCATCTACACAGTGGCCCCATGCAGTGTGCCAGTGGCACACACATACACAGACACATGAGACATGACTGGCACGACACACCCAAGGCACATACATATTCAATAATACACACATGCAATGATAGAAACATATGACGTGTCTTCCATATAGAAGCACGCACATACAGTGACAGTCACATAATAAACCCAGTGGCTACATACACAGACATAGAGACACATTCCTATATGATGATATAGAATACATAAATAGAAACATGGTGATATATATAAAGAAAACCATGTCATTGTGCATATTTACATGACTATATGAACATGTCAAGTATTGTATAATCAATTACTATATTGTGCCATATAGTAACTTCCATATCTATACATATCGTGATGTGTTGTAATTTATAAAGTCACACAATGATAGCCTCACATGCACGCAAATGGCACATACATAGACACAGTGGCAAATAGACATATACGCAATGACATAGAAACACGCATACATGTACGCCCAATGTGTTTTTGTTATGTTTTATTATGTGACTCAGAGGCACATAATAGCACACACATATATACACACAACGGCCCCTCCACAGATACAGAAATAGATCTACATCTAATGTATATATGCTCCTCCTATACACACGCATGTGCATAATGGCGTGCATTTATACTCTGACTGAACCATCAGCAACACATCATGCAGTGGCGTGCGTGTTGAGCTACACACTGTTTTGGGGAAGTGAAGATGTCCACTCCTCCCCATGCACCCCCTACCTCCAGTCCCATTGGCTGTTGCCTGGGTGGAGCCCACAGTAGGGCTCCATGGTTCAGTATCACTACTGCTATTCTGTGGGGGTGCCACACGAGGGCCCCTGACCTGGGCTGAAACTGGCTTGTCGAATGAGTCCCAGGTTCAGAGGGGAGAGGGGCTGCCTCTTGGGGCCTCTCCCAATACCCCTGTCTCTGGGGACTCCATCTAGAGCCCTGTCCCTTCCTATAGGCTGACTCCTGGCTAGGGGGCTTCTCACGTCCTTGTCCCCCCAAACCATTTTTTCATAGCAACAAGGTCTAAGGCTAGACAGAAGATGAACTTCCACACAATTTGAGGCAAAGCCAACCCAACAGGCCATGTGGGCTTCCCTGGTGGCCTGCGACAGCCAGGTTGCCCCCCACCCCCAGTACAATCTGCCAGGAGGAAGCGGAAGCAATTCTCTCAGTCTATTTCTACCTATCTTTGTTTCTGTCTTCCAGTTTTCGTTCTCTTCATTTCTGTCTTTCTCTTTGTTTCATCTCCAGTCCCATCTTTTCTAGTTCTGCCCTTCTCTGTGGCTGGATCTCTGTCATACCCTCCCCCGTTCTGTCTCTACCAGCCTCACCCGGTGTGGGGAGGACCATCTGCACCCCGCTCGCCTCTGTGCTCCGGAAGGTGTGAGAATGTGTGAAGACAAGGGTGGGAGGCCACATGTGGGAGCCCTGGGCTGACATCCCGTGAGAAACCTGCTCTTCCTTCTGTCCCCGACCCTGTCAGCCGGTCCAACCCACCAGTCCAGCGCCATCACCATGGAAACCAGCAGCCGACTTCCTATTGGTGGGTGGGAGGGGAGGAGGAGGGGGAGGGGAGGGCTGGCTCTCCCTGGCTTGCCCCCCCCAATTCTGAGGCTCAGCCCTCCTCGGAGCCCACCATCTCGAGGCTCCCAGACTGTAAGGGACCCCTGCAGTCCCCAGAGCTGAGGCCGGCAGGGGCTGAGACTATGAGGCAAGCAGCCCATCGACCCAGGCCTCCTTAGGACAAGCCCAGCCACCCAGCAAGCGAGACAGCAGCAGCAGAGAGCGGAGCCGGAGATAAAGGACCACAGCGGACCACTGGGGATCACCCCCAGCAGCTCCTGAAGCTCCTGGCCAGGCTGAGGGGTTGCGACGGATGGCCAGACACACAGACGCTGACAGACACACAACAACACCGATGCACACAGCTGCACGACACTGACACACTCAGATACAACCAGTGACAGCATCACATACTGCCACAGCCCTGCAATACAGACACCCACACACAGAGAAACAACTGGCAACTCTGAAATGGGCAGACAGTGACACACAGCACCACCCCCCCTCAACACGTAGAAGTGGGAGCACCCATCTTCCCAACGCACAAGACAGCATTGAGCTGCACGGACAGACCTGGAGACACACACGCACACCCTCACCCAGGCGCAGCTGTCGGTGGCCTCTGCACATCCTCCCCACCCCCACGGGGGACACCCTCGCTTCTCCACATACTGGCGTACACACACAGCCACCAGCAAACATAGCTCACATATCCCTGGCTCCAGCTCTGGCAGCCCTGGCACCTTCTGCAGCCTCCTTTGTGGGTGGGGAAGAGCTCAGCCAACCTTGGATGGAGCATCGGTGAAGCAAGAGCTCAGAGGGGAGAGGAGCTGGCCTGGCATGACCCTCGCCAGTCCCCTCAGCTGGCTGGGTGATGTCCCCTGGCCCGGGTTCTGGAGCCCCTTGGCAGTACCATGGAGCAACTGACAACCCTCCCACGGCCTGCGGACCCTGGAACCATGGAGCCATGGGCACTGCCCACCTGGCAGAGCTGGACTCCAGGTCGAGGGGGTGAACCTGGCAGTGCAGCCCCAAGGGTTGCCGATATTCCTCCGGGAGCTCTGCAGCTCCGAGAACTGAGGTCTGAGGAGAGTTCCGAGCCCAAAGGCACCCAGAGCTCCAGGCCCGTGGGGTGCACTGACTCTGAAGGAGCAGAGCCTGGTCTATCACGCCTGGGCCAGCAAGCATCAAGCTCTGGACCCACCTGCCTGAGGCCAGAGGATGAGGAAGTAGAGGCTTTCCCAAAGGTAAGGGATCTGTGGGGGGCTGGGGTCTGCAGGGTGGGGGTCTCTTACCATGTCCTCCAGCCTGGCTGGGAGGTGAGGCCAGGCATGCATCCCCACTGCCTACCTCTCCTCTCTTGGCCTGTCTGTGGGTCTGACTCTGTGGCTATCTGTCCTCTCTTCATCAAGCAGAAATCTTGAGGGCTCCATATCTTTCGGCATTTGTCTGTCCTTCTGACTCTTTCTGTCTGTCTGTCTGTATCTGGCCCTGCTGCTGCCCTGTCCCTCTCCCTGACAGTGTGTCTCTCTGTCTGTGTCACTTCCTCCATGAGTCTATCTGTCCCCGGGGGCTGGGAGTACCGGGGGAGTGTGGAGGTGTACGGTAGAATCAGTAGAGGAAGCAGTTTGAGGGGAGGGGGCTTTGGGCAGGGCTGAGCCAGGGTTGAGGTGGAGCAGGCTTCTGTAGCAGAGGGAGGGGACAGGACTTTGGGGGAGGGCAGGGGAGTCTGGATGGATGGGAGTGGGAGCTCGAGCTGGCATTTCCCTGGAGGAGAAGACGGATAGGAGAGGGAAGGATCAGGGGAGAGCAGGAAGGTCCCAGGGCTGGGGGTGCCTCTGTGGATGGAGGATGCGACAGCTCCTTCACCTAAGTCTCCTCTGGCCCACTCTGAAGGCCTGAGACCTGGGGGGAAACCATTTCATCTCCATGTCTCCTTGGACCATGGGTGAGGGGTGCTTCCACATGGAAGGCTCTGCTGGGTGACTGGGTTTCTGAGGTGCTGTCCTCGGTCCTTTCCCATGCCAGGCCAAGCTGAACATGGGCTTCGGGGACAGGCCCAATCTGGAGCTGCTGAGGGCCCTGGGGGAGCTGCAGCAGCGCTGTGCCATCCTTAAGGAGGAAAACCAGATGCTGGTGAGGCTTGGAGACTGGGGTCCTGCGTTCTGGCTGGAGCCAGGCCCTCTGTGCCCTCCTCACCCCATGACCATCTCTCCAGGTGGGGGCTCCATGGAGGTGACAAAACCCCAAACCCAGAGAGAGTAAACCCCTGCCTAGAGTTGCCAAGGACCCCACTGTGAGCCTAGGGCTCTAGCCCAAGACCTGGGCAATTAGGACTGGGTCTGTGGGATGTTCCCTACATGTCCCAATTCTGCCTGACCCCTTGTCAGAGAAAGAGCAGCTTCCCTGAGACAGAAGAGAAGGTGCGGAGGCTGAAGAGGAAGAATGCCGAGCTGGCGGTCATTGCCAAGCGCCTGGAGGAGAGGGCCCGAAAGCTGCAGGAAACGAACCTGAGGGTGGTGAGGACAGGAGGTTGCTGGCTGGAGGCTGGGTGACCAGGGGAGAGGGGAGCCAGGGCTGGGCCTAGGGGCTGTCTGAAGCTTGGGAGTCACAGACTCAGCACCTAGGAAAGCAAGAATCTAGGGGCTCAGGTGCAGGAAGGGCAGAAGCTGGCCAGGCCAGGAGGCCAAAGGTTTCTGGAGCTGCAGTGGGGAGAGGAGAGCTGGATGGGGAGGTTCCTGAGCAGGCAGGGAGCAGGATTCTGGATTACCATGCGCTGGTGCTGGCGGCAGCCTCCTGCTGAGCTCATCTCAGGGTATACAGCTGAAGTGGGGGCAGGGATGAGACCCATCACAGTGGCAACCCCAAATTAGCAGCATCCTTTGGTCCTAGAATTGGAAGTAGAGTTAATCCTTTCCAACTGCTGGGATCGGGTAAAGTGAGGCTGCTGGTTTTCTGAGACTCCAGACAGGGTGGAAGCAGGTGGTCACCTCCTAGGTTTTCATGCTAACTCCTCCTTTGGGAGGAGATGAGGAGTGGGAGAAGTGCCCCAGCCCTCAGGTGACCATTGGCCTTGCCCCTCCTCTGGCTAGGTGAGTGCCCCCTTTCCCCGGCCGGGGGCCAGCTTGGAGTTGTGTCGGAAGGCCCTAGCCCGCCAGCGAGCCCGGGACCTCAGTGAGACAGCCAGTGCACTGCTGGCCAAGGACAAGCAGATTGCTGCCTTGCAGCGGGAGTGCAGGGAGCTGCAGGCCAGGCTCACCCTGGTGGGCAAGGTGCGAGAAGGCCCTGCTCACCTCTTCCAGCTCGGCCCTGCGCAAGGCCATCTGCCTGTCGTGGGATGCGGACAAGATGTTAATGAGATGCAAATGAAACGGGAGGGTGGAGGTTGCTGGGAGTAGGTTCCCCTGGCAACGGCCCAGGTGGGAGAGGGGAGAAGGGGGTGGAGCCATGAGTCCCAGACCTGGGCATTTCTGTGCCCCAGGCTTAAGGTTGTGTGCCGGTGGGTCTGGCTGTATGCATCCACACACGCGTTGCGTGAACGGATGTTCACAGGGCATTTAGCACAGTGCTGGGCACACATTGAGAGCACCCAGGAAATAAGTTACTAAGAATGTCCGCATACGGGCTCGCGGGAGCACGTGGGCACACACGCATGCACAGGTACCCAGGCATGTATGCATGGGAGGGTGTGCACATTCCGGCGCATCCGAGCCCCTCCAGCAAAGCAAAGGGCTCTGCCAGGGATGGATGGGGCGGGCAAGGGTTAGGCCTGACTCCCTCTCTGTCCCTGTGCCCTAAACTCAGGAGGGTCCCCAGTGGCTCCACGTGCGGGACTTCGATCGGCTGCTGCGCGAGTCCCAGAGGGAGGTGCTGCGGCTGCAGAGGCAGATCGCGCTGCGCAACCAGAGGGAGACGCCCCCGCGCCCGCCGTCCCGGCCCCAGGGTCCTGCTCCCCAGGCCAGAGCAGGGGCGCCGGCTCCCGGGGCCCCGGGAGAGGTGAGCGCCGGCGCAAGGGCAGGTGTGTGGGTGCTTGCAGATGAGGGGTGGGGAGTGACCACCGGGATCTCCCCTCACTGTGCTCAGAACCCTAAGGACCCGGTGGTGGCGTGCGCATTCCCAGGGCCTGGGGAGCTTTCCCGTCCTGGGCAGGGTCCACCTCCAAGCCTCCCACGCTCGTACCTGCGCCGTGCCCTCCCCCGGGGGCTCCAGGGTTCCGCCCTCCGTAGGCCTGCGCCCAGCGGGGCCCGGCCGGCCGCCCCTGCCGCGCTGCCAGTGGTACAGCCCGGCCGCAAATCCCTGGTTGCCCTGGCAGCCGCCCGGGGCCCAGCCCTCGCTGCCTCCTCCCGCTGCCGCCGTAGAGCGGGGACGCCCCAGTCAGCGCCCGCCTGGCTGGCCAGGCCTGGCCCCGGCTACCCGGGGGCGGCGGTACGTCCGCCCCAGCTCCAGGTACAGACGACCCTCACTGAGCGCGGGGCTTAGACAGCCCCTGTCTCGAGGGCCGGGGACGTACTCCGGACCCCCAGAACTTAGGGGTCTGGCTTCTCTCCATCATCCTAGGTGGGCAGCAAGTAGGTCCTCCTCTTCCTGGGAAGAGGGCTGGGAGGAGGGACCCGGTAGTGATCTGATAGTAACCAAGACCTCCGGGTAGGGGGGATGCTTCTTGCTCAGATTTTGTCTCTCTGGTTGGCCCTGGAAGGGAGAGGCACCTCCCATCAAGACCTGTCCTCCCCCAAACTTTGCATGGATAAATGGAAGGTGTGGTAGGGTGGGCTTGGGGGAAGCCAGGAGGAGGGTCTGGATGGGCCTGTGCTGCTTTAGGCCAAGCCCAGGTTTGGATGATACAGAACCCCTATCTTGGGGAGCATCACATCCCCGGGGGCCCAAGCAGCCTCCTAATTCTCTGCCAGTCGCTGAAGGACACCCAGGACAGTTATTGAGTGCAGAGCAGGGCTGCTGCTGGAAGCTAAAAAGGGAAAGCTTTGGCCTGGATAAAGGACCCATCTCCCAGGGCACACGTGGGTCCCAGGATCTCAAAGCACTTATGGCTCCAGGACACAGGGGTGCAGCCTTTGTACTTCTACATCAGCTGGAGAGGATGGGAGGGGGTGAGCAGACAGTACCCCTCTTTGCTCTTCCTAGGCAGGGACCTCTTGCTGGTGGCTGGGTGATGGGGCCCGGGCAGGCTGGGCTGGGGCAGGCTGCCCTGGGGCCCTGTTCTCAGGTGTCCGCCCCTTGTCTCTGGGCATTTCTAGGCCACGCCCCAGGAGGATGTGGACAACCTACCGGTGGTTCTAGGGGAGCCAGAGAAACAGCAGAGGGTGCAGCAGCTGGTAAGTCCTAGGTCAAGGGTTGGAGGCAGCCTGCTGAGGGCAGATGTACCTTCCCACATGAGGAGTCCTCGGTTCTGACCCCACAGGAATCAGAGCTCAGCAAGAAGCGGAAGAAATGCGAGATCCTGGAGCAGGAAGCCCGGAAAAAGCAGAGGCGATGTGAGGAGCTGGTGAGCTCTTGAGGGCAGCTCAGAGGCGGCTCCTCCCTTCGCCCAGGCCAGCCAGGTGGTGGGCTCCCTCTCAGCTCCGCTTCCGCCCCTCCTGCCCTCAAGCACACCTGTTCCCCCCTGCTCCTCAGTGCTTTCCTTTCCTGGCTGGCGGAGGAAGGCCTGGCCTGGGAGGAGGGCAGGGTCCTGTGTGGGGAGAGGGGGATGTGAGTGCTGGGCCTCCTCCTGAGAGCTCCTCTGCCCTGCTCAGGAACTGCAGCTGAGAGAAGCACAGAATGAGAATGCCCGCCTGGTGGAGGAGAACTCCCGGCTCAGTGGGAGAGCCACAGAGAAGGAGCAGGTACCAGTTCTGACCAGGTGCCGTGGAGACTTGTGCTCCCCTCAGGGCCCCAGTCCCCAGCCAAGGGGCTTTCTTCTCCACCCCTGAGTCGGGGTAGGGGACTGTTCCCGCTGCAAGGGCGCTGGTGGGTCAAGGCTCACCCACCCAGCTCCCTGCCACTGTCCCCTTGCCAGGTGGAGTGGGAGAATGTGGAGCTAAGGGGCCAGCTCCTGGGGGTGACACAGGAGAGGGACTCAGCCCTTCGCAAGAGCCAGGGCCTGCAGAGCAAGCTGGAGAGCCTGGAGCAGGTGCTGAAGGTGAGGGGATGGAGCAGGTCCATTCAGCAGGAGCTGAAGGGGAGGGTGCTGGGCCCTGGTGCGGGGAGCAAGTGGGACAGTAGAATGTGCTTAGGGAGGGACACTAGCTCTGAGGCCGAGGCCTGGAGCTGCCAGCTGCTCACCTTCTCCAGACTCAGTTTCCTTTATACCAGGGGGATCTGCAGCAGATGGTGTTGGAAGCGTCCTCATCTTAGATCTTCTCTAGAAACGGCCAAGTGTGGGCTCTGGCCTTGACTTGGATCTTGTGTTTCAGCACATGCGGGAGGTGGCCCAGAGGCGGCAGCAGCTGGAGGTGGAGCATGAGCAGGCTCGTCTCAGCCTGCGGGAGAAGCAGGAGGAGGTCCGGAGGCTGCAGCAGGTGGGGCCACCATGAGGGAAGCTGGCGGGCTGTGGGACGGCAGCTTTGCCACTCACTCATTCAACAAACATTCACAGTGTGCCTGGCACTGTGCTAGACAGTAGGGAGACTGTGGAGAACAAAGACCAGGTCCCTGACCATCAGCAAATTCGCAGATCCATGAGTGAGCTGATTTCAGACACTGATGAGCACAGTGGTGGCGCAGAACAGGGTGATGTGACAGAGTGACTTGGGATGGGGCGAGGAGCCACTTTAGGTGACATCAGGGTGACAATTGAGCTTGCCAGGTGGGAGGAGTAGATGCACATGCTCTGTGGATGGAAGAGCTGGGGGAGTTTGAGCCCGGTGTGGCTGGAGGACAGCAAGCGATGGGCAGTGTGTGGGGAGTGGGCAAGAACTCCATCCTGCCCGGCCTTAAAGGCCATGGGAAGAGTTTGGGCATTCTGCTCTGTGAGTGGTTAGAAGCTCTTGAAAGATCCTAAGTGGGGGAGTGACATGATCTGAGTCATAATTTTATAGGATCACGTGGGTAGTATTGCGGAGGGTGGACTGTGGGAGCAGGCATGGAGTGGGGCCTGGGCGGGAGATGGCGGCTTTCTGGAGAGGGGTGCAGGCAGTGGAGGTGGAGACAGGTGCCCGGGTTTGGGTGTGTTTTAGAGATAGAATTGACAAGGTTCCGGCTGGGCGAGGTGGCTCACACCAGGTCACTTGAGGTCTGGAGTTTGAGACCAGCCTGGTCAACATGGTGAATCCCCGTCTCTACCAAAAGTACAAAAATTAGCCAGACATGGCGGTGTGTGCTTGTAATCCCAACTACTCGGGAGGCTGAGGCAGGAGAATCGCTTGAACCTGAGAGGCGGAGGTTGTGGTGAGCTGAGATGGCGCCACTGCACTCCAGCCTGGGTGACAGAACAAAACTCCATCTTAAAAAAAAAAAAAGTATTGACGGGGCTCCCTGTGGGATTCCAGTTGAATACCTTCTCTGTCAGCCATTTGCTGTATAAACCCTGGTGGAGGGTGGGGCTTTTCACACCAGGAAAGGTGAAGGATGAAGGGGCAGCAGATCTGAGAGGTCGGGAATCCTGAGTGCTGAGTTCCGTTTTGGTCATGTTTGGGCTGCGTGTTAAACGTTCAAAGGGAGCTGTCCATGGGCACTTGGATACATGAGCCTGGGGTTATGGGCAGGTTGGTCTTGGAGCTATTTGGAGCCATCAGTGTGCTTAGTTGTAGGAGTCGATGGGAGCCCTAGGGAGAGATTAGACAGTATAAACTAGGCCCAGCACTGGCTCCAGAGACACCCTAACATTGAAAATGGGGGGCAGGAAGCAGGCAAAAGGGACTGAGAAGGAGCATCCAGAGAGGTAGGAGGGAAACCGGGAGGATGGTTGCCCAGGAAAGAGGGGAGCAGAGGCAGGTCACGCCTCTCCTGGACCCCTTTGCTTTCTGGTCTAAGGCATGGTTGAGGGTGGGTGTTGAGGAGGGAGAAACCCTTCAGCCTCCCACTTCCCTGCCCCTCCCTCCTCTCTCCTTGCCCTTTTCTCTCTCCCAGCCTCTTCCTCCCCTGCCTCAGTCCTTTCCCCCTCCCTCCCTCGCATCCCTCTTCGCTCCACCCTGTTCCTTATCCTTCCCTCCAGCATTTTGGTTCCTCCCACCTGTAGGCCCAGGCAGAAGCCAAGAGGGAACATGAAGGGGCCGTGCAGCTGCTGGAGGTAGGACCCCTGGAAGCGGCCCCTGTTCCACCTTCTTGCAAGGAAGGCAGGGGAGCGCCAGATGGAGCTGGGATGGACTATGGCGGTGGGGAGAGGGGTTGCAGGAGGGACTCTTAAATGCTCCAAGGCCTGGGGGAGTTCCATCCACCATTGGTCTAGTTCTCAAGGTGGGCATGGCTGACAGGGGGCTCCTAAGCCTGGTGGCAGCAGCCTCCCATTGCTGCCACTCCCAGAGGCTGCCTTCACCCCGAGGTAGCCTTCCGTTTAGGGACGGCTAGTCAGTCCAGGGAGCGGACTGGATGGCGTCCACTTAGGCCCCCTTCTCCCCCGCCCTCTCTGGGTTAGCGACCCACAGGCTCAGGGGTCTAACCTGTTCTCTGCTTCCTTTCCTGCCTCAGTCTACCCTGGATTCCATGCAGGTAGCGCCCCGCTCTCCCCTTCCCCACACCTCTCTAGGCTGGCTGAGCTGCAGCTCCTCCCTCAGGGCCCAAGCAGTCCTCCTCTCTCCTCCAGCAGAGCGGGTGTCACGGGGAGCAGACCTGAGACTCCATAGGGGGTGGGGTTCCTACAGGACAAGTGCCGCTGTCCCCTCCTCCCAGGCCTGCCACAGTGTCTCGCAGACACCGGGCCTCCGCTCTCTAGCCGCCCTGAGCATGAGGAAGTTCATCCCCAGTCTAACTCAGGAGCTCTCCCTATTGGCCAGAGAGAGACCCTGCTTTTGGGACTCTCCTCAGGCCTGAGAAAACTTCCCGGGCGTTGGCCCATTCCCATCACGATGACATCTCTGCTCCCCTGTGGCACTTCCTGGCCCCTCCTCTGAGGGAAGGGGTTTGGGTTGCTGACTGTGGAAGGGTGATGGGTGGCGGGGCTGAGAAAACTCCCGGTGGTGATGATGGGTGGGAATGATCGCTGATGGCCGAGAAGGTAGCCAGAGGCAGAAGTGCCATTGCCTCCAGCCCGAGGGTTGGCGAGTGTGTGGCAGCCCCAGCCTTTGCTCTGGAGGGGCCTGGGGTGAAGATGCCTCAGGACACGGCCGGGAACTTCCCCCTCAGCTCTGATGCGTTCGGGGCAGCGGCAAGGCTGGTGCTGAGGCCTGGGGCTGGGTGAATGGGTGTGACCCGAAACCCAGAGTAGGGCTGTGTGGAGAGGGCATGGGCTGGCACTGGGCAGCTTTGTGGGGCCTGGTGGCTCATGGTGGGTCTTGGCCAGGCCCGGGTGCGAGAGCTCGAGGAACAGTGCCGCAGTCAGACCGAGCGCTTCAGCCTCCTGGCTCAGGAACTCCAGGCCTTCCGCCTGCACCCGGGCCCCTTGGATCTGCTCACCTCTGCCCTGGACTGCAGGACACTTGGAGACCGCCCACCACCCCCGTGCTGCTGCTCCACCCCCCAGCCTTGCCGGGGATCTGGCCCCAAAGGTACGGGGGACACCAGTGGTATTGGCCTGGAATCTCCAGGCCTGGGCTTTTGTATAGAGCAGGGAGTTCAGGATCAGAGAAGGCCAACAACTCATCCAAAGTCACACAGCAGGTTAGAGTCGTGCCTGGCTAGAACCACGTTCTGCTGGGGAAAAATAAAGCCCAGGAGAGTGACTGTCCAGAGTCTAGCCCAGGCATCTTGGGTCATTGTTCTTCTCCTTCCAAAAAGACCTGAATGGTCAGGGCTAGGAGGTGGGCGCTAGGAGTCAGTAGCAGGTAGTGTGGTCTTGTGGAGTAGGGGCTGGGGAGTCAGTTGGATCTGGTGGTCCCAGCTCCACTCATCTGACAGTCACTTTGATTTGAGAATGCAGCTTAACCTCTCTGGGCCATAGTTTCTTAAGCTGAAAGACAGGAATAATTAAATGCATCTCATCGAGCTGCTTTGATGATCATGTGAAATAATATATGTAAATCAGCTATACCTCTATTTAGTAAGTTTCTTGCTAAATATTTCCCTTTTTGTAAGGAAGTCCGGCTGTGGAGGGCCTGGCCCCCACATCCAAGGAGCACCACCCTATCTCCCTGGTCCCTCCTCAGGCCACAGACCCCAAGCCCACGTGCCATCTTCTCTTTAGACCTTGACCTCCCGCCGGGCTCCCCCGGGCGCTGCACCACAAAGTCTTCTGAGCCTGCCCTTGCCACCCTCACTGGGGTCCCTCGAAGGACAACCAAGAAGGCAGAGTCTCTCTCCAACTCCTCCCGCTCCGAGTCCGTCCACAACAGCCCCAAGTCATGCCCTACACCTGAGGTTAGTGCTGGGGTGGGGCCTGAAGTTCCGGCTTTGGCTTGGGGAAGGGGGCAGGACAGGTGGCCCTGACCTCTTCTGGGATCCCCAGGAGTTGGGTGGCAACTTCTGGGGTCTCAAGTTGGGAGGTAGGAGGCCTGTGGATTCCTCCTGCGGGCGAGGGGCTCAGGTGGAGCCATCCCTGCTCTCCATGGCCTGCCTGTAAGCCCCACCCAGGGCCATCCCACCTGGGACCACCCTGGGAGGCCCAGGGAGGCTCTGGAGTGCTGGGCTGGATGGAGATGACACTTGGGCACCAGGATCTGCATAATGAGACTATTCCCAAGAGCGTCTGTAGTGGAAGCAGGTGGTTGTGTGAGAAAGAGCACATGCTCCAGGATTCCAATCCCAGCTTTGCCTTAGGCAAGTCACTGAGCCTTTCTGGGCTTCGGTTTCCTTATCTGAATCTTGGCGCTAATAAAACCTGCCTTCTAAGGTTGTAGTGAGGGTTAAATGAGTAAGGAACGTGCCTGTCTCGGTGCTGGGCACACAGTAGATGCTCAACAGGGGGCACCTGTTATTACTACTAAGCTCCTGGGCATTACTCATAGCTCATCTCATCAACTCATCCTTCTTTCTACCCAAAAACCCCAGAAGGTGGAGGGGGCAGGTCAGGAGCAGCTCTGCGAGCCAAACATTCAGGAAGTGTTAGAATGCAGCCCTGGGCCTCTACTGCCTCCTCGTGGGATAGAAGGGTAGTGCCAGCTTCAGATGTGGCCATGGAGGGGCTGCCTGCTTGTTCTCCTTCTCCCAGGCATTGGCAGAGAAGAGAAGACAGCCTATTCCCCAGGCCACTGCAGCAATCGCAACAGTGTTCTCAATCAGGGTGCCCCAAGGCTGGGGTGCCTTGGGGTGTGGGAAGTAGACAGCAAGTTCTGAGTTCCAGAGCTGAACGGCAGAACACTGTCACTTGGCTAGACGCAGGGACCTCTCAGGCTCCTTCAGCCTCCTTGCTTCCAGCGATTTACAGTTGGGGTGCTTTGCCAAGGTTTTTTTTTGGTTTTTTTTTTTTTGGAATTTTTAAATTTTTTAAAAATTTGAGACAGGGTCTCGCTCTATGACCCAGGCTGCAGTGCAGTGGTGCGCTCTCGGCTCACTGCAACCTCTGCCTCCAGGTTCAAGTGACCTTCCCACCTCTGTCTCCCAAGTAGCTGGGACCACAGGCATGCACCACCACACCCAGCTAATTTTTGTGTTTTTAGTAGAGATGGGGTTTTGTTATGCTTCCCAGGCTAATCTCAAACTCCTAGCTCAAGGGATCCACCTGCCTCAGCTTGCCAAAGTGGTGGGATTATACGCATGAGCCACTGCATCTGGCAACATTGCTAAGTTTTTACCTTAAGGAGCCACACTACTGTTGACATCCACTCCCCACGCCAGCATGGCCTGTGCCCCTCTGAGAGGAGGGAAGTGGTCTTATTCCCTGGAGGGTGCATAGAGGCCCAGGGAAGGGTGAGAGTTATCACCACCGCCTCTGCCCAGGCCTGCCTCAGGTACTGAGAGGGCAGCAGGGGATCCTTCCCACTGGCCTTGTGCAGCACAGATGTACTCACTTTCCATCCTCAAAGCAATAGGTCCTCTGGCTCAGCCTGGAAACCTGCATGGTTGGCGTTGGGCCCCAGGCCCTGAAGAGGAATCAGCCCTTTCTCTTTGCCCCCAGGTGGACACAGCCAGTGAGGTAGAGGAGCTGGAGGCGGACAGTGTCTCCCTGCTCCCAGCCGCACCAGAAGGCAGCCGGGGAGGAGCCAGGATCCAGGTCTTCCTAGCGCGTTATAGGTGGGTCCCTCACCCTCACCGCCCCGAACTCGCCCCCAGCATTTGGGGTGTATGGAAGGAGGGGGCCGGGTGGAGATAGAGGCCTCTGGAAGTGGTGGGGGTGGTGCAGGACCCAGTGGCCCTATTCATATAACCTAGTTAAGCCAGAGTGGGCGCAGTGAGGGTTGTGATTTGCTAGCAGTGGGCAACCACAACCAAGTCTCCATAAAGGCTCAGTGCAGTGGGGGAGAGAAGACACGACATGGGAGTGGAAAGTAGGTCACTCTCCTCCTCCTCTGTGCCTCCAACAGCTACAACCCCTTCGAGGGCCCCAATGAGAATCCAGAAGCAGAGCTTCCGCTGACAGCTGGCGAGTACATCTACATCTATGGCAACATGGATGAGGATGGCTTTTTTGAAGGTAGGAAGGTAGTGGGGGTCATTCTGTCCATTCCCCTGCCTTTGAGCCCATGTTCCCAAAGGCCTCCATCTGTCCGTTCGTCCATCCATCCATCCACCCATCCATCCATTCTCCCATCCTCTCTGTCCAGCGTGCTCAGCCCACCTTAACACTTTGGACTCAGCTAAAAGGCATACAGAGACCTGGTGGCCACTGAGGAAAGAGAAAGAAGGGGGTCTGGCTCCAAGCAGGGCAGGACAGCATAGTCCATAGTCCATAGATGGTGGGGAGAGTGTCTCAGGAGATTTTGGCTAGATTCATTTTTGTGTGGATAGTCAGGGCATGGCAGTGTTTCACCCTAGTGGCACCTGAGGTCAGGTTTGCAGCATAGATTTGATGCTGGACTCCAGTCAGGTCTGAGAAGGAGGAATCAGGGTAAAGATCCCAAGGGAAGGTGTTTGTGAGCAGTTAGTGGCTGTCAGGACCCAGGCAGGGAATGAGCTTCAGGGCAGTTCTGCAGCTCCTGTGGGGAGTCAGAAGACTGATGAGGAAACTAAGGCAGAGGCCTCATTGAGACTGGGTACCATGGGCCTGTGGAAGACATGCCCTTGGGAGACTCTCTTGGGGTGGCGGTGGCCTGGGTACCACCAGGCTGAGTCCGTCAGCAGCAGAGAGGATGACACGGTGTAGAGAATTGGAGCGGGTATGGACAGGGCAGGGTGAGAGCCACAGCTGTGTGCAGAGATTTAGGAACAGGCTTCGCTCTGAATCTGTAACCCTGGAAGCTTGGGAGCCCACTCAGCTTCTTTTCCCTGGGTCCTCTGCTTTGTCATTTGAGGAGCTGCTGGGACTCACGGCACCCGGCTTTGTGCACTTAAACTCCCCACAAGGGTAGATTACGAAGATCAAGATTAATAAAAAGCTTTCAGGAAAAATATACTTTACAAATGAAGAAAAAAAAAAAAAACCCCAAATCAAAAACCAAAACCCAAACACCTTTTTTTTTGGAGGGGGGCTGCAAAGGCGTAAGTATTAACTAACCACAAATGACTAGAATTTGAACTCTGCGATCTGGGATAAACTGGGATAGATGTAAAGGCCGGTAGACCACTGGGCGTGAGATGCCGTATTCCCTGTCCAGCCCTAGCTGAAGGACTGCTTCCTCTATGTCCGGGCCACCTAGGCTGTTCTCAGCCGTGTGGGCTTCTGGAGCCCGTGCCTGCCTCTGGCCCAGGCTCCACCTTCAGCCCTGCAGGCTGGAGATCCTCTTAGTGTGAAGACCCTGCCTTTCATCTTCACTCCACAGTGCTAGCGCTTATGATCACCTCCTAGGGCTGCAGGAACACACTTCCATGGAGTGGCTTCAACAGTAGACATTGATTCTCTCACTGGCCTCTTCTGGCGGCCAGGAGTCTGAAATGAAGGCATTGGCAGAAGTGCATGCCCTGTGGGGGCTCTTGGGGAGGTTCCGTTCCTTGTCTCTTTCAGCTTCTGGTGGCTCCAGTTGTTCCTTGGCTGATGGCCACCTCACTCCAGTCTCTGTGTCTGTGGTCACCATCGCCTTCTCCTCTCCGTGTGTCAGGGTTTCTCCTCTGTGTGTCTGTTATAAGAACGCTTGTCATTAGATTTAGGATCCACCCAGATAATCTAGGATGATCTCATCTCAAGATCCTTCACTTAATTACATCTGCAAAGACGCTTTTTCCTAACAGGCCATGTTCACAAGTTCCAGGGATTAGAACATGGACATGTTTTTGGGTGGCCACCATTCAACCCTCTACAGTGTTAATTGCATCATCGAATTTATTTGTCCCTATTGTTTCTTCAGATTTCCTTACTTTTTTTTTTTTTTTTTTTTTCCCTAGCATAAGGCAGAGAGAGAGGGTGGAGGTGGAGGGCACAAATGACTGTTGGGGAAACTCCAGGCCCCCCTGCAGCTCAGACCTGCCTACACTCTCCCCTCTGCCCTAAGCCCTGGCTCGTGCTCCCCCTTCCTCCCAATAAGACACACCAGCTACCAGCTGTCTGTTCCCTCAGAATTTTTTTTCTTCTTTAAATTGGCCGTGACATGACATGCCGGGTGCCCAACTTCCTTGATATCCCTCAATCAAACAACAACAGCAAATGTTTTTTTTTTTTTTCTTTGGGACGGAGTTTCGCTCTTGTTACCCAGGCTGGAGTGCAATGGCACGATCTCGGCTCACCGCAACCTCCGCCTCCTGGGTTCAGGCAATTCTCCTGCCTCAGCCTCCTGAGTAGCTGGGATTACAGGCACGCACCACCATGCCCAGCTAATTTTTTGTATTTTTAGTAGAGACGGGGTTTCACCGTGTTGACCAGGATGGTCTCGATCTCTTGACCTCGTGATCCACCCGCCTCGGCCTCCCAAAGTGCTGGGATTACAGGCTTGAGCCACCGCGCCCGGCCTAGCAAATGTTTTAAAACAGGAGAACTGACACAGGTAACAAAACGTAGTCATTGGTGGCTGCCTGGATTGACTGCTGTCAGTCATGCTCCTAGATGCAAGCCTGGCGTCCTGGTCCTTCCGGAACCTACAAGTGACTCTTTTCGCTAGCACTTACTTCCTTTATCTCTAAAGATTCTTTCCCTTACCCTGCTGAGTTGGTTCCCTCTCTCTCCCTCTGTGGATGTCTGCTGTTCACAAAGGGAAGTTGAGGGACACCCCAGCCCCTACTCCTCAGGCCCAGGTAAAACTCAATCAGCAGAATTTTTTTTTTTTTTTTTTTTTTTTTTGGAGACCCCATCTTGCTCTGTCGCCCAGGCTGGAGTGTAGTGGCTCAATTACGGCTCACTTGTAGCCTCTGCCTCCTGGGTTCAAGAGATTCTCCCACCTCAGGCTCCTGAGTAGCTGCAACTACAGGTGTGCTACCACTCCCAGTTAATTTTTGCATTTTTTACAGAGATGGGGTTTTGCCATGTTGCCCAGGCTGGTCGCAAACTCCTAGGCTCAAGTGATCTGCTCGCCTCTGCCTCCTGAAGTTCTGGGATTATGGGCATAAACCACCAAGCCCAGCCAGTTTTCTCATCTTAACCTGCTTATTTTTAAAAACTTTAATATGCAATTATTATTATTGCAATTTTTAACACAAAAGTTTTTTCAAATGTATAGAATAGCACAATGACCACTTACATATACCCACCACCTAGATTCAACAATTGTTAACATTTTCGCGTATTTGCCTTATCTATATGTAAGTTAAAAATTATTATAAGACCAGGCGTGGTGGCTCACGGCTGTAATCCCAGCACTTTGGGAGGCCGAGGCGGGTGGATCACCTGAGGTCAGGAATTTGAGGCCAGCTTGGTTAACATGGTCAAACCATGTCTACTAAAAATACAAAAAATAGCTGGGCATGATGGTGCACGCCTGTAATTCCAGCTACTTGGAAGGCTGAGGCAGGAGAATCACTTGAGCCCAGGATGGGGAGGTTGCAGTCAGCTGAGATTGTGCCATTGCACTCCAGCCTGGGCAGCAAGAGCGAAACTCTGTCTCAAAAAAAAAAAAAAAAAAAGGATTTAAAAAACATTATGACATTTTACCTTGAAATACTCAACATGCTTACTTAAAACATGATATTCTCCTCCATCCTTGCAGCCCCAGCATCACCTGGGAGCTTATTAAAACCAAGAATCTCAGCCCCATCCAGACCCAACTGAGTTAGAATCTGTATTTTAAAAAATCTCCAGGTGATTCATGTGGATATTAAAATTGAAGGAGCACTGTCCTTAACAACCACAATGCTATTATATCAGACCTACCTCTATCCAGGTCTTTACGGCTCTTGCCTTTTAAAAGAATTGACAGTAAAATGTTGATTTGAATAAAATGCTTAAGATCACCTGCTAGCAGTTGCTAAAATGCATTTATTATACCGTTTTTTCTTTATCCCGTCTCTGTCTTTCCCTGCTCTGTCTGTTCCTGTCCTCCTCCTGCCAGGCGAGCTCATGGATGGCCGAAGGGGTCTGGTCCCTTCCAATTTTGTAGAGCGTGTGTCGGACGATGACCTCCTGACCTCCCTCCCTCTGGAGCTGGCTGACTTGTCCCACAGCTCAGGGCCTGAACTCAGTTTCCTGAGTGTGGGTGGGGGTGGCAGCAGCAGCGGGGGCCAAAGCAGCGGGGGACGGAGCCAGCCCAGACCCGAGGAGGAGGATGCAGGGGACGAGCTCAGTCTGAGCCCATCACCGGAGGGCCTGGGCGAGCCTCCTGCTGTGCCTTACCCCCGCCGTCTGGTGGTCCTCAAGCAGCTGGCCCACAGCGTGGTGCTGGCCTGGGAGCTGCCTCCGGAGCGAGTGGAGCTACACGGCTTCCATATCTCTGTGAATGGGGAGCTGCGACAGGCCCTGGGGCCCGGGGCGCCACCCAAGGCTGTGCTGGAGAACCTGGACCTGGGGGCCGGGCCCCTTCACATTTCTGTCCAGGCCCTGACCAGCCGGGGCAGCTCCGACCCACTGCGCTGTTGCTTGGCGGTGGGTGCCCGGGCCGGAGTGGTACCCAGCCAGCTGCGGGTCCATCGGTTGACAGCCACATCTGCTGAGATCACCTGGGTGCCCGGCAATAGCAACTTGGCCCATGCCATCTACCTCAATGGGGAAGAGTGCCCACCTGCCCGCCCCAGTACCTACTGGGCCACCTTCTGCCACTTACGGCCTGGCACACCCTATCAGGCCCGAGTGGAGGCTCAGCTCCCACCCCAAGGGCCCTGGGAACCAGGCTGGGAGAGGCCGGAGCAGCGGGCTGCCACCCTGCAGTTCACCACACTCCCAGCAGGTATGTGGGCTTGGGCCCTGATGTCCAGAACACCCAGGAGACCAGGCCACGGTGATAGAAGAAGGGGACCCTGGTCTTGTTTGCATTATCAAGGAAATGGCAAATTGGGCAGATATCTCTGATGGGGAGCATCCTGCATCACTGGGTCTTGTGACTCCCTGCCCCCAGGCCCGCCTGATGCCCCCCTGGATGTGCAGATTGAGCCTGGGCCCTCCCCTGGGATCTTGATCATCAGTTGGCTCCCAGTCACCATTGATGCTGCTGGCACATCCAACGGTGTCCGGGTCACAGGCTATGCCATCTATGCTGATGGGCAGAAGGTATGGCTCTGCCTGCTGTACCCTGGGAGTGGAGGTGGGTCCCTCCTTGGTATGCCCAGAGGCCTAGGCTCTCTGGCCTGGCACAGAGATGCCCAGCCCCTGGCATTTGGGCACCAGGAAGCAGATAAGAGCATGGGCTTTGGCAGCACATGATGGATTTTAGAACTGTTCCACCATTGAAGCCATGGGCCAGGAGGATGCAATGAGATGGGTCATTCAGGGGGCTTAGCGCCTGCCTGGCCTAACACTAGCTGCCACTGCTGGCAGTGTGTCCTGAGGCTTGGCTGTCTCAGCCTCTGCTTGTCGTCTCCTGTCCCTCCGCCCTGCAGATCATGGAGGTGGCCTCGCCCACGGCAGGCAGTGTGCTGGTGGAGCTGTCCCAGCTGCAGCTGCTGCAGGTGTGCCGCGAGGTGGTCGTGCGCACCATGTCACCCCACGCTGAGTCGGCGGACTCCATCCCCGCTCCCATCACTCCTGCCCTGGCTCCGGCCAGCCTGCCAGCTCGAGTCTCCTGCCCCTCACCACGACCAGGCCCAGAGGCCAGAGCACCCCTGGCTTCAGCCTCCCCAGGGCCTGGAGACCCCAGCTGTCCTCTCCAGCACTCTGGTCCCCTTGGAACTCAAGAGCCCCCAGGAGCACCCCCTGCAAGCCCTTCCAGAGAGCTGCCAAAAGGGGTCCACGAGGACCCTCCAGCACCTTGCTCCCAGGTACCCTGTCCAGGGAGAGGGGAGCAGTTGCTGGCTGGGAGAGGGGCCTGGGCTTGGGCCCTTCCTCAGTGCCCTCTGTTCCAGGGGGAGGCTGGGGCAGCGGTGCTGGGCACCTCAGAGGAGAGGACAGCCACCACGTCCGCTCTGGATGAGAAGGACCCTGGCCCCGCAGTTCCCTCACTGGCTGAGCAGGAGGCTGAGTGGACTGCAGGAGAGGCCTGCCCAGCCCCCAGCTCCACTCAGGGAGCACTGGCCCCACAGGGGCTGAACACAGAGATGTGCCAAGGAGGAGACCCAGGGTCTGGGCTGAGGCCCAGGGCTGAGGTAGGGGTTCAGGGACACACTGTGTCACTTCAGAGGGCCTGCCTGCCTACCTTCTGCCAGCCCACATTCCGCTTTCTCTGCCTGTTCTCTGCTCTGGTGCTGCTCCGATGCCTTTGCTGGGCCATGTGTCTGTTTTTCTTCTCGGATTTCTCTGTCCCATGTGGCTCCCATCTCCTTTCTCCCACCCTGCCCACGACCCATTGTGTATGTCCCCCATTTAGGACATGGCTCTTTCTCCCTCTGCCAAAGGACCCCTGTTATTGTGGCTGGAGCTGACCCTGCCTAGAGCCCCCTTTGCCCCCTCACTGCCTTCCCTATCTCTCCTGCCTTGCCTCGCTTGCAGAAGGAGGACACGGCAGAGCTCGGGGTTCATCTGGTGAACTCCCTGGTGGACCACAGCCGAAACTCAGACCTGTCAGACATCCAGGAGGAAGAGGAGGAGGAGGAGGAAGAAGAGCTGGGTTCCAGGACTTGCTCCTTCCAGAAGCAGGCTGCTGGCAACAGCACCAGGGAGAATGGGGCCAAGGTAATGGGGTAGGGATGGGGTGCTGGGCCCCAGGCCTCAGACTCTGGGGCCTCCACCTTGTGCATCAGCAGCTGCTCTGACCACCACTGAGTGCCAGCAACATTGTAGGTCTGTGGCCTGGGCCCTGTCCTAAGCAGGAGATGGGAAGAGGCCCAGGATCAGCCTCTGCCCTCCTGGAAAGAAAGGGGAAGAGGAGGAGCTCATTTCAGCACCTTCCCTCCAGCCCACCAGATGCAGCTCCCTGGCCAGGGGAGACTGGTGCCACCTAAGATCCTTGTGCTGGGAGCTTCTGGAGAGGGGATGGGGAGGCCTCCTCCTCAATGCTCCTGTCCCACGGGGGCCGGTAGCCGTTCCTCGGGTGTGTTCCCTGATTCTTCCTTTGGCTCTCTCTGGATATGTGTGCAACTTCGGGCCAGCCACTGTCCCTCTGGTTCTTTCCTCTTGGAGGACGCTGTGGGAGGGCTGTGGTGTCGTCCGTAACCCCTGCCTCTCTCCTCTTCCCCACACATCTCTCTTCCCTGCTGCTTTCTACTCGCACCCCCTCACCTCCACCAGTCCCAGCCCGAACCCCTTTGTGAGACTGACAGCGATGAGGAGATCTTGGAGCAGATCCTGGAGCTGCCCCTCCAGCAGTTCTGCAGGAAGAAGCTATTTAGCATTCCCGAGGAGGAGGAAGAGGAGGATGAGGAGGAAGAGGAGGATGAAGAGGAGAAGCCAGGGGCAGGCTGTTCTTCCCAAGACCCTGGCCAGCCTGAATCTACATTGCTGGGGCTGGGCTGTGACAGTGCTCAGCCCCGAGGACCTGGCCAGTGTCCCTTGTCTCCTGAGCCCTCCAGGGCTGGAGACTGCCTGGAGGACATGCCTGGAGGAAGCAGCCGGAGGAGAGGAGGGGGGTCCCCTGAGAAGCCCCCAAGCCGCAGGCGGCCTCCAGATCCCCGTGAACACTGCAGCCGACTTCTCAGCAACAATGGGCCCCAGGCCTCTGGACGACCAGGCCCCACAAGGGAGAGGGGTGGCCTCCCTGTAATTGAGGGCCCCAGGACTGGACTAGAGGCTAGTGGGAGAGGGCGGCTGGGCCCTTCCCGGAGGTGCTCCCGTGGCTGGGCCCTGGAACCTGGCCTGGCCAGCTGCCTTTCCCCTAAGTGCTTGGAAATCAGCATTGAATATGATTCGGAGGACGAACAGGAGGCGGGCAGCGGGGGCATCAGCATCACCAGCTCCTGCTACCCCGGAGATGGGGAGGCCTGGGGCACAGCAACCGTAGGAAGGCCCAGGGGGTCTCCGAAGGCCAATTCAGGCCCCAAACCCTACCCACGCCTCCCAGCCTGGGAGAAAGGGGAGCCAGAGCGGAGAGGCCGCAGTGCGACGGGCAGAGCCAAGGAGCCACTCTCCCGGGTCCGTGCTCACTCCCCGCCCTGGGCAGCCCCTGCCTGCTGCCGCCTGGTGGCCCTGCTTGCTGCCCACCAGCAGCTCCCATTCCACGCTGCCACCTCCATCAGCAGAGGTGGGCGGGGCCTCCGGGTTCCCCCAGCTGCCTCCTCCCACCCACATTCCACTGCTTTGCTGCTTCTGCTGATCAGAACTGGGGTGCACACTACTCATTTTGTCACTGGTCACCAGTTGCGGCCTTTGGGCAGGGTTGCCCTTTCCTCTGCATAGCTAGTTATGGCTTCAGGATGCTGACGTGATGCCAGGGCAGGGTCACCTGCCCTGATGCTGACGGGAGGCCCTCCTCTCGCAGGCTCCTCAGCCAACTCGAGTCCCCTCTACTCCACTCATCTGCTTGGGGGTTGGGGCTGGGGCCTCCCCTCCACCCTCCCTCCCACTGTGGGGGTGTCCGAGTTCTCCAGCAGGCCCGGCCGGCCAAGGCTCCAGGAGAGGAATGCTGTGCTGCTTACGCTGCTGGGGCAGAGCTGGGGAACACGGGCCTTCCAGAGGGATGGTGTGTTACTCCTGCCATCTCTTACCCTCTTTTTGCAGGCGACAGAGACTGGAGAGTCCAGAGGGCAGGACGGCTCTGGGCGGAGGGGCCCCCAGAAGAGAGGTGCCCGAGTCCCCAGGCCAAGCATTGCAGAGCTGGGTGAGCACCTGTTGGGGGTTGGGCTAGGGCCCGCGGGCCAGAGCTCACTGTGTCATGGCTCTCTCCACTGTCTCCACAGTCCCTGTGAGGAGCCCCTCGGAAGCACTGGCTTACCAGCACCTACCCATCAGGATCTTTGTGGCTCTATTTGACTATGACCCTGTGTCAATGTCGCCTAATCCCGATGCTGGAGAAGAAGAGCTTCCCTTCCGAGAGGGTCAGATCCTGAAGGTGACTGATTCGCCATCAGGGTTCGGAGCGCCAAACGCCAGCTAGGTCTTCCTTCCGCTCTCCTTTCCTCCACTGGAGGTGTCACTGAATCATGGTGGAGAACATAGCTTCTAGAGCAGATGATGTGGGTTTGGACCCTGACTCTGCTCCTTCCAGCTGTGTAACCTTGTGTATATTACCTAGACCCTCTGGGTCTGTTTTCTTGTTGGTAAAATGGGGTTAATATTAGTGTCTACCTCACAGGGTGGTTTTTGGATTAAATGATTCAATGTACATAAAGTGCTTAAACTACCAGGCACACAGACGGCACAATCTATCATTACTGTTTTATTATTCCTCCAGTATTGGTTGAAGGCATGTTGCTATCGCTCTGAGGTTGAGGAGATCCAGTCTGGGGTGGGTGAAGGGCATGGCAGTGTAGACAGTGGATGGGATGATACAGAAAGGGCTGTTTCCTCCTGTCCCCCAGATTGTGTTCTTTGCTGTTTTCCCTGTTTCCCATTCCACAGTCTACAAAGGGAGAGCACTCGTCTGCAGTTCCAAATGGGGTGCTGCTGGGCTCGGGGCCTGGGGGCACAGGGAGCAACAGAATTGGCTGAGACCACTGGCCTTTGCCTCCAGGTGTTTGGGGACAAGGATGCCGACGGCTTCTACCGGGGCGAAGGTGGGGGCCGGACAGGCTACATTCCCTGCAACATGGTGGCTGAGGTGGCTGTGGACAGCCCTGCCGGGAGACAGCAGCTGCTCCAGCGGGGTTACTTGTCCCCAGATATTCTCCTCGAGGGCTCAGGTATGGCCAGCTGCTGTCCCTCACCCGCCTCCCACCAGCCCCCTTCCAACTCCACCTGACCCTGAGCAGTCAGCGTGTCTGGGATGCTCCACTTACCCAGACTCTAGCAGAGCCCTGGAGCCTTGAGAACCCTGCGGCAAGGTGGTCAGTCGGCACGTGGGCTGGCGGCGGGGGGTGGGTGTCTGCTGCTGAGGGGAACTCGGCCGTGCAGCCAGGAATTTTGGCTCCTGTAGGTCAGGTGGGGCTCTTGTCAGGGATGGGAGATGAATGCCCTTGCAAAACAAGCTCAGTAACCCAGCACAGCCCTGAGAGGAAACTACAGAGTACCGATCCTGTCTCCCCACACCTCCCCTGCCTCACTTTCTCTCCTATTTCTACCTGCTTTTCTGGATCAGGGAATGGTCCCTTTGTGTACTCCACAGCCCGCACAGCTGGGCCTCCTCCCAAGCCCCGCCGCTCCAAAAAGGGTGGGTAAGACTCCATTCTGTCTCACGTGCTGGGAGGGTGTGTGTGCGGGTGGGTGGCACCGCTTGGCTGTCTGGGGAGGTGCCTGTGGGGTTTTGAGCAGGTAAAGGGAATCAGGGCAGACGGCTCACATCCCCTGCCTCCCCCGGTGGGGGGCTTTGTTCTGGTGGGGATGAGGGATGGCTTGTGGAGCTCTCTGTCCCCACAGGAACCTGACTGTAAAAATCTGTGAACCCTAGAGCTTGCCATTTTCCCTTTCTGGGTGTTAGTTCACCACCACACTGAGGGGTTGTGCAGATATGCCCCCAGCAACCTTCCCTGCCCGCCTCCTTGCTTGTGGGCGAGCGTCCAGCCTGCTCTGCAGCTTCTGCAGCCTGGGCGAGGAGGTGGGATGGGGCTCACAGTCTCGTTCTTTCCACAGCTGAGTCTGAAGGCCCTGGCCAGCCCTGTCCAGGTGAAGGAGTATCCCCGGTGGGCCCGGGAGGCTGGGGAAGGAGATAGGGTGGGTGGTCCCTCTGACCTGGCCCCAGGGGCTACAACTAGTGGGGATGTGGTGACAGGGGTCAGCAGGAGTCCCATGCGGAGGACAGGGTGGGGTATAGGGCTCTCCAGTGAGTCCGGTGTCTTATCCTCCTCCCCCTGCAGGCCCCCCCAAGCTGATCCCCTCTGCTGACCTGAAAGCTCCCCGCTCCATGGTGGCTGCATTTGACTACAACCCCCGGGAGAGTTCCCCCAATATGGATGTGGAGGTGAGGACCCTTAGATAGAGCCCAGTGAAGGGGGTGGTGGCGGAGCCTTCCTGGGCCTGATGCCACCTCTCGTTTACCACAGGCAGAGCTGCCCTTCCGGGCAGGGGACGTCATTACTGTGTTCGGAGGCATGGACGACGACGGTTTCTACTATGTGAGAACATTGTTGGGGAGGGGTGTACCACACCCCAGTCCCCCGGCCTTCCTGAGGGGGCTCTCCCAGAGCCAGGGAGGGAGATGGGCAAGGGAGCCTCAGGAAGTCTGGAGGAATGGAACAGGTCACGTCCCTGGACAGTGGTTTTGGCCCCAGCTGTTCCCCAGGGGCATCAGGGTCGAGGGGCAGGGCTAAGCCTCTTTCCTGATCTCAGTCTCACCAGCCTCTCCCCTCCAGGGGGAATTAAATGGACAAAGGGGCCTGGTTCCATCCAACTTCCTGGAGGGCCCTGGGCCTGAGGCAGGCGGCCTGGACAGGGAGCCCAGAACATCCCAGGCTGAGAGTCAGGTCAGTGGGGAGCTGGGCTCCCAGCTCGGCAGGGTGGTGTACCCTGCTGGTGGGGTGGTGGGGCCAGGGAGTGTTGCCACAGGAGTGCAGCTGGGGTGATCATGCAGGTAAGCACTGTGTCCCGAGAGGAGCCCCTGAGTGATCACCAGAGGGGAGCCCCACCTGGCAGCTGCCCCCCCGTATGTACCCTCTGCAGAGGGGTGATAGCTGTGACCCTGACCCCCAGGCCATCTGACCTGGCTGCCAATACCTGCTGACACAGGTGAGGGGGCCCTGAGGAAAAGGACCCCTCTGGCCAATCAAAGCTCTTGTTTCAGGCACTCCCACCCTGTGGGGTCTCCCTGCCTCCCAGGTAACTTTGGAAGCCAGTTGTCCAGCCAGGCCCAGCTTCCTGGGTTCTCATTCCTAGAGCTTGCCTCTCCTTGGGGTGGGTGGAATACAACTAAGCTTCCACCCTCAGAGGGCAGGGAGAGAGAGTGAGGAGGCCAAGCCACAGCCAGAAAACTCAGGGCTTCTGTGTGCAATCGATCTAAACGTAAAGGCCTTGGAGAGCAGGGCCACCCCTGCGCAGGGCCACCTGGCGGCCGGGCGGAGACGACGCGGATTTGTCGGTAACCCATCTCCTCTCTTTGTTCCCTGTCCTCAGAGAACGAGGAGGAGAAGAGTCCAGTGCTAGATGGAGATAGATATATGTAGAGAGAGAGCAACATGTAAGTGGGGGGACTGCCCCCCTGTGTGACCCCCCACCCCCACTTGACCATAATCAGACAGTGCTCCTTTGTCTCAAATACTGGAGCTGACCCAGCTTTCCCACTGTCGTCCAGGGAATGGCAAGGGAGATCTTGCCATGTGCCAGATTTGCATAAAGAGTAATCCCTCCCCGCCCTGCTCCTCTTGGCTTGCCTTTACACATGGCAGAGCCAGCTGTCATAGGATTACATGTCATCTTAGTGTGTGATGTCCCATATTAGCTGATGCCTCCTATTCTATAATACATGTGGCTTATAGAACATGGTGTGCCATCCACATTATGCCTCCTCAGTGGTATTATGATGCTGTGTAACTATGACATTATAATATCGTAATTATTACTGGTGCCGGGGTGACACTGTGATGCCACCAGTAATAATAGGCTTCCCACCCTTGTCCTCTGCGTTGTGACCTGTTAGGGTGACCAGAAGCATGACTTACCACCAACTCTCAGTTTTCTCAGCTTGGGGGATAAAAGGGGAAGGAAGTTTGGCCAGGCGCAGGGGCTCATGCCTGTAACCCTAGCTACTTGGGAGGCTGAGGCGGGAGGATCATTTGAACCCAGGAGGTCGAGGTTGCAGTGGGCAGTGATCATGCCACTGCACTCCAGCCTGGGTGACAGAGCAAGACTCTGTCTCAAAAATAAAAAAATAAAAGGGAAGTTTGAGTAGTTCAAATCCATAAATAACCCCAAGCCATTATTCTCCGGGGCTCAGAAAACGCCTTTTGTTTCCACAACAACCTCTCCCTCCTGGATGATGTGGAAGGAGCCCTAAGAGGGAGTGGGAAGGGCCTGGGGCTCCCCAGTGGCCATCAGCTCTGGCTGGTTGGCAGTAGATGCTTTGGCCACATTGAGGAGGGGGGCGGGGCCTCGGCTGTGCACGCACTTTCCTTGCCCCTGGCCTGGGCTCTAGGGTTGGCTCTGGCTGGGAGCCTGCCAGGCTCTGGGCAGCGAGTGGGAGTTGAGGAAGGGAAGACTCACAGGCTGGTAAGAGCTGACAGGACTGTGCCAGGTACAGGAGGTGAAGGTGGGGATGTGAGAACATAGGTGTGGGGGCTTTCTGGTAGCTTCTCTGTTCGCCCAGCTCCCTGGCCTTAATCTCTAAGGAGTGCTGTCCAGGTGGACTTGAGGCGGAGAGAGTGGCTTGGGGATGCAAGTGCAGTTAGGAGGAGATTTGGCAAGGGAGAAGATGCTAAAGCCGGTGTAGCCTCCGCAGCCTGTGGCGGGGGGCTGAGTGATGCCCCCACTGTGAATCTCTCTGGGTCCTGGCCTCCCTGCAGTCCTCTTAGGGTCCCTTAACGGAGAGTCTTAATCTTCCTCCCCATGGAGTGGGCACTGGCTCCACTCCCCGAAGGCCTGCGGGGGCCACATCTGCTGGGTTTAGGGAGACGCTCCTTCTGTCTATGAGGGGCTGTGGAAGCTACCTTCTTTGCCAGTGACAGCTGCTTCTAAGCAGTCCTTGTCCTTGCACTCCTTTTTTTTGGGAGGGAGATGACATGGAGAAGTTGGAGGCACTCATCCTGAGGGGCAGGTTCTGAGAACTCTTGGGCTCTGCCAGCCCTGCACCCTGTAGGGAGAAGGGAATGGGCCTGCCCAGGGTCACAGCGAACAATCCAGAACTGAGACTGCATCTCATGGGACTCCCAACTCAGTGCTCCCTCGGCATCACCCTCCCCATTCGCCGCCTGTGCTGTGTGTGTCTGGCAGTGGAGGGAGGTGAGGCCCTGGTTTTCGCTTATGGTTCTGTGACATGGGAGGCTGCAGGCCCCTGAGGCTGTGGATAAAGGGGTCAGGGGATCAGGAGGGAGTCAGACACTGACCTTGCTCCTTCTGTCTCACATTCCAGGACTGGGTCTGTGCCACACAAGGGCCCCTGGGCCCCCCAGGTGGGCCTTGTGCCCCCAACCCTGGCAGCTCCCCCAGGATTGAACGTGGGGAGCCCCCGGGCAGAAGCGAGAAGGTGTGGGGTCTCTTCTCCAAGGGGAAGCAGCTCCTCAGGAGGCTGGGCTCTAGGAAGAAAGAGTGAAGCTGTGGCCCATCCTGCAGGAGGAAGAGGCGGAGAGGCCCCCAGATCACCATCTCTGCTGAGTAGGGAAGGCTCAGACTGGGCCCAGAGCCCCTGTTCTTCTGCATTAACACTGTGGCACTCAGAGGGGACCAAAGAGCCTTGGTGAAGGTCAGGGCTCCTTAAGGACGAACTCTCTAGAGAAGCACCTTCCTCCTCCAGGAGGGGAAACTGAGCCCACAGTGAGTATGTAACTTGAGCCAGGACTGGACCCAGGACCCTCGTGTCCTGGTCCACCCACCTCGTCTACTAGTGTCCTACCATGCTGGGCTAGTCCCTTCTGACACCCTCCCCAGTCCCAGACGGGCCCTTGGGGGAGAAAGGAGCCTGTGACCCCCATGGCTCTGGCTGTCCTGATCATGTCTTCCCTCCCCTGAAGGAAAGTTTGCACTGGATTCTCTTGGAGCCCCACCTCCCCAGCGGGCAGGTGGGCGGAGCCGTGTATATATGTACATACTCAGTGCCTCCGTTCAGCTTCCTCCACCTCGCTTCCACCGCACAGGCCCGGGAAGGAGAAAGCCCAAGCCAAAGTGGGCCCCACCCCGCCCCCATCGTGCTGCACCCCTCCCTGTCGGGGCCTCCTGGCTCCTGTGTGGTCTCGCCTGCAAAGACCCTGGGGCCAGCGAGCCAAAAGCAGGAGTTGGGTTTGCCTTATTTTGCTCATTGGATTCAACTTCTCTTTTGCATAGTTTTCTTCTCACCCCTGTTGGAGTCCAGGGGCTGGAGAAAAGGACAGATTTATGCAGCTATTTTCATACATTCCCTGTTCAGAGCGGGGTAGGGGTTCTCCATCCTTACCCTACCCACTCCATCCCCCATCCTCTACTGGGTGAGGGTCTCTTTGCATGTTCCCTTTGCTGTGGTGGGAGATTGACTGAATCCCCACCCCCACTTTGGTCTTCAGGGGTGTGGAATGGTGGGGGAATTTGTTTAAAAAGACACTTTATTATAATAAAGTCTATTTTCACAAAATCTATGCTGGACTCTACCTGGGCAAAAGACCCCTTGGAGGGGTGGGGCATGCTAGGCTTTGGACTCTCGACTTCAGACCCCAGAAGTTATATCCAAAGGGTAACGGGCAGAAACTAATCAACACCAAGAGATTTTCAATCCTTTTCCTAAGAAGAAGGTTTGGTAGCTTCCTGAGCCCGTGGTCAAAGGGCCAGGTATTTGCTACTGGGATGGGGTTGTGGAAGGAGAGGGGACAGGGGAGACGCAAAGAGGGAGGGCATCAATTTCAAGATGGTGGTGGCCGAGCACAGTGGCTCATGCCTGTAATCCCAGCACTTTGGGAGGCCGAGGGGGGTGGATCACCTGAGGTTGGGAGTTCAAGACCAGCCTGACCAACATAGAGAAACCCCGTCTCTACTAAAAATACAAAATTAGCTAGGCGTGGTGGTGCTTACCTGTAATCGCAGCTATTTGGGAAGCTGAGGTAGGAGAATCGCTTGAACCTGGGAGACAGAGGTTGTGGTGAGTTGAGATTGTGCCATTGCACTCCAGCTTGGGCGACAAGAGCAAAACTCCATCTCAAAAAAAAAAAAAAAAAAGATGGTGGACTGAACACACACTGCAGTCTTTCTCCCCTATACCAAATGCATAGAAATAATAGACATGAGAGAACTAGAACAAACGAACACTATACACAGTTCCATTTGAAAGCAAGAAAGGGGACTCTCAGTCCACTAGAAACCACAGGATTCTGGAAAAGACAGAGAACAGATGGCAGATCATACCGAGAAACTTTAGAGGAGGGTATATGTGGGAGAGCTCCGCACGTTGCCTCAGGACTAGAGGCGGTGCAAACAGGGCAGAAGAGACCCTTGGGGCTACCCGTGGTGTGGTTTGTTGGGGTGTTCAGTGGGGAGCAGCCAGGTTGATTGATTGCTGCACATTCTCCTCCCGTGGGCCAAGGGCAAAGGTGAAGACCGTGTGCCTTTAGATGAGAACAGTAGGGTTGCAGCTTGGATCAGAGAGCAGGTGGTACTTTAGGTGGCTGGCCACACCTGGCAGAAACAGGATGTATCACTACTCAGGTGAGAAACCAACAAACTGCAGCGTACTGTGACGCCCTCAACCAAAACCCTCAAAATTATGGCAGCAGTTCCCACCCAGCGGTCCAGCAGAGACTCCCAATCACGATGACAAGGACACAGTAAAGACAAAGAATATTTGAGGAAAGCCAACTCCACTAAGATAGATAACAAATGGAAATGGAAAAATATACAGGAGTCAATACAGCATTAGGAGAAAACTTTAAAAAGTGTGTAGTTGGCCAGACACAATGGCTCACACCTGTAATCTCAGCACTTTGGGAGGCTGAGGTGGACAGATCACGAGGTCAGGAGCTTGAGGCCAGTGTGACCAACATGGTGAAACTCCGTCTCTACTGAAAATACAAAAATGAGCCAGGCGTGGTGGCGAGCACCTATAATCTCAGCTACTCAAGAGGCTGAGGCAGGAGAATCACTTGAACCCTGGAGGCGGAGCACCAGGGCACTCAAGCCCGGGCAACAGAGCGAGACTTCGTCTCAAAAAAAAAAAAGTCTATAGTTATTGTTGGAGAGATAAAGGAAGGAATTACATATGAGAAATGAAAACAAATAGTTATGAAAAAGATCCTAATAGAGATCTTGAAAAAAATATATATATTCTTGTTAAAAAAAAACTCAATATACCGGTGAAGAGCATGTAATTCATAGCTGGATAAAATTAGTAAGCTTGAAATTTGAGGTAAGTAATTCCCTCAGAGTGCTGTACAAAGGGATAAAGAAATGAGCAAAATGAAAGAAAAGTTATACTTGGAGGATGGGGTCAAATGTTGCAATATCTATTCATAAGAATACCCGGGGTTTGGGAAGATGAGGGGAGGAACAGAGACATGAGTGATAGAACAAATAATGGGTATACATTTCCTAGAACTGAAGAAAGACACAGATTCTTAGATTCAGAGGACTTACTGCATGTGAAGCTTATAAATAAATTACAAGTATAGAAAAAAATTAAAAAGAGAAGCAACCAATTCCATTTCTGAGACTTGTATAATCTTGTCACCAGAACTGGAAAAGCACAGGACAAGAAAACATTGACAGATCTGTCTTGTTTATGAACAAGATACATTCATCATAATGAATATTCTAAATATAGATTTAACAAATTTAATATGCATCATGGCAGTAGTATTTAAAAACATGTTTTTTGAGACAGGGTCTCGCTCTGTCACCTAGGCTGAAGTACAGTGGCATGATCACTGCAGCCTTGACTTCCTGGGCACAAATGATCCTCTCACCTCAGCCTCCTGAGTAGCTGGGAGTATAGGCAACATGCCACTATGCCCAGCTAATTTAAAAACAATTTTTAAGAGATGGGGTCTTACTATGTTGCCCAGGCTGGTCTTGAACTCCTGGCCTCAAGTGATTCTCCTGTCTTGGCCTCCTAAAGTGTTGGGATTACAGACATGAGCCACTGTGCCTGACATGTAGCTTGTCTTTAATAGGGCAAAAGTGTTTCACCATTTTATTAATAAATTGATTAATTCTATTATTCTATATTAATAGAATTCACTACTTTGACAGATCAAAGGAGAAAAACCACATGCTCACTTTAAGATGTTGGAAAATCATTTAATAAGTGAAAGCATCCTTTCATAGTTTCTAAGTATATAGCAGATAAGAAAAATAAGGAAGTAGGGTGGAATCTTATCTGCATGTACCCCACTTGTGCTGCAACTGTGGGACCCTGGAAGGCAGCCTACTCTGCGTTTTGCACCTCAGGAGCACCAGGACTGTCTGGGATAAAGCCCTGAAGGATGTCCCTCTTCTGTGGGGGAACTGGAAGAGAGCCCAGGCTGCTCTGGTCAGTTCCTCCTTATATCAGGGTGTTGTATCCCCAGCAAATTTTGCAGTCATTCTTGAGAACTACAAACAACAAACTGGGAGAACTGGGTTGGTCTAAGGCTCCTTGGAGAACTGTCCTGCCAAGAAAAAATCTAGGGTGAAGAAATGTAATTGAGTTTTGTATACTGATCTTGTATCCTGCAACCTTGCTAAACTCACTTATTAGTTCTGGTAGCTTTTTTCTCGGTCGTTTTTTTGGAATTTTTTACACAATTTGCCATCTGGGAATGGAGAAAGTTTTATCTCTTCCTTCACAATTTGTATGACATTTTTTTCCTTGCCGATTGCCCTGGCCAGGACCTCCAGTGCGGTGTTGACTAGGAGTGGTGAAAGCAGATGTCCTCGCTTTGTTTCTGATCTTAGGGGGAAAGCATTCAGTTGTTCACCATTAGGAATGATTTTCATTGAGTTTTTCTGTTTTGTTTTTATAGACGCACTATATCGGGCAGAGAAATTTCCTTTTGTTTTTTTCCTAGATTGCTG
The DNA here is from genome assembly GCF_009761245.1 of Sapajus apella. NCBI lineage: Eukaryota > Metazoa > Chordata > Mammalia > Primates > Cebidae > Sapajus > Sapajus apella. The sequence goes on along the minus strand of NW_022436952.1, from coordinate 26,798,994 downwards.
AGAGATTTTATCAAGAATGGATGTTAAATTTTGTCAAATGTTTGTTCTTCATCTATTAAGATGATCAAATGTCTTTTTTTCCTTTAGGCTGTTGATAAGCTGAATTAAATTGATTGATTTTCAAAAGTTAAAATAGATTTGCATTCCCAAGATAAACCCCGCTTGTTATGATTTTTTTATTTTGCTAAATTCAATTTGCTACTATTTTGTTGAGGGATTTTCCATCTGTGTTCATGAGCTATCTTGTTCTGTAGTATTCTTTTATTGTAATGTCCATGTCAGATTTTAAGAAGAGTACAGTTAGCCTCATAAAATGAGATGGAAAGTTTCTATCACATTCTGTATCATGGAAGAGATTGGGTAGAACTAGCATTATATCTATTTTTTTTTTTTTTTTTTTTTTTTTTGAGAAGGAGTTTCACTCTGTCACCTAGGCTGGAGTGCAATGGCGTGGTCTCAGCTCACTGCAACCTCCACCTCCTGGTTTCAAGCGATTCTCCTGACTCAGCCTCCCAAGCAGGTGGGATTACAGGTGCCCACCACCACATCAGGCTAATTTTTGTATTTTTAGTCGAGGTGGGGTTTCTCCATGTTGGCCAGGCTGATCTGAAACTCCTGACCTCAGATGATCCACCTGCCTTGGCTTCCCAAAGTGCTGGGGTTACAGGTGTGAGTCATTGTGCCAGGCCCGCATTACATCTTTCTTAAATATTTGATAAAATTTGTCAGTGAAAGCATCTAGGGCTGGAGTTTTCTTTGTGTGAGGCTTTTTTTTTTTTTTTTTTTTTTGATATGGAATCTCACTCTGTCGCCCAAGCTGGGGTGCAGTGGCGTGATCTTGGCTCACTGCAAACTCTGCCACCCAGATTCAAGTGGTTCTCCTGCCTCAGCTTCCCAAGTAGCTGGGATTATGGGCACCTGCCACTGCGCCTGGCTAATTTCTGTAGTTTTGTTAGAGATGGGGTTTCACCATCTTGGCCAGGCTGGTCTTGAACTCCTGACCTTGTGATCCACCTGCCTCAGCTTCCCAAAGTGCTGGGATTATAGGTATGAGCTGCTGTGACTGGCCTACTTGAGGCTTTTAAACTATGAATTTAATGTTGGGAATAGATATAGGACTTAAATATAACTTTCTTCTTGAGTGAACTTTTGTGATTTGTTTCAAGTAATTTTTTATCCTGGTTGTCACATCTGTATTTGTAATGTATGTAGGGTCTGCAGTAATGTGTCTAGGGTCTGTGGTAATGTTCCCTCTTTTATTACTGATGTTTGTAAGTTGTTTTCTTTTTTTCTTGATCAGTTTAACTAGAGGTTTATCAATAAAATTGATCTTTCAAAGAATCATCTTCTTGGTTTCATTAGTTTTTTCTCTATTATTTTTCTGTGTTAAATTTCATTAACTTCTCTTTATTTTATTAGTTAATTTTTAAAAAAATTTTTTTTTCCTTCTGCTTTCTTTGTTCACTGTGGTCTTCTTTTTCTTGTTTCTTAACAAAGCATAAGCTTAGAACATTGATTTGAGACATTTTTTTCTTTTCTAATATAAGTATTTAATGCTATAAATTTCCCTCTATCCATTGTTTTAGCTGCATTCCACAACTTTTGATATATTGTGTTTCAATTTTCATTCAGCTCTATTTATTTATTTTTGCCTTGTAAACAGTATAATTTTATAAACATAAATGTTTGCACCTTCAAAGCTATCACTTCAAAAAGATACTTAAATAATCTTAAAAATATTTTAACAATGTACAAACATATTCACAACATAATCTGCTGATAAGGACTTGAACAAAGTTTATAGTACCTACAACAGAATTTACAAAGGCCTACAATAGTCTGTAGATTGGTTTAGTTACAGTTACATCTATTGTTTTAAGAAATACCATTAATGCAAATGAATAATTTACAATATCCCCATTATAGCAAGAAAAAAATTGAAATATATTCAGAAAATAAAATGTCTTTTAGGCATTTATTATGCCAAGTATGTAAATGATTATTCTCATTATGACATGAGAATAATGCTCTTTTAGTGGTAAAAGATAGATTTATTAGCTCCAGGTCCACCGAAGAATTTTCAATCTAGCTATCTTTTCTGTAAAATAAACAGGACAGCAGCAATCTCTGGCTAGTCCTTAAACAAACAATGATGATTATATTTATATTAACTGGGTCTTAACTAAATGCCTTCTTACGAATAAAAATAAAATTTTAGAAAGTAGTTAATACCACTGGCCCTAATTGTTTTCACTTGCTTGCATATGTCTAAGAAATTTTCCTATGAAGTACATATTACTAACAATTATTTTTAACTTATACATAAACGAAAGTGCTCACTCTTACTGTGGAAGCAAAACTTATTTCTGAAAATAATCTGCAGATATAAAATGTAAACACATAAAGCTTTGAGACAGACTAAAAACATCCTCCTATGTTCTATGGATCAAAATGCAAAGGTCTCCATTACCTACGTAAATGAACACTTTCATTAACTTGAGATATATTGATATTACATAGCCATGTGCATACCTATGGAACATGTGCATACTTACCTTTTTTCTGGCAGCACAACTTGTATTTATTAATCACAATGTCAGAAGTGTCATATGAGGTAAAATCATCCACAATAAATAATGATTACATTTTCTAAAACAGTATAAATGTAATGGGGAAAGGATTCCTTATTTAATAAACGGTGTTGGGAAAACTGGCTAGCCATGTGCAGAAAGCAGAAACTGGACCCCTTCCTGACACCTTACACTAAAATTAACTCCAGATGGATTAAATACTTAAACATGAGACCTAACACCATAAAAACCCTGGAAGAAAACCTAGGCAAAATCATTCAGGACATAGGCATAGGCAAGGACTTCATGACCAAAACACCAAAAGCATTGGCAACAAAAGCCAAAATAGACAAATGGGATCTAACTAAACTCCAGGACTTCTGTACAGCAAAAGAAACAATCATTAGAATGAACCAGCAACCAACAGAATGGGAAAAATTTTTTGCAATCTACCCATTTGACAAAGGACTAATATCCAAAATTTACAAGGAACTAAAACAGATTTACAAGAAAAAAACAAACAAATCCATTCAAAAGTGGGCAAAGGGTATGAACAGACACTTTTCAAAAGAAGGCATATATGAGGCCAACAAACATAAGAAAAAATGCTCATCATCACTGGTCATTAGAGAAATGCAAATCAAAACCACATTGAGATACCACCTCATGCCAGTTAGAATGGTGATTATTAAAAAATCTGGAGACAACAGATGCTGGAGAGGATGTGGAGAAATAGGAACACCTTTACACTGTTGCTGGGAGTGTAAATTAGTTCAACCATTGTGGAAGACAGTGTGGCAATTCCTCAAGGATCTAGAAATAGAAATTCCATTTGACCCAGCAATCCCATTACTAGGTATATACCCAAAGGATTATAAATCATTCTATTATAAAGACACATGCACACGTATGTTCATTGTGGCACTGTTTACAATAGCAAAGGCCTGGAACCAACCCAAATGCCCATCAATGTTAGACTGGACAAGGAAAATGTGGCACATATACACCATGGAATACTATGCAGCCATAAAAAAATGATGAGTTAGTATCCTTTGTAGAGACATGGATGAATCTGGAAACCATCATTCTCAGCAAACTGACACAATAACAGAAAATCATGTACCACATGTTCTCTCATAGGTGGATGTTGAACAATCAGAACACATGGACACAGGGAGGGGAGCATCACGCACTGGAGTCTGTTGGGGGTGGCTAGGGGAGGGACAGCGGGGAGTGGGGAGGTTAGGGAGGGATAACATGGAGAAAAATAACAGATATAGAAAATGTGGGGGGGATGGAGGCAGCAAACCGCCTTGCCATGTATGTACCTATGCAACAATCCTGCATGATCTGCACATGTACCCCATAACCTAACGTACAATTAAAAAAACAAAACAAAAAAGCCAATATCAATGTTAGCTTTTGGTTGAACAGTGATGCCAGGTTTCTTATTGCAGTTTCTGTCTTCATTCTTTACATAGATAAAGTCAATTTCATTATTTCTTTCCTCTGCTGTAGCAACTAGGAAAATTGTTTATTTCAGTTATTCTACTGCCCAGGTGTTCACGAGAGGTTTCTATCTACTTTCAATTCACAATGGGTTAGAGTACTTTATATCCCCCGTCATTACTTACTTACAAGCCAGCGAGGCTGGTTTTCTAGGCTTTTACATTCATAACACTGTGAAAAGACAGCATTTAATAAACAAAGGGACACAAAACTCGTGGTTAGGCAGCCAGTTTTCCAACCGCTGTTTGCCAATGGTATTCTGTGTTACCTTGACAAGTTTCTTACAATGCTTGAACTTCATCTTTCCAGTCTGTGAAGTGAGATTGTTTAGCTAAACCATCTCTAAGGTCACTGACACTCCTAAAATCTTTGATTCTAATTTTAATTTGTTTGATTCTATTGCTTATCAATAGAGCAGACAAGGGAATATTAGGTTTTTGATTTTTGATTTTAGTTTGTATTACAGGAATATTTTTATTGCCATAACTAAGCTTTTCTTTCTGAGCAAAATAAAAGTTCCAGGTCCTAGTTAGTTATTATTTATGAGGGATAATAAGCAGTAAAGAAAGGTGAATAATTTTAGATATTTGGATTTAGTTTTAGAGTACATTTGCCTTTTGATCTGTTGACACAACAAATAAGAAGGAAGAGAAGAAATTAAGCATCTCTTTCACCACGCTGACTTTGAGATGCAATATTATAATGTAACAGATCTTTCCTTACTTGACATTAACATTTTTTTGAAGATTGGATGAAACTTTTTTATTTCTCCTCTTTACTTAGCGATCTATTTCTGTAGAAGATGCAGTATGGAGAATTGGAACAGCATGGATGCTAATGCTCTGTTGCAGAGGTGTCATCAGAACGCATTAGACACAATCAGGTCTGATACTCAGCCTGCGCTCCGTGCTTGCTGCCCCACTTCTGGATCTGGGTGATTGGTATCGACTATCAGTCTCTTTGCTTCTTTAAGGTATGCTTGACTTCAAATCCTCTCTATGCTTTTCAAAAAGGCTAATGAATTGCACTATACCACAGTATTTAAAATAAGAAGCATATTCAGGGCTTGATGTTAATATACTTCAAAATGTTGTAGCTGACAGGAATCATTGGGGAAACTGGGTCTGCCTTTGCATGACTGAGATTCTAATTCTTCTTGTAATTCATCTGAATGGTGTTGCTTCCTTTTTCTTTGCCTGTAAAATAAATTGGGCCAGGTATGGTGGCTCATGCCTGTAATCCCAGAACTTTGGGAGGCCAAGGTGGGAGGATTGCTTGACACCAGGAGTTTGAGACCAGCCTGGGCAGCATGGTGAGACCCCCATCTCTACAAACATAAATAAATGAAGAAATTATCTGGCTTAGTGGTGTGCACCTATATTTCCAGCTACTCGTGAGGCTGAGGTGGGAGGTTTGCTTGAGTCCATGTTTGGAGTACCAGAGGAAAGCAAATGGAATCTCCATTGGTTCCATCAATTACTGAGAGAGGAGTGTAAAACTCTCCAACTATAATTGTAAATTTATTTATTTTTCCTTTTATTTTGTCAGTTTTGCTTCATGTTCTTCAAATCCCCGTTGTTAAATACATATACATCTAGAATTGTTATGTCTTCTTCATGAATTGACTCCTTCCTGCTTTACCACTGGTTATTTAAAGTCTTTTTGTTTGATACGAATATAGCCACTCTAGCTCTCTTTTGATTTATGTTAGCATGGCACATCTTTTTCTATCCTTTTGCTTTTAATCTACTTATATCATTATATTTGAAGGGAGCTTCTTTTGGACAGTATATAGTTGGGTCACTTAAAAAATCATTCTGGGCCGGGTGTGGCGGCTCATGCCCATAATCTTGGCACTTTGGGAGGCTGAGACTGGTGGATCATTTGAGGTCAGTAGTTCAAGACTAGCCTGGTCAGCATGGTGAAACCCTGTCTCTACTAAGAATACGAAAATTAGCCAGGAGGTAGTGGCCTGTGCCTGTAATCCCAACTACTAGGGAGGCTGAGGCAGGAGAATTGCTTGAGCCTGGGAGGCAGAGGTTGTGGTAAGCTGAGATTACACCACTGCACTCCAGCCTGGGTGACAGAGTGAGACCCTGTCTCAAAAAAAAAAAAAAAAAAATCATTCTGACAATCTGTGTTTTAACTGATGTGTTTAGACCATTCACTTACATTCAGTGTGATTATTTACATTTTGGTTTACAATTATATTTGTTTTCTGCTTGTTCACTCTGTTTTCTCTTTCTTGCCTTCTTCTGGGTTGTTTGAACACTTTTTGGTATCCCTTTAAATGTAATTGCATTTATATATACCTTCACACATTATATGTATATATACATATATATGTGTGTGTGTGTGTATATATATCTATAAATTTTAGTGGTTGCTTTAGGTATGATAGCATATACATTTGACTTTTCATTACTTAAATCAATATTTTAGCACCTCAAGTGGGATTTAGAGATTTTACCATCTTCTATTTTCCTTAGTCCTGCTCCACAGTTGTCTTGTGTCTCTACATACATGAAAAATTTAATCAGGCAGCATTCTAACTTTTGTTTTCAACCAGAAGATAGGTTTTAAGAAACTCAAAGGAGAGGAATCGTCTATTATATTTAACCCAGATATTTAACATTTTGTTGCTCTTTGTTTATTTCTGATGTCCCAAGTTTCCTTCTGGTGTCATTTCAGAGAAATAGTGACAGTAATTCTCTTAGTTTTTCTTCAGCTGAGAATGTCTTTATTTCACTTTCATTCTTGATGGATATTTTCACCGGGTAGAGAATTGTGTTGGAGGTTCTTTTTTTTTTTTAATATGTAGAGATGGGGTTTTACCGTCTTGGCCAGGCTGGTCTTGAACTCCTGACCTCGTGAACCACCCATCTCAGCCTCCCAAAGTGCTGGGATTAGAGGCGTGAGCCACCACGTCCGGCCTCGGAGGTTCTTTATTTCAACACTTCTAAAATATTGTTTTCCTTCCTTCTATCCCATAATCTCTGATAAGAAAGCCACAGTCATGCAAACTGTTGATTCTCTATAGTAATATATCATTTTTCTTTGGCTTATTGCAAGATGTTTGTCTTTGTCCTTTGTCTTCAGCAGTTTGACTACTTGTTGAGTATGGGTTCCTTTATGTTAATTCATTTGGGGTTTGCTGAGCTTCTTGATTCTATGTCTATGTCTTTGCCAAATTTGGGGAGTTTGCCAAATTTGAAGCTTTCTTCAAATATTTTTCTATACCACATTTTTCTCCCTCTCCTACTGGGACTTGGATGATGCAAATGTTAGACCTTTTGGTATTGTTCCACAGGTTCTCTAAAGGGTTGCTTTCCTGAGCTCCTTCCTTACTGTCATCTCCCTGATACATGCTGATTCCTTGAGATTCTTGATCCCTTGGCCAAAAAGCTGGATTTATTTACCTTGTTTTGTGATGTACTTCATGTGGCCATGCCTGCGTCAGGGGCCAGGCAATGGGAAGACAGAGGAAGAAAGAGAGAGAGAGAGAGAGAGAGACTATCGAGGATTCATTTCACCTTCCTGGGAGCACAGCTCCTCTCACTGGAGAGGAAGGTTTTCCTCCTTCAGAGTTTCAGGGTCTCTCTGCCCTCCTCTCCTGCTGCTGCCACTATTACCAAGGTTTGCTTGGAACTGGGGTGCAAAGTAATGAAGAAAAGAAAAAGTGGGCGATCTCTGAACTCTGAACATTAGGAGATCTCTTTCCTGCCCCTTAAGGCAGATCTAGAGAGTTTCCTCCTGGAGCCCCTTCTGTCCCCATAGATGTCCATATTGGGTTTTGGGCTGCACTGAGTTCAGGTTGGGGGATACCAGAGGAAAATATATAGTCAAGTCACTGCTACTCGGGTGATATGTTCAAACATAGTATTCTCCAATATGCCTGCGTTGATTTACTTTCGGAGTCTTCATATAGTTGCTCCATGCATTCTATACAAAATGTATATTTGCATTCATTGTGAGACAGACAGTGTGGAATGTGTTTATTCCATCTTATCTTTCCTAAACTTGGAACTCCTTTTTTTTTTTTTTTGGGACAGAGCTTTGCTCTTGTCGTCCAGGCAGGAGTGCAATGGCGTGATCTTGGCTCACCGCAACCTCTGCCTCCTGGATTCAAGAGATTCTACTGCCTCAGCCTCTCAAGTAGCTGGGATTACAGGTGCCTGCCACACCTGGCTAAATTTTGTAGTTTTAGTAGAGTCAGCATTTCACCACGTTAGCCAGGCTGGTCTCAAACTCCTGACTTCAGGTGATTCACCTGCCTTGGCCTCCCAAAGTTCTAGGATTACAGGCATGAGCCACTGCTCTTGGCCTGGGACTTCTTACTGGTATCTTGATTGTGGCTGTATTGAATTATAGATCTGTTTGGGAAGAATTGATATTTTCACAATATAGAGTCTGTTGGCCTATCAAAAAGTATATTCTTCCATTTATTTAGGTCTCCTATAATTTCTCTTAGCAATGTTTTGTGGTTTTCAGTATCAATCTTATATATCTTTTGTCAGATTTATCCCTAAGTGTTTCATATTTTTGATGCTCTTAGAAGTGATATTGTTATTTTTATTTCAATTTCTGATTGTTGCTACTATATAGAAACACAGCTAATTTTTGTAGGTTGGCCTTGTATATTGCAACCTTGCTAAACTCACTTATTGGTTCCACTGGATTTTACGTAGATTGATTAGGATCGTGTGTGTGTGTGTGTGTATACATATGTGATCATACTGTATATAAGCAAAGACAGAATTCAAATTCTGATGGCTTTAATTGCTTTTTCCTGTCTCTTTGTACAGCTCAGACTATAATACAATGCTGAATAGAAATGGCAGAAGCAGACATCCTTGCCTCATTCCCAGTGTTAGAGAGAATGCATTCAGTCTTTTACCAGTAAGCATCATGTTAGTGATATCTTTGTCTGTAAATATCCTTTATCAGATGTGAGTAAGTTCCTTTTCCTCAATGAGTATTTTAGTTAGTTGTTTGTTTGTTTTTGTTTTTTTGAGACAGAGTCTCACTCTGTCACCAGGCTGGAGTGCGGTGGTGCAATTTTGGCTCACTGCAACCTCCGCCTCCCAGGTTCAAGCAATTCTCATGCCTCAGCCTCTGAGTAGCTAGATTACAAGCATGCGCCACGACGCCTGGCTAATTTTTGCATTTTTGGTAAGCACGGAGGTTTGCCATGTTGGCCAGGCTGGTCGCGAACTCCTGACCTCAAGTGTTCCACTTGCCTCAGCCTCCCAAAGTGCTGGGATTACAGGCATGAGCCACTGCACCTGGCTCAAAGAATGTATTTTATTTATTTATTTATTTTTGAGATAGGGTCTTGCACTGTTACCCAGGCTGGTGTGCAGTGGTGCAATCATAGTTCACTTCAACATCAAACTTTTGGGTTCAAGCAATCCTTCTGCCTCAGCCTTCCCAGTAACTAGGACTACAGGTATGTGCCACAATGCTTGACTAATTAAAAAAATATATTTTTTGGTAGGAGGTCTCACTGTGTTGCCCAGGCTGATGTCAAACTCCTGGACTCAAGGAATCCTTCTGCCTTGGCCTCCCAAAGCACTAGGATTACAGGTGTGAGCCACCACACCCAGCCTTGAGTGTTTTTTTTGTTGTTGTTTTGTTTTGTTTTTGAGATGGAGTCTCTCTCTGTTGCCCAGGCTGAAGTACATCAGTGTGATCTTGGCTCACTGCAACCTCCGCCTCCTGGATTCAAGCGATTCTCCTGTTTCAGCCTCCCAAGTAGCCAGGATTACAGGCGCCCATCAACACACAAGGCTAATATTTGTATTTTTAGTAGAGATGGAGTTTCACCATGTTGGCCAGGATGGTCTTGAACTCCTGATCTCAAATTATCCACCTGCCTCAGCCTCCCAAAGTACTGGAGTTATAGTCATGAGAACTGCACCCAGCCCAATGCTTCCATTTCTATCTTTGTTAGTGTCTGGCTTTATAGTAGTAAACCAGTATAAAAGTAATCCAAACCTCCTGATCAGGTAAAACCAATCAAAGTTTGCTACTTCGTGGGATTGTGGTAGAGGGAGAGATTTTTAGTTCTTTCATGATAAAAGTATTATATTTTCCTTGTAAAACTTTCAGAGGAGCACTGAGTATGAAGCAAAAACCTCGTCTTCCTCAGCCCCTTCAGTTCATTCCACAGATGTAAACACTGTTAATAGGCTCTTGTGCCTGCTCCCGGAATCTTTATGTATACATAAACACTGTGTGTGCATGTGTGTCTGTGTGTTTTGAATGAATTGCAACATGCTGTATATAATGTTTTGTAACTAACTAGTTTTCTTTTCTTTTCTTTTCTTTTCTTTTTTTCTTTTCTTTCTTTTCTTTTGAGACAGAGTTTCTCTCTTGTTGCCCAGGCTGGAGTGCAATGGCGTGATCTCAGCTTACTGCAACCTCTGCCTCCTGGCTTCAAGCGATTCTCCTGCCTCAGCCGCCCGAATAGCTGGGATCACAGGCATGCACCACCACACCTGGCTAATACTTTTATTTTTAGTAGAGATGGGGTTTTCCAATGTTGGTCAGGCTGGTCTCGAACTCCTGACCTCAGGTGATCCACCCTTCTCAGCCTCCCAAAGTGCTGGGATTACAGGCATGAGCTACCACACCCAGCCACTAGTTATTTTCCTTTGGCACCATTTCTTGCTATATTGTTCTTTTTCTTTCTTCTTTTTGTTCCAATCAGTCTTCTCAGGTTGAATCTTGCCGTTTTGCTACAAATAGATCTACCTCTCTTTTAAAGGCTGCATAAAACACATTTACCGGGATATACCACAACCTGGCAAAACTTTTCTGGTGGACATTTGCCTCGCTTCCAGTCTTTTGGTTATTGCAAATGAGGTGGAAATGAACACACTTGAGGAGGTATCGTTATGCTTTCCGAAGAATGTGTCTGAAAGATAAATTCCTACCTGGAAGTAGAATTGCTGAGTCAGAGCATTTTGGAGTTTGACTGACATTGTAAATTGCCATCCCATGGCATGGGGCCAAGCTATGCTTTTTTTTTTTCCCCATCCTGACTGGCACTGGGTTTATCAGTCTTTTCTGTTTTAACTAATCTTATTGGTGAAGATGTTGTTTAATTCTTGTTCTTTGAGTTTAATGTTTCTTATTTTTAGTGTCTTTTGTAGAACTTCGACTCATGGAAGCTTACCCCCTCCCCAGATAACCACAAGTATAAAGAAGGGAATAACTGAAAAACCATTAATTAAGCATTTGTAAAATCACAGAATGTAACTTGTCTTAACTTTTACAGTACTGACCTAAACAAATGTGAAAAACAAATTTGAAACTAACAAATTTTGAAAATTCGCTCTTTTTTTTGAGACAGAGTCTTGCTCTGTCGCCCAGGCTAAAGTGCAGTGGCGCGATCTTGGCTCACCGCAACCTCCGCCTCCTGGGTTCAAGCAATACTCCTGCCTCAGCCTCTTGAGTGGCTGGGATTACAGGCGTGTACCACCACACCTGGCTAATTTTTGTATTTTTAGTAAAGATGGGGTTTCATCATGTTCGCCAGGCTGGTCTCAACGTCCTGACCTTGTGATCCACCTGCCTTGGCCTCCCAAAGTGCTAGGGTCACAGGTGTGGGCCACTATGCTTGACTGAAAATTCACTCTTTAAAAAAGTTATATCTTCATCAAATAGAAAATCTAACCTTTCTAGAAAGGTGGGTTAGAAATGTACAGTGCTTTTCAGATAAATGAATCTACCTTCTATAGAGAACTAAAAGAATAGAATCCTATTACATTTTGTTTTCTTTAAGAATACTTACCTTAGCTGGAAACAGTGGCACACACTGTAATCTCAGCTACTCAGGAGGCTGAAGCAGAAAGATTGTTTGAGCTGAGGAGTTCAAGGTTGTCGTGTGCAGTGACTACACCTGTGAATAGCCACTATACCTCTAGCCTGGGCATCAAAATGAGACCCCGTCTCTATTAAAAAAATACGTAAAGAAAGAAAAAAAAAAGCTTACTTTTAATGTTTTTAAGGAAAAAAAATAATTATAAGATGTTGCAAGTTCTGTAGAGAAGCTTAATGAGGAAATTTACTTCAAAAAGGAAGTGCTTAGGAACAAATCTAACAAGAAACAAGCAAGCCCTATCTGGGTAAAATAGTAACATTTTAAGGAAAGATACAAAAGAAGACAAATGGAATGATACATTGTATTACTCAAGAATATAAACTCTGTGGGAGCAAGTAATTGGTTAATTGCTGTATCCCTGGGACCCAGAACAGTGCTGGCACATGGTGGGCGCTCAGTACATATATGTTGAGTGAATGAATGAACGAATGAATGTACAGCGATAGGAAGATATCAATATCATACAGATATTAATTGTTACCAAATTTATGTATAAATTGAATGCAATGTCATTAAAAATCTCAACAAGATTTTTTATAGAACTAGACAAACATTCAGAAATTCTTAAGCAAGAGTAAATATGTTAAAATGCTAAAGATTACCTTTAAAAAGAGTGAGGAAGGATAATTTATCTCACCTGTAATCAAAACATATTAGAACGTTATAGCAATTGTAATGATTAGGTATTGACATAGGAATAGATAGGCTACTAGGAAAGTAGAGTAGAACAATCAGAAATATACACATATTAATGGTAAGTGACAAGACTAGTATCTCAATTCAGTGGAGACATGACAGATTATTCAGTTAAAGGCATTGGGACAACTGATTATCTGTTTAGGGAAAAATATAAAGACAGCTCTCTACCTCATACCATTTGCGTACACAAAATTCCAGATGGATTAGAGACCTAAGTGTAAAAAGCAAAGTGTTAAAGTATTACAGGAATATACAGGAAAATCTGTGTGTAATCTTGAAGAAAGAAAGAGCCCCTTTAAAAAAGAAAACTCAAGGAGCAAAATCCAAAATAAATAAATAAATAAAACAAAAGGCAAAATCCATAAAGAAAAAGATTGATAAATTTGACCACCTCGAAATTAAGACACTATAAAAAACAGAAATGAAAAGCAACGCACTAGAAACATACTTGGAACAGACATAACAATGGAAGGATTAGTGTTTACCCAGAATATAGAATACTTGTTACAAATCAATAAAAAGAGTGACAACCCCAAAGAAAAATTAACAAAACAAAACACAGGAAAGTTTGCAGAAAACATAATTCAAATAAAAACATGCTCGACCTCACTATTAATCAAATCAACAAAAATTGAACCAATAATGTGATTCCATTCTTTGCCCCTGAGATTTTTACAAAGTTTGGAGGACAGTTTAGCAATATGTATCTATTAAGATTTTATTTATTAGATACAGGGTCTTGCTCTGTCGCTCAGGCTGGAGTGCACTGGTGTGATCATAGCTCACCATAACCCTGAACTCCTGGGCTGAAGTGATCCTCCTGCCTCAACCTCCCCAGGCGCTGGAGCGACAGCAGCATCATCACACCCAGGTAAGTTTTGTATTTGTATTTTGTATTATTTGTTTACTGTTTTTTGTAGAGACAGAGTCTCATTATGTTGCTCAGGTTGGTCCCAAACTCCTGGGCTAAAGTGATCCTCCACCTCAGCCTCCCAAAATGTTAGAATTACAGGTGTGAGCTACTGTACCTGGACTTAATTTTTTTTTTGAGATGAAGTCTCACACTATCGCCCAAGCTGGAGTGCACTGGTGCTATCTCAGCTAACTGCAACCTCTGTCTCTCAGGTTCAAGTGATTCTTGTGCCTCAGCCTCTCAAGTAAGCTGGGATTACAGGTGTGCAGCACCACACCTGGCTAATTTTTGTATTTTTAGTAGACATGGGGTTTCATCATGTTGGTCAGGCTGGTCTTGAACTCCTGACCCAGGTGATCTGCCCGCCTCGGCCTCCCAAAGTGCTGTGATTATAGCCATGAGCCAAAGTGTCCAGTATTTTTATTTTATGATATATATTTTTTGAGACAGAATCTCACTCTGTTGCCCAGGCTGGAGTGCAATGGTGCAATCTCAGCTCACTGCAGTCTTGACTTTCTACACTTGAATAATCCTCCCACCTCAGCCCCATGAGTAGCTGGGACTACAGGAGTGCATCACCATGGCTGGCTAATTTTTTTTTTTTTATTTTTGTAGAGATGGGGTTTCGCCATGTTGTCCAGGCTGGTCTCCAGCTCCTGGGCTTAAGCAATCTGCCTGCCTTGGCCTCCCAAATTGCTGGGATTACAGGCATGAGCCATTGCATCTGGCCTTAAAAATTGTAAATGAACAAAACCTGTGGTCCATTTCTTTATTTTTACCACGGAGAACGCCTGTATGTATGTACAACAAAGCCTCTCAAGCATTGTTTTCGTTGTTGTTTTTTTGTTTTGAGATGGAGTTTTGCTCTTTGCTGCCCGGGCTGGAGTGCAATGGTGTGATCTTTGCTCACTGCAACCTCTGCCTCTCAGGTTCAAGCGATTCTCCTATCTCAGCCTCCTGAGTAGCTGGGATTACAGGAACCTGGCACCACACCCAGCTAAGTTTTGTATTTTTAGGAGAGATGGGATTTCACCATATTGGCCAGGCTGGTCTCGAACTCCTGACCTCAGGTGATCTGCCTGCCTCAGCCTCCCAAAGTGTTGGGATTACAGGTGTGAACCACCCACCCCGCCTGGCTGAGGCATTGTTTTTAATGGTGAAAAAAATGTAAAAGTGTCAGCTTCCATTAGTAGAGGAATGGTCACAAAATGGAGAGACAGGCCAACTAAAGAATATCATGTAAGATAAAAAAGTGAGATCCTACTCAGGAGGCTGAGGCAGGAGAATGGCTTGAGTCCAAGAGGTCCAGGCTGCAGTGTGCCACTGCACTCCAGCCTGGGCAACTGAGTGAGGCCCTGTCTCTAAACACTACCAAAACCCAAAAAGCTTAAAAAAAAAAAGTGAGATCATGCTCTAAGTGGTACATGATAGATCTATAAAATGTACTGAGTAAAGGAAACACATCGCAGAACAATACGTATAATGTGGTATCATTTATGGAGAAAAACAAGAAAAAAGAATATTTCGCACAAATCCATAAATATGAATGAATGTGAAGTATTATTAAAAGATTTGGAAGGACAAATACAAAAATGTGAATGGTGTTTATATCTGAAGAGTGGAGGAAGGGGACTGGAATGGGGGATGAGGCAATAACCTAATCTCAGGGGAGCTTTGGCCTGGTCTGTAATTTTAAATTCTATTCAAAATATATCTGGGTATTACCTATCGAATTCAAAATTAATGAAAACAATTATAAAGAGAGATCAAACACGATTTATGGGCTGGGTACAGCTGGTGTGTCTAAACAGCCGCTGCCTCTTCCATCTCCCCAGCTTCCATGGCCTTCTTGGGGAGGCTCTTTCTCTCCAACCACTCACACAGGAAATCTGGCTGAAATCCCAACTGAATTGTTTCCTAAATAGTATTGAGAAAGAACAAGCTGTTTTGCAAGCAGCAGCAGAGAGGGCCCGTTATCCCACAGGCAGTTGGGCTTCACCCTGGGGGTGGGGGTATTTGGGAAACCTAAGTGGGCAGAAGAGAGGGCAGGGGTGTGTGTGTGTGTGTGTGTGTGTGTGTGTGTGTGTGTGTGTTGGAGGCGGGGCGCTCCCTCAAATGACTATAGTCTTGGGATGTAGCAGTTCCAGCAGTGCCCTCCAGGAAGGCTACCCCCAGGAAGGGGAGCCGGCAGGCAACTTACACGGGACAAGGCTTATTTGAAATCTCTCCCACCCCCTGGAGCTGCATTCTCCTGATTACTCTGCATGCTGAGAAGCACTTTAAGCCTCAAACACACCCCCGCCTGACAGTTAGGACCCAGATGAGGGAACGACAGAAGTGCAGACAGGAGAGGCTGACTGCCTTGGGGTGACCTCAGGTGGGTCATTTTTAATTGGCTGGAAACATCATCAAGTCACAGAACATCTCTAGCCCTGGCACACACGTGGGCATGCTCAGACCCAGCCCTGGGCCAAAGGCAGGGGCTTTGGGGAATCCACACCTTGAGAGTGCTCCCACCTCTGTGTGGGTGGAGCACTTTGGGTCTTTGAACGTCGTTCTCGGAAAAGGATTTTCAAACATTCCTAGCCTGATTGCTGCCTGTGAGGAAGCAGAGCAAGCCCCTTCACAGGTGAATTGCTAAGTTGCTGCCTGCCAGGTCTGCACGTCTGGGCCTCCCTTCCAGTGCACTGTCCACACTGCAGCCCCAGCGCATGAGCTTTCTAAAGTAACTTGGACCGTGCACTCCTGATTCACAGACTTCATGACTCCCTGGGGCTTTGGGACTATAATTTCTCAGTAGGTCCACGAGAATGTTGTATCCTGGCCTCTGCCTGCCCCACTAGCCTCACCCTGTCCACCCTCTCCCTGTGTTGGGACTGAGTGAAGCCGACAGTGTCGTTCTCTGGACCCAGAATGCTCTTCCCTCTCTGTGTCTACTTGGTCAGCTTTGAGACAGACATTCTTCAGGACGGTCTCCAGATTGATTCTGAAGACTCCTCTAGAAAGCCTTCCTTGACCTTCCCCAGTAGATCCAAGTGCTGCTCTTTGTTGCTCCTTAAGATCCATGCACGGACTCTTGGGGTGCCATTTGTTTGCCTTTTGCTCCCCTCTGTGAGCTCCTTGAGGACAAGGCCCACGCTTTGCTCAGTGGAGGATGCCCAGTGCCCAGCACAGTACCCGACAAGCACTCAGTAAATACTTGCTGAAGAAATCATTGAATGAAAGGTCAGGAAGAGGTGTCCGGAGGCTACTGGGTCAAGAGCACTAGTTTGGAAGTCAAGAGACCTGACATGGAGATTATTCTGAACTGGGCCACACTGTCGACCTTGATCAAGTCATTTCCTTCCCTGGGTTCCCTCCTTCTCAGCTCTGCAGTAAGGGGCTTGCATTAAATATCTCTCCCCTCTTGAGCCTTGACAATTCCTTTAAAAGAGCAAAAGGACACTGATACTCAAGGTTAACAAGGGTGACAAGGGACAGGCACTCTCATGCATGGCTGATGAGAGGATGAGGCACAATCTTCAGCAGGCCATTTGACTATCAATATTAAAAAGCCCTACAACGTGCATGCCCAGATACCCAGCAATTTTACTTCTTTTTTTTTTTTTTTTTTTTTCTTTTGAGATGGAGTTTTGCTCTTGTTGCAATGGCGTGATCTTGGCCCACTGCAACCTCTGCTTCCTGGGTTCAAGCAATGCTCCTGCTTCAGCCTCCTGAGTAGCTGGGATTACAGGCATGCACCACCACACCTGGCTAATTTTGTCTTTTTAGTAAAGACGGGGTTTCTCCACATTGGTCAGGCTGGTCTTGAACTCCTGACCGTAGGTGACCCGCCTGCCCACCTCTGTCTCCCAAAATGCTGGGATTATAGCCGTGAGCCACTGCACCTGGCTGAGCAATTTTACTTCTAAGACTTCTTGCCTTAGGAAATAATTGATGATGTGGCTAGAGATTTAACTCCATGGATGCTTGTCCTAGTACTACTTATAATAATGAAAATCAGAAACAACCTAAGTATCTAATGAGATAGGATTAGTTAATAAATCATATAAAATATTTATATGAAATATTATACAGACATAAAAATGAAGTAAACCTATATTTATTGACACAGGGAGATACCCAGACTAAAACTGTTAGGTACTGAAAGGAGATGGTAAAACAATATTTAAAGTTCCTCTTACCAATATTTAAAAATATATATTATGTCTACATATAGGATATCAAATTATTAAATGAGATATTGGTGAGTGGTGGGATTATGGGCAATTATTTTCCTTCCTACTGTTTATTTATGTGAAGACAATGATAGACCTTGAAAGAAAAAAAGTACCCACAATCTCACTTGATTATAAGTAATTTTGATTTATTTTTACTTTTGCTTGTGTTCTCAAACTTTGCATCAATGAAAATTATGTTACTTAAAGGATTGAAAAATCATTTCCAAAAGCCTATGAAATTGTAGAACCTGATTCACAAAGAGCCACTTGACCAAGTTCACACACAGCAAGTCACTGGCAGGGCAAAAGCTGAACTCAGGGGCCCCTGGGTTCCCCTTCCCAGCAGGGGACAGGATCCCCGGACGAGGGACCCTGCGGATGAGGCCCATGCTTTGCTCAGTGGACAGTGCCCAGCGCCCAGCAAAGTACCTGACAAGCGCTCAGTAAATACCTGCTGAAGAAATCATTGAATAAAAGAAATTGAATGGACACACTGGGAAGATATTCTGGGCGTGGCAGTCCTTGTCCCTTGGGCAAGAAGTGGTCTGGGCATAAGAAGACAAGAGTGTGTGGCAGGAAGGTGGCTGAAGGTAGGAGGTGGAATTTAAATGGGACATGGATGGCATAGTTGGCATGAGCTCAGCCTGACCAGGGCCCAGAGAGGTAGATAAATTTAGTCGAAAGTCATAGTACTTTTCCTGCTTGAAACTGGTGGCCGTTTTGCTGGCTTTCTCAAGTAAGAAACACCCTCTTCTATTTCAGAATGATTCAGAATCATTAACCCAAATCCTCCCAACTGCATTGTCTTGTCCCAGAGAGGCACTGGGCTGTGTCACCCAACTGATTGCCAACCACAACCAGCTCTGCTCTCTCCTGGTTCCTGAAATCCAGGAGCAGATGGTGGTGGGGAGGGGAAGTTTGGAGACAGTCCCACTACCAGAAGCCCAGAAGAAAGGGGAGTGAGGAGGGACAGAGGAAGTTACCTTGGTCCTGCGCCCACAGCCCTCAGGGTCCTCCTTCCTGTGAAGCCTAACGGTCTCCAGCCAGATTTCCTGTCCCCTTAGCCCCACCAAGAACCAGAGGCTGCTCAGCGGGGTTGGCTGCAGGACCTAGGCTACTGTTGGAGTGGGGGATGGCCACCTGAGACCAATTGGGTCATCTTTATGCCAGGTCTCCCTTTCACCCTCCTGTCTTCCCTGGGCCTACTCTATGCCCCATAATTCCTTGGCCACCAGTTCCTGACTTTTGTTCCTTTCAAAAGAACCCTGGATGATCAGTGTGACCAGAATTTCAGAGGGGTTAGTTGTGTGTACCCCTTGGGGAAAGCACTGGTATAGGCACACAATGTCTGAGAAACCTTGGGCTGGATATGCTAAATTCAAAGACTGGGGACAGGCTGGGTGCGGTGGCTCGTGTCTATAATTCCAACACTTTGGGAGGCCTAGAAGGGCCGATAGCTTGAGGTCAGGAGTTCAAGACCAGCCTGGCCAACATGGTGAAACCCTGTAACTACTAAAAATACAAAAATTAGCCAGGTGTGGTGGTGGGTGCCTGTAATCCCAGCTACTCAGGAGGCTGAGGCAGGAGAATTGTTTGAACCATTGCACAGCAGCCTGGGTGACAGAGCAAGATGACCTCTCAGAAACAAAACAAAACTGAACAAAACAAAAGGCTGGGGGCAATGCTGGTCCCTCCTTTCCTGCCCCTTCCCCCCTTTCAGGGGCCCCTCTGTGTGTGTACCTTCTAACCCCAGTGGGGGAGGAGAGAATTCAGTCTCCAGGATCAGACCTTCCTATGCCTCACCCCGCCCCCAGCTTAGAGAACATAAAAGCCCAGATTGAGCCAAGAGGACTTGCCAATATCAGGTGAGCTGTGGAGGTAGGGTCCTTGGAGGCTGGATGACAGCAGCTGGCAAGGGGATAAGGGTGCATTGGGCCCCTCCTCAAGGAGGTCTCACTTCATCTGTAGACAGGGGCCTCTGGGGTGGGGCTGGGGTGCAAAGGGGGATTGAGGAACCCAGGAGAAGAGGGATGGGGGTTCCCTTCTTCCCTTTCCTCAGGTGCACTGTGGACTCAGGGCCTTGCTGGGCTGGGGGTCTTGTTGCAGAGATGAAGCTGCTTCTGGTCCTAGCAGGGCTCCTGGCTGTTCTGGGCATGCCCCAGCCCTCTGAAGGTGCTGCTCCAGGTAACAGTTCCCAAGGTGGGGGAAGATGGGGTGGTCGTGTTCCAGGGACCTCTTTTCTCAGTGCAGGCCTTCTTAGCTCTGGGGCCTGATGGGGACTCAGAGCCCATTCCTGACTTTGTGATCCCTGCTCTGGGCAGCTGTCCTAGGGGAGGTGGACACCTCATTGGTGCTGAGCTGCATGGAGGAGGCCAAGCAGCTGGTGGACAGGGCCTACAAGGAGCGGCGGGAAAGGTGGGGCTTGAGGCACTGCTCAGCTCTGGTCAAGGCTGGCCAAGGCCTTTTGGAGAAGGAGCAGGGAGCAGGGAGTTTGAAGGTGGGAGAGGGTGTTTATGGGGACCCATGTGGACTCCCTTTCTTTCTATCTGTCTAACCCTGTCTCTGGATGGGAGAACAGCTTCAAAGCCGTCCTTCCCAAAGCCTTGCCAGGTCCATATCCTTTTTATAAAGGGAAGCTTTCTTCCCACCCGTGGGCCTGTCTGCATGGTCCTGCATGTCTGCCCCTGGGCTGGGGCTCTGCTGAATGAGTCTGCACTCCTTCTCTGGCCCTCACTCCTTTCTCCAAACAGCATCAAGCAGAGGCTTCGCAGTGGCTCAGCCAGCCCCATGGAGCTCCTATCCTACTTCAAGCAGCCAGTGGCAGCCACCAGGACTGCCGTGAGATCTGCTGACTACCTGCACGTGGCCCTAGGCCTGCTGGAGAGGAAGCTGCGGTCCCTGTGGCGGGGGCCATTCAATGTCACTGGTACTGTAGCCCATCCCACCCCAGGCTCCTGCTCCCCTAGTCACTCCTCCTAGAGACCCCAGCTGTCTTCCAGGGATCCCCTCAACCTCTTCCTCCAGGCAGTGAGTCTCAGGGGCATCCTCACATCCCCTCGACTTCAGACTGGGCCCCCTCGAGGCTCTCCAGGACTCCTCAGCCTCAGGTTGCCTGGGATAAGAAGTGAGGGGGGCGTGGCTCCCCCAATCCTCTTTCCACCCGCGGCAGATGTGCTAACGCCCGCCCAGCTGAATTTGTTGTCGAAGTCAAGCGGCTGCGCTTACCAGGACGTGGGGGTGGCTTGCCCGGAGCAGGACCAGTACCGCACCATCACCGGCATGTGCAACAACAGGTGCGGCGGCTGCGGTGGCGGCGGGACCCGGGCTCGGGCTCGGGGAGGCGGCCTGGGTGGCGCGGGCCTCTCGGTGTCAGTGCTCTGTCCTCCCCTGTCAGACGCAGCCCCACGCTGGGGGCCTCCAACCGTGCCTTTGCGCGCTGGCTGCCCGCGGAGTATGAGGACGGCTTCTCACTTCCCTACGGCTGGACGCCCGGGGTCAATCGCAGCGGCTTCCCGGTGCCCCTGGTGAGCGCCTGCGGGCAGAGGGGGCGAGGCCCGGCCATGGGCTGCACGGACCCAGGCGCCCGCTGACCTCCGTGTCCCGCAGGCTCGCGCGGTCTCCAACGCGATCGTGAGGTTCCCCCAGGACCAGCTGACCCCGGACCAGGAGCGCTCTCTCATGTTCATGCAGTGGGGCCAGCTGTTGGACCACGACCTCGACTTCACTCCCGAGCCGGCCGCCCGGGCCTCCTTCCTCACTGGGGTCAACTGTGAGACCAGCTGCGTGCAGCAGCCGCCCTGCTTCCCGCTCAAGGTGGCCCTGCTTCCCACCCCCTGCTGGGTGGGGAGAGGGGAGAGTGTTTCTGGAAAAGGCCATCTCCCTTCTGTGCCCAGGTTTCCTTTCCCAGCCGCTGAGGAAGGTTGGCCCTGCCTCCCCGTGTCCACAGGCACTGGCTGCTCAGCTGGGACCTGTCCCCCTCTTGTGCCTGGCTGGGCTCAGCCAGCCGGCGGTCAGGGCCGTCCATTTGCTCACTGCCTCTCCCAGTCCAAGGGAGAGAAGGGTGTTCATCCCTGGCTGACAGGAGCCTTGTTGGTGGAATTACTGGCTCTTTGTTAGGCTGGGAGAGAGTTCTGGGAGGAGGACCTTCCCGGGGCTCCCGAGCCTCCATGCTCAGTCCTGTTTCCTCCCCGCTGAGGGGGCAGCCCTTCAACCCCCATCGCACAGAAGGAGACAGCCTGGGGGTCTGGGGGTGCTATGGGACAGGGCTGGGAGTCGGCAGGGTGGTTGAGGCACTTGCTGAGCATGGAGGGAGGAGGAGAGAAAGGAGGAGGATCCTGAGAGAGAGGGAGAGAGACAGGCAGAAGAACGCCAGGGCCAGAGGGAGAGCAGGTGCAGCAGAGAGAAGCAGAGAGAGACAGGCGACGCTTCAGTGAGAAGGGGCCGAGGTCTGGCGGTGCCCAGACCCGGGGGCTACCCATGTTCCCAGTTCAGTGTTCTGTTCATTAACCTTGCCCCTCAGAGGCTGCTGTGGTGGAGCCCCAGGCAGCGATCCCGTTGGGGCATTCAGAGGCCTCTCTGCAGGCTGAGGGAACCACAGGTCCTGAGGGCAGGGGACAGCCACTTCTGCCTGGGCACCTTCCCTGCCCTCAGTGAGCCAGTCTAGCCTCTCTCTGTGCCTCAGATCCCGCCCGATGACCCCCGCATCACGAACCAAGCCGATTGTATCCCGTTCTTCCGTTCCTGCCCGGCCTGCCCCAGCAGCAACATCACCATCCGCAACCAGATCAACGCGCTCACCTCCTTCGTGGACGCCAGCATGGTGTACGGCAGCGAGGAGCCACTGGCCAGGAACCTGCGGAATGGGTCCAACCAGCTGGGGCTGCTGGCCGTCAACCAGCGCTTCCAAGACAATGGCCGGGCCCTGCTGCCCTTTGACATCCTGCACGATGACCCCTGTCTCCTCACCAACCGCTCGGCGGGCATCCCCTGCTTCCAGGCAGGTCAGCTTTGGGGTGGGGACCAGGGGTTGCATAGGAGGTGTTCCCTGCTGGAGCCACAGTGAGCCTGTTTGCGAGCAGCTTGTGGGTCTGTACTTAGAGAGACCGTCCTCACCAGCCATTAAATATCAATTTCATGATATTAATCCAGTTGCCTTGGTAACAAGTCAGATGGAGCCAGAAAGGCAGAAAAGCAAACAATCTCTCCAACCCTAAGACGGAGACCCAAGGATGTCCAAGGAGCCGCTGTCCATCGGTCCATGGCTTTCTCTGCCTCTCTTTTCCCTTCTGGACTCTGGAAGAGGGGAGAGTTGAATGCCTCAGGGGCAGGGAACTAAAGAACAGACCTCGCTGTGGTGCCCTTGCCCTGTAGCATGACACTGTTCAGTGTGGCAGCCACTAGTTGCATGTGGTGATTTTAATTTTACTTATTTTAAATTAAATAAACCCAGTTTCTCAGCAGTGCTAGCCGGGCTTCAAATGCTCAATTTTCTCACAGGCTCCCCTGTTGGGCGGCACAGATGTAAAATATTTTCTTCATCTTGGAAGTTATATTGGACCACAGTGCTCCGAAATGTCCCCTCCTGTGCATCTTAGTTGTCCATAATAAGAGACGATGGGATTTTAGATTTAAACAACTGGCAGTTTTGGAGACACAATTGGGGCAGTGATGGCAGCCATGACTGGACATTTTCCAGTGCTTTGAAATGTAAGACCAATAGTGGACCTCAGACCTTGTCCCCTGGCCTCCCTCTGCCTCCTCCTGGTGGTTCCTGCTGGTCTCTCCCTGGCTGGAACCCTGGGAGGAGGATCAAGGTTGGACTTCCTGCAAGAGAGCCCCCACCTCTTCTGAGCTAGTTAGGCAAGGGCAGCCCTCCTTAGCCAGATTCAGCTGTCCCCAGCCTCGATTGATGAGCTCCATGTCCCAAGCCTGGGTCATTGTGACCTCTAGCTGCTCATAGACAGAGATGCTGCTCTCAGAGAATTTCCTTTCCACCAGCTTCTAGAGTTGGCAAGGACTGATTCTAGTGTCCTGACCCTAGCCCTCTGGCCCTGCGAAGAAGGGTTGTGGGAGGACTAGGGGAACCAGGGAGCTTCTGCTTAGGGGTGTGGACTCCACACATGTCGTGTCCTAGCCCCCAGCCCCTGGAGCAGGCTGCACCATTGGCATGTAGTAAAGGGCAGGCTGACAACTGTGTTCAAATGGTAGTGGCTTTCTGGATTCCTGTGTTGAGAAGGAGCCTGAGGTTGTAACCAATGTTAGCAGGAAAGCGTGCTGTGATCACTGGCTGCGCCTGACACGGCATTATCACAGGCTGTGCCGATGTGCATACTTGTTCTCAGGCACTCCTTGGAATCAAGAGAATCAATTAACCAAGCAGTGTTCATAAGGCTCATACTTTGTACCAGGCACGTGTTAAGCCTCATGTATCCATGTGTGTGCTAGGAGGGAGGGTAAAATATAAAAAGGCACAAGCCTTAGTCCTTGTGCCCAAGGAGCTCCCAGTTTCAGGTACAGGAATTGGCAAGTCATGTATTGGAAGTGATGCCCATTGAATGAGCATCCCCAACCAGCAGCACCCCTGAACTGAGGCAGAAGCTGTTATTGTGGACTGGGGCATCAGAGCAGGCCTCCTAGAAGAGTATAAACTGAGGATGATATGAAAAGATGGTTGGGGAGGAGGGGCAAGTAGGAGGCATTTCAGGCCTTGGCTGGGGAGGGAGTTTTAGTGGAGCAAATCTTTTCTAGGATGGGGGTCTTAAGAATGACAGTGGCTTTTGCTTCCCCAAGGGGACACCCGTTCCAGTGAGATGCCTGAGCTCACCTCCATGCACACCCTCTTACTTCGGGAGCACAACCGGCTGGCCACAGAGCTCAAGCGCCTGAACCCCGGGTGGGATGGAGAGAGGCTCTACCAGGAAGCCCGGAAGATCGTGGGGGCCATGGTCCAGGTAGGCCGTCTTGAGCATCGGGCACGCGGGGTCCTGATGTGCCCCTGCAACATACTAGTGACCTTGGACATGTTCCTAACACTCCTGAGCCTTGCCTTCTTCGTCCACGGGGCCGCAAGAATTATAGGACATACATGAAAACACCTTTCAGATACTAAATGCTTGACAAAGGCTCCTTCCCTTCCCTCTCCCTTTTCCCAGGTTTTCTCTCACAGTCTTTTTCCTGTGGGAAAAAAGACTGTGAGATATTTTCACACGGTCTTGTGGTGTTGGGAGGGTTGAATGTTTGGTTCAGTGCCGGGTGTGTTCTAGTTGTTCAGTAAATGCTTCTTTCCTCCATCTCACTGTTGCCCTTAGCTCCTTTACCCACTCCCCTCTTCTTTTTAAAATTAAATGAAGCCCGTTGCCCAGGCTGGAGTGCAGCGGCACGATCTTGGCTCACTGCAACCTCCACCTTTCAGCCTCAAGTCATCCTCCCACCTCAGCCTCCTGAGTAGCTGGGTAGCTGGGATTACAGGTGCGTACCACCACGCCCGGCTAATTTTTGTATTTTTTGTAGAGATGGAGTTTCTCCATGTTGCCCAGGGTGGTCTCAAACTCCTGAGCTCAAATGATCCACTTGCCTTGGCCTCCCAAAGTGCTGGAATTACAGGCGTGAATCACTGTGTCTGGCCCGCTCACCTCTTCTTTTTGGTTCTGTCATAACCCACCCAACCTCCTTAGCTTCACTTTCCCCTGGGGCAACATTCTTGGTTCTGTCTCTCAACATCTGGTGCTTCATTGCCCAGATGCAGATACACACACACACACACACACACACACACACACACACACACACACACTCTCCTAGATTCTGGAGGAGAGAGTTTCAGGTGCTAAGGGTGAGTTTTTGATTTGCACTAAGAACTCAAGTGAGATTCATTTACACTATGAAAGAACTTCTAGAATCTAGAATCTAGAGTGAGACTGTTCCACATCTTCCCTTTTCACTGGGGAGAATCATGCCAGAATGACCCTTTGTTCCTTCCTGCCTCCCTGCTTTCCACAAATGTATATTGAGCCCTACTGTGGGCCAGGTAGATGGTGGGCACTGTGAAGAATTTCAACAACCTCAATTCCCCTTGCCCTCAAGGACTTTATAAGATAGTTGCAGAAATGATACGTTAATAACTTGAGGACAAGGAAGTTATCACAGTGACTAATAAAGTGATTTGCTGTTTAGTCCTCTAAGGCAGAGGGCAATATAATTATCCTTAATGTATATTCGAGGAACTCAGGCTCAGAGAGGTTAATGACTGGTCCGAGGTCACCCAGCCAGCAAGCAGGAGAGCTCTGTTTATGCCTCTCAGTGCCACTCTGTTCGGCCCAGGACTGGTATTGTGGGAGACAATTCCCTGACCATAGAGGGATGGGAGGGGTCCCCCAAGCCATTAGCAGGCAGAGACTCTGCGGGGAGGAGTAGGTGGAGAGGCGTTCCAAATAACTTGTCTTTAGATCATCACTTACCGGGACTACCTGCCCCTGGTGCTGGGGCCAGCGGCCATGAGGAAGTACCTGCCCAGGTATCGTTCCTACAATGACTCAGTGGACCCACGCATCGCCAATGTTTTCACCAATGCCTTCCGCTACGGCCACACCCTCATCCAACCCTTCATGTTCCGCCTGGACAATCGGTACCAGCCAATGGAACCCAACCCCAGAGTCCCACTTAGCAGGGTCTTTTTTGCCTCCTGGAGGGTGGTGCTGGAAGGTAAGCACGACCTAGGCCAGGAGTGAGTGGGCTGGCAGTGAAGGGTGGGGTGGGGGTCACCTAGGAAGGTCACCTCTAGGGAGCTAGGGTGGGGAGTGATCTGCTGTCCTCTCATCCTGGAGATGTGTTCTGACTGTCCAGCCTCAGTTCCCCTGACTCTGCTTCCATATGTGATAATAAAGAGTGGGGGTGTGGATGGCTTTCAGAGGGAACTGGCTACTTCCTATGTGCAGTGGCTTGTTGTGACCCAGGAGGCCAGGGCCTGGGAGCATCTCAATCTTGCAAGTCTAAATGGCATAATCTCCTGAGACCTATATGCCCCTGGGGTCATGTAGTGACCAGTGAGACCTGCTCACTGGCACCACCTTGGCACCAGACTCTGCCTGTGCCCAGCCCTCTTCTTGAATCTTCCTGACCCTACCTGGACTTGTCCCTGACTCCAATCTGAGCTCTGATACTGAGCAAGATACTTCCCCTGACCTGGCTTCTCTGGTCCCCAGGTGGCATTGACCCCATCCTCCGGGGCCTCATGGCCACCCCTGCCAAGCTGAATCGTCAGAACCAAATTGCAGTGGATGAGATCCGGGAGCGATTGTTTGAGCAGGTCATGAGGATTGGGCTGGACCTGCCGGCTCTGAATATGCAGCGCAGCAGGGACCATGGCCTCCCAGGTGAGAGGCTGCGGGGGTCTCCCCAACACTCCCCTCCCCCGAGCTGTCTCCCAGGTGGCCCATAGCTCCCCTTCCCACTCTAAGGCCCCTGCCCTCTCCAAAGCATATTAGAGGCACTGCTCTCAGGAAGTAGCCTGAGGCCAGGCCCTGCCTTTCCCTGGACCCATCTGATGAGTTTTCCCTCCTCTCAGCCTCCTTTGCATGCTGTAATTTTCGTCCTAAGGGCATCATCATCATAACAATAACTCACTGTCTGAAAATCTGTCTCTGTTGTCATTCCATTTTGCTTCATTGTGCATGAACTCTGGGAGAAGAGGTTATTGTCAAGCTGAGGCTTGATGAGATTCAGAACCTGGCCAGGTTCTCTAGCCAAGTCAGTGGAAAAGCTGAAATTTGAAGCCAGATCAGCCTAACCCTAAAGCCTAAACCCCATGTGGCTGAGGCTCCTAGACACATTTCACCTCTCAGGGGTCAGAGACAGACACTTTGGGCGGCTCTGGAGGGGGACAAGGAGATGCCCGTATTCTTGGACCTGGCAGGAACTGTGGCAGTTTAGGGTTTGCCTTATGGTAGGAGGGCAAGAGAAAGACAGAGGGGGTCCCAGAGAGGCCCAGTTGTGCCCCTTGGTCTGAGCCAAAGGTTCAGCGTTCCCTGAGGTGAGGTTCTCCCCGCCGCCCCCCCTCCCCGGTCTATGACCTTGGTTGTGTTGGAAAGGTGGGTTTTCTGGGCTGTTGGCAGATATGTGAATCTTCCCTGCTGTCTCCAGTGACCTCCCCACCTTGAAGCAGAGGGACCTGCCCACAGCCACCTCTCCCCTCCCCCATGCAGGGTACAATGCCTGGAGGCGCTTCTGTGGGCTCCCGGAGCCCAACACTGTGGGCGAGCTGGGCACAGTGCTGAAGAACTTGGATTTGGCGAGGAAACTGATGGCGCAGTATGGCACGCCCAACAACATCGACATCTGGATAGGCGGTGTGGCGGAACCCCTGGAGCCCAAGGGCCGAGTGGGCCGGCTCCTCGCCTGCATCATTGGCACCCAGTTCAGAAAGCTCCGGGATGGTGATCGGTAAGGAGGGGTGGGGGCATGGGCTGTTGGGTGGCTGTGGGCCTAGCCCTCACTCTCTTGGATCCCACATTTCCTCCTGTCAGGTGAAGGACTGGAAGGAGTCAGTGATTTTCCAGTGTGTTTCTAGAAGCCTCCAGATGCCCTGGAGTGCCCCTAATGTGCCCTGAACCTGTTGAGGGTGCAGCAAGGACAGACCTGGACCCCTGTTTGTAGGCAGATAGAAAAAGGGAGGCAGACAGAAAAATGCCACCCTTAGATACTTCTTCCTGTGGGTTTCACTGTGTAACTGTGGGGGTGTCAGTCACCCGTGGGCAGTCCCTTCCCAGCTTCCCCACAGCTTCCCTTAGTGTCATATTATCATGGTCCTGACGTCTTCATGTCTATCTAGTTCTTGCTTAGCCTGTATTGCACCTTTGGGAAAATCAGAAAAAGGTTCCCCTCTCTGGGTGGACAAATTATAAACCACCCCCAAGATTCTCTCCCACTCCTGTGGATGCAGTCCCTGGCCAGGGCACAGAGCCTCAGGAGTGTGTGTGGGCCCGGGTCCCCCTCCAGTGTGGTGCCCTGGAGGCCGCCAGGCTAGGGAAAGGGAAAGGCCCCTGGGCAGCTGTGCTTTACTCTGCACTACGAGTAGATCGTCACTAGTGTGAAAGTCCCTGGGCTGCCCAAGGGATGGGACCCTCCCGTGCTGCCAGGCGGCATTTGCTGTGGCCTTCTCATATCGAGTGAGCAGCACAAGCCCATCGATGCCCTGCCAGCACTGAATATCCTCGGGTGCAGAGTCCATGGGTGTCCCCCATGCAGGTTTTGGTGGGAGAACGAGGGCGTGTTCAGCATGCAGCAGCGACAGGCCCTGGCCCAGATCTCCTTGCCCCGGATCATCTGTGACAACACGGGCATCACCACCGTGTCTAAGAACAACATCTTCATGTCCAACAAATATCCCCGGGACTTTGTCAACTGCACTACACTCCCGGCATTGAACCTGGCTTCCTGGAGGCAATCCTCCTAGAGGCTAGGTAAGTGGGTGCAGCAGTGAGGGGTATATCTGGGTTGGCCAGTTGGAACCACAGAGATCTCTATGCCCTAGATGAGCCCAGCCCTGTTCTCGGTGCAGCTGAGTGACTAGATGTTCATTTGTGTGCTCATGTGCATGCGAAGTATATAGATTGGCATTTCATATGTGTGTGTTGTCTGAACATGGGAAGTGTTTCAGGGACTCTATGTATGTGCCATTTATGTGAGTGTATGTTTGTGCTGATGAAAATACCGGGTGTGTGGAAGGCAGCAGAGCAGACTGGTGAGGAGCACAGCTCAGGAACTAGACCGCCTGAGGTCTAGTCCTGGCTCTGTGACTTGCTAGCTATATGCAAATTATTTGCTAGCTATGTACAAATCGCTACCTTGAGCAAATTACTAACCCTCATTAAACAAGAGTTTTCTTCCTTGTAAATTACATCTGTCATGGTTTCTTGGAGGGCCCGCTTGCATCCTCTGGTTCTTCATTTGTTGATCACCTACTATATGCAAGGCACTGTGCTAGGCATGAGAAGCATGTAGAGGCAAGAAAGAGATACCAAGATCCTGTCTGCGTCCTGGTTAGCAGTGATTCCCTGGTGGGATGAGCCAGCTGCAGCTGGGCTGTATGGTTGACTTACGGGCCCAGCCAGTCAGGCTCAGGCCATGGCTCCCCTTTCTCTTTCTCACCTTGATTTCTTGCTTATTCACAGGAGTCCTCCTGAGGAGGAACTGAGCCCATTGGCCTTTCTGTAGCATTTATTTGCCAATGTTTATGATAATAAAGGCACCTCCAACAGGGACCTCCGCTCCGCCTGTGTCTGCCTTGTGTTTCTGAACTGAGGGTGAGGATGTTGGGGAGTTTTTCTTTGAGATTCGTATGTGGAGGGCAGTCAGCTCTTGGAAGCCTGGGGGCCAGGGCACGTGGTGCAGACCCTCCTCCTCTGCCCCTGACACCCTGCAGGGAACTGTGGTCACCAAGCCCTCATGCTTGTTCTTTGCTCTAGCAAATGTTTGCTATGGTCACTCTGTGTCAGGCCTGTGCCAGGGGCTGGGAAGTGGAGGGGACACAATGCTGTGTGGCAGGAGAGGAAGTGTGGAGAGCTGGTAAGGAGGCAGGCCCTCCCCCGCCGAGAGGGACCTCTGCCTCCTGCATCCCCGCAGCCTCGCCCAGGGGCTCAGAAGCCCTCAAGACAGTAGACTCCTTCTCACTCAGCTGCATGTGGCCCCCAGAGCAGCAAGAGCAGATGGCTGGGCCCAGAGGACAGGGCCAGCACTGAGGGAGGGAAGGAGTGTATTTCCCTAGCAGTGTTCCCTGGATCTTGAACCCTGCATCTGACTGGCAGACTCCCTCTCTCTGCCCTTCCTTCTTCTCACATATGGGGAGGGGGCCGGAAGCAGTGTAGGATGGTGGGGTCTAATGTATTCATGGAGCCCCCGGGTAATGCTAGGACCTCACCATGGTAAGCAGCAGCATAAATACTGCTTGTCCTCATTTCCGTGATGAGGAGAGGGCTGCTTAGAGGGGTGAAGGGACTCATCCGAGGCCTGGAAGGAGTGGGTGGCAGTGCCAGGCTGCAGTTGAGGTCATCTGGCTCCTGGGCTCTTCCCACAGGATGACTGAGCGTCCCCCACTCCCACCCCACCAGTTGGGGGATCTGCAGGCCCTGACTGGGCTAATCTTTCCCAAGGGGTCAGTTTAAAAGAAGAACATATGAATATGTGTTGGGTAGAAGCTCAAGGAATGTTCTGGAAGTGTCCCTTCAGAGGCATCACAGGATCCAAGAACCACCCTAGAGTAAGAGGGCTTTTCTCCAAAGGGCCACTGGAAGGGATATCAGCTTCAGCCATGGGGAACCCACACTTGGTTTTCCTTCCTGTTTTATCCCTTGGACTGCCACCTACTCTCCCACTGCACGTCCTCTCTCTTGCTACTCCACAGCCAGTGCTTTTTTTCCCCAGGAACCCCTGCCCCTCCCCTTTCTTTGAGAACTCTTAGAAATCCCACCATACCATCCCCTCTCACCCTGAGACCCATGCACGCAGCATCCCAGTGGTAAGCCATATATGGCCTGTTAACGTCTAGTTACTTATTTGGCAGTGATTCCAAGGCCTGCTTTTGGAGGGAACAGTGTCACTACTAGCATCTTTATTCAGTCATCAGATGTGTTTGAGCACTTCTAATGTGCTGTGCATCGTGCTAGGTGCCACGGGGGACCCTCGGAGGCAGGCTGAAGTCCTGGCTCAGGGAGCTCACAATCTAGTTCAGAGTACAGGAGGAAAGATAAAGGTCAAGGGCCAAGACTTGTTGAGGGAAGAGGACAAGTAACATTCAGCAAGCTGGACCAGAAGGGCATCTCAGAGGGGCACCGACAGAAACGAGAAGCCGCAGGAACTGAGTGTAAGAGCTGGGAGGGCTGAGGCAGCCACCCTGGGGCCTGAGCAAGCTGTTCACCTGGGAGTATAGAGAGGCCCCGCTGCAAAGAAGGGCTGGGACTGGGGTGTGGGGCTCTAAGGGACCAGGTCATTGAACTTGCTTGAAATGGCATTGTGGACCAAAGGTAACTTTCCTATGCAACACAGGAGGTCTTGGAACCTAGGCCCCTAATTCTTCACGGAGGCCCAGGGTGACAGGTCCAGCTTGTCAATGGCTGAGCAATCCACAAAGTCACTGGGGTAGCTGTTGGCCCGGAATGGGTCCCGTGGGACCTTGGTGATGCGGGTGTTGTCACAGACAAGGCGTGAGAAGGATATTTTCCGTAGAGAGTCCTTCTGTTTCTCTGTGAAGACCCCAGGGTTTTCCCACCAGAACCTGAAGAGACAGAAGTAGAGTCACTCCACACTGCCTGGCCACCGGCCCCTCCCCACTCTGTCACAGGGGAAGGAAAGAGGTCACAGGGACCATGAAGAGCCGCACTCGCTCTGAGGTCTGGAGTCAGAGTTCATGCAGGATGGCCCACCCCTCTCGGAGAAGGGCCCTACCCTCGCCTCCCTGGCTGAGGGTGCACTTGCCTGTCTCCGTCGCGGATCTGCTGGAACTGCTTGCCCAGGAGGCAGGCCAGGAGGGGCCCCACCCGACCCCTTTCCACCAGTGGCTCAGCAATGGCCCCTATCCAGATGTCAACGTTGTTAGGGGTCCCGTAGAGATCCAGTAACTTCTTGGTCAGTATCTTGTTCTTCAGCACACTGTTAAACTCCTCTAGTGTCTGCGGCTGCGAGAGGTCACAGAAGGCTCTCCAGGAATTGTACCCTAGGGTGGAGAGGCTGAGGCTGTCTCATCCCAGGGACTTCCTGTTCACAGCCCTCTTCGGGGACCTGTCCACTCCAGCTCTATCAGCTCTAAAAAGTCTGGGCTTACAGCCTTTGGGATGAGGAAGGAGGCAATCCATTGTTTCTTAGGTGCACTTTAATCTTGAGGGGCTAGTGAGTTAAGTACCATGTAATCACTAAGTAATCATGTAAGTTATGCAGTAATTGCTATGAATCCAGGCACTCTTCTAAGCACTATACAAATATGTAACTGAAGAACAGAAATGTTAAGTAATTTGCCCAAAGTCCTGTAACTAGTAAATGGCATAGGTGGGATTTGAACTAAGGCAGTCTGGTTCTTTATTAAATTGCCTTTCACTGGGACCAAAGAAAGGTCAAACAGTCATTGGTTTCTCTCTATTCTTTTCTTAATGTTTTCAGGGCTTTGAACTGTTTTTAAAGTTAGTCGTTGATCTGTTTTTCATTTAAGAAATGCCAAGATAGTACCAGATAGGTGCTCTTTTCTCAGCATTAGGGGAAATGAAAGATTCTGTTTCATAGATCAACAAAGTGGGTTTTAAAAATGGCCTGGGGCTGGACATGGCGGCTTACACCTGTAATCCCAGTGCTTTGAGAGGTCAAGGTGGGAGACTGCTTGAGGCCAGGAGTTCAAGACCAGCCTGGGCAAGACTATGCCTATAACAACAACAACAAAAAGCTGGGCATGGTGGCACACCTGTAGTCCCACATACTTGGTAGGCTTAAGCAGGAGGATTACTTGAGGCCAGGAGTTTGAGGCTGTTATGAGCTGTGATCACACCACTGAACTCTAGCCTGGGCAACAGAACAATATCCTCTTAAAAAAACAAAACAAAACAAAAAACAAACAAAAAACTGGCCTGACTTCTGTTTCAGATCCTGAGGTTTACAGAAGAGAGTCTCCAGGAGCTCTAGAAAGTTAGCTAGAATTTCCCCAGTTCAGGCCAGACTTCAGGCCCACTCACCGGGCTGCCCGTGGTCCCGGCAACGCTGCGTGTTGATGGCAGCCAGGTCAAAGCCGTGGATCCTGTGAGTTGGCTGGAAAAGCTTGTTGCGCAGCTCTCCAGTCATCATCTTATTCTGTTTCATCAACTTGGATTTCTTGGCCAGCAGGCCCCGCACCAGAGGATCAATTCCACCTGCCAAGGGAGACCCAGAAACCATGCTTAGGATGGGGGTAGGGTGGGGACATCATCCATGGCTTGCCTCTGCCTCCACTGGACATTTTCTGTTGGCTGAATGTGGATCAGCTGGACATCCCAGGCTGGAAGGAGGGAGAGAAGAGCACAGTGTAGCCTGAAGAGTGTGCTCAGGGAGACAGGGGTGTCCGGATTGTCTGCTCTGGGGGTGGGCAGAAAGGGGCATTCATGGGATGATGACATGAATATAAACATCAAGATATATTTTTTGTCCAGGCATGGTAGCTCAGGCCTGTAATCCTAACACTTTGGGAGGCCGAGGCGGGAAGATTGCTTGAGCCCAGGACTTTGGGACCAGCCTGGGCAACATGGCAAAACCCCACCTCTAAAAAAAAGGCAAAAAAATTAGCTGGATGTGGGGGTGTGTGCCTTGTAGTCCCAGCTACTCAGGAGGCTGAGGTAGAAGGATCACATGAGCCCATGAGGTTGAGGCTGTAGTGAGCTGAGATTATGCTATTGCACTCCAGCCTGTGTGACAGAGTGAGACCCTGTCTCAAAAAAAAAAAAAAAAAAAAAAAGGGCATTTTTAAAGCTCTATGGAGTCAGCCTCTTCTTCCATATGTTCTGCTGAGGAACATTGTGTAATGCGAAGAGGTTGCATAAATCTCAGGGAAACGGCCTTGACTAGTTAGGCTTTAAGTAAAGTTAATTTCAACACACCGTAACCTAGAGATAAAAGAAAGTGGGCTCCAACCTCTGGCACCTCTATGAGGTGGAAAACTCTAGAGGAATCAAAAAAGAGCAATTTATTTACCAAACTCATGAACTCTTTCTATAGGAGTCAGAGAAGCCTAGGGCAGGGAAAGGAGGTAGGGAAATCCCAGTCACCTTGAAAGCCAAGAGGAAAGAAATAATAACTAATATTTACTGATCACCTCTGGTGTGTCAGGATCCATTGTAGGGTGCTCCATACATATATCTCATTTAATTTTTTGGATAGCCTTGTAAAATGGGTACTATTATTGTCTCCATTTTATAAATAAGGAAACTGAGGCTCAGTGAGGTAAATTTACTTGCCCATGGTCACATAAAAGTGCTTGGAATCTGACTTCCAAGCCAGGTTTCCCTACAATAGGCTGCAGAGTGGGAGACCCAGGTCACAGCACTTCCCTGAAAGGACATACCATCTTTGACCATCCTCCAAGTGTTGAAGAAGAGGGTGTGGAGGGGGAGTTCTGGTTCTGGGCCCCATGGCTGATAATTCTCATCCAGGCGGAACACAGTAGAGGGGATCTCCAAGTGGCCAAAGCGGAAGGCAAAGGTGAAGACATTGGAAATTGTGGGATCCACAGATTCATTGTAGCCTTGATATGGGGGTATCCACTTCTGCATGTGGTCACCTAGCACAATAGGTAGGTAGTCCCTAAAGGTGATAATCTGGAGGGAGAAACAAGTTATGAGGTTAGGGTGTAAGAAGGTTTAAATCCCTGCAGAGGGAAGCTATGAAAGAGCTGCAGCCAAGAGTGATGAGCTGTTGAAAATCAAGGATAGCAAATGGATAGCATATGTGCCCAGTTCCCATTCCTATGACTGTAGCAGACATTGCTAATCAATCATGACATTCTTTCTGCTGATCTCTTACAATTTGTCTCAACATAGACTCTACTAACCAGCCGTTTGAATTTGGCATATGGAATGTACTCTGTCATCTTTGCGCTGTTTACAACCTTGATGCTAAAGTGACAGTTTTTGTGAGTCACTTTAATGTAACAATGTCAGGGCAAGAGGGATGATAAACCGCAAGAATGATTCAGGGGCAACCAAGGAAAGTTCATCCAATCTCCAGTTCTGAAAGAAATACGGCAGAATGGAAAGATGGGTTTCTGGTTTCCTTTTACATAGAAACAAATGTACTAACACAAATTAAAAAATTTTCAGAAAAGAAAAATGCTTCCACATAACATAGTAATTATATTAATTTTTATTCTTTCTAGTCCTTTTTGTCTATATGATACCCACTTTTACATAGTGATAACCCTGCAGAATGCACACCTGTGCATTCTGCTTTTTTGCTTAACGTTTTCTGCATTTCTATCTAGCTTTCACAGTGAAGCTCTGTGTCTCTTTGCCCTCAACCCAGTGGCATAAGGAGCTCAGGTGCAGTGGTTCCTGTTCCCCGAGAAGGTTGCTCAGCAACAGCAGGCAGCCAGGGAAGTACTTTCCTGACTTGCAGACAGCACCAGCAGGGACTGAGTGGGAAGCCCCCAAACACCAGAAGAGTGAAGGAGACCAGAATAACATTGCAAGGCTCAGGAAAGTAAGCCTTGGTGGAACTAAAGCCCACAAAAGTAGTCCAGAACCTACATGCTAAACCTAAACAAGGTAACTATGTGCTAAAATAGAAGTGCTTTTTTTTTTTTTTTTTTTTTTTTTTTGACAGGGTCTCACTTTGTCACCCAGCCTGGAGTGCAGTGGTACCATCTCGGCTCACTGTAGTCTTGATCTCCTGGATTCAAGTGATCTTCTTGCCTCAGCACCCCCAAAGTAGCTGAGACTACAGGTGCACGCCACCAAGCCCAGCTAATTTTTGTATTTTTAGTAGAAACGGGGTTTCACCATGTTAGCCAGGCTGGTCTTGAACTCCTGACCTCAGGTGATCCACCTGCCTTGGCCTCCCAAAGTGCTGAAATTACAGGTGTGAGCCACCATGCCTGGCCTAAAATAGAAAATTTAAATGGGATCAAGTGTCTCCTAATATAGTATCCAAAATGTCTAAGATACAACTGAAAATCACTCATAATACCAAGAACCAGAAATGCCACGTTTTGAGTAAAAAAGACAACCAACTGATGCCAAGGCTGACACGAATCAGATGCTATAATTATCTGATAAAAATTTGAAAAGCAGCCATTATAAAAATGCTTCAATAATCAATTACAGATTTTCCTGAAACAAATACAATATCACAGCAAATAAGTAGAAATTATAAAAAAGAAACAAATCAAAATTACAGAACTGAAAATACACTAACTGAAATTTTTAAAAAGCTTGAATAGACTCAATAATAGAGTGGGAATGACAGAGGATAGAATTGGAGCCAGATCAAGATAATTTACTCCATCTGAATGACAGAAAGAAAATAGACTTTAAAAATTGCTCAAACAAACTGGAGCCTCTGGGTTCTGTGAGACCATAACAAAAGATCTGGCATTCATATCAATGGAGTCGGAGAAAGGGGGTGAAACTGAAAAAGCATTTGAAGGAATAATGCTTGAAAATTTCTCAAAATTGGTGAGAGGCACACATTTACAGATTCAAGAAGATGAATGAATCCCAAACAGGATAAACATAGAGACATTCACTCCAAGACATATCATAATTAAATTTCTGAAAACTAAACATAAAGTATTGAAAATAGTCAAAGAGAAATGACACATTACCTGTAAAGAAACACCAATTTAAATAATGGTAAAGGGCTGGGTGTGGTGGCTCATGCCTGCAATCCCAGCACTTTGGGAGGCCTAGGTGGACAGATCACCTGAGGTCAGGAGTTTGAGACCAGCCTGGCCAACATGGCGGAACTCCATTTTTACTAAAAATACAAAAAAAAAAAAAAAATAGCCAAGTGTGGTGGTGCACATCTGTAGTCCCAGCTACTTGACAGGCTGAGGCAAGAGAATTGCTTGAGCCCAGGAGGTGGAGGTTGCAGTGAGCTGAGATCACACCACTGCACTACAGCCTGGGCGACAGAGCAAGACTCCATCTCAAAAACAAAACAAAACAAAACAGAACAGAACAAAAACCAAATAACAGTGAAGCTCTTATCTGAAACCATGGAAGCCAGAGGAGGTGACACCACATTTTTCATGTGCTGAAAGAACTGTCAACCCTGAATCCAGTAGCTGGTGAAATGATTCTTCAGGAATAGAGGGGAAATAAAGACATTCTCACACAAAGGAATACTCAGAGAATTTGCTGCACAGAGATCTATCCTTAAACAGTGGCTAAAGCAAATCCTCTAAACACAAAGAACAATAACAGAAGAAGGATAGAAACTTCAGAAAGGAAAGAAGAACAATGTAATCGGTAAAACTAGAAGTAAACATCCATTCTTTTCCATCTCATGAGTTTTTAAAATTCTATTTCATGGTTGAAGCACTATCTGATGTGGTGTAAAATGTATGTAGAAGAAATACTTCAGACAATTATGTTTCAAAAGTGGGAAAGTGAAGAAACCAAATGGAAATAAGTTTTCACTTGAAGTGTAAAGCACTGACTTCAGTAGGTTGTGATATGTCATAACTCAATATCTATATTTCTCTATATCTCTATCTCAATCTTAACTTCTATATCTAGCTATCTATCCTGAGAACAACCACTAAGAAAACTATACAAAGCAATATGTGATCAAATGGACCTCTAAAAATGTTCAATTAACCCACAGGAAGGCAAGATAAACAATAACAATAGAGAAATAAGAAACAGAAGGAACAAACAGAAAACAAATAATAAAATGAGAGGTATGGGAGATTTAATCTCTAACATGTCAATAATTACTCTAAAGATAATTTAAAAGTAGTAATTACTAAAGGTCAGAGATTGGCAGAGTATATTTCTTTTCCTTTTTTTTTTTTTAAGTGACCCAGTCATATGCTGTCTAAAAGAAACTCACTTCAAACATAATGACATAGGCAGGTTGAAATTGATGGAATAAGAAAGATCATGGAGACATCAGTTTTTAAAGGCAGGGGTGACTATATTAATATCAGATAAAGTCGATTTCCGAGGATAAAAGTGGACATTACATAGTGATAAAAGGATCTACCCACCAAGAAGATGAAGCAATCCTAAATGATATGGATCAAACAACAGAACTTTAAAAATTTAAAATACACGAAGCAAAATCTGATAAGACTGGAAGAAGAAATAGGCAATTCTCATTTGTAGCTGAGGATTTCAACACCTGACCCAGTAAGTGGGAGAACTACTAGACAGAAAATTAGCTGGAGTGCGGAAGTAAATGGCACCATCAACCAAAAGATTCAGCTGACATTTACAAAGCATTGCATTCAACAACAGCAGAATACACATTCTTTTTAAGAACTCAGAAAATTGGGCCGGGCGGTGGCTCAAGCCTGTAATCCCAGCACTTTGGGAGGCCGAGGCGGGTGGATCACGAGGTCAAGAGATCGAGACCATCCTAGTCAACATGGTGAAACCCCGTCTCTACTAAAAATATAAAAAATCAGCTGGGCATGGTGGTGCATGCCTGTAATCCCAGCTACTCAGGAGGTTGAGGCAGGGGAATTGCCTGAACCCAGGAGGCGGAGGTTGCGGTGAGCCGAGATCGTGCCATTGCACTCCAGCCTGGGTAACAAGAGCGAAACTCCGTCTCAAAAAAAAAAAAGAACTCAGAAAATTCAGCAAGATAGTCCACAGCAGGGTTATCAAACAAATTTTAACAAATTTAAAATAATTGAAATCATACTATAGTATCTGATCATGATGGAATCAAACTAGAAATCAATAACAGGAAGGCAACAGGAAAATCTACAAACACTTGGAAATTCAATACCACACTTCTAAAGTATACATAGGTTAAAGATGAAGTCGGAAAGGAAATTTTAAAAATACATATTGAATGAAAATGAAAACACAATATCAAAATTTGCGGGAGGTGGTCAACTCAGTGCTAAAACGGAAATTTATAGCACTAAATACATTAGAAATTAGGAAAGATTGCAAATCAGTCATCTAAGTTTCTACTTCAAGAAACTAAAAAAAGAAGAGCAAAATAAATCCAAAGCAAGCAGAATAAGGATAAAAAATCGTATGATCCCATCAACTGATGCAGAAAAACCATTTGACAAAGTTCAACACCAATTCATGATAAAAACTCTAAATACTAGGAATGGAGCTTCTTCAACCTCATGAAGGGCAACTACGAAACATTTATAACTCATATTATACTTAATCGTGAAAGATTGAATGCTTTCTCGATTGGGAAGACAAGGATGCCTGCTTTCTCACCACTCACATTTAATATAGTATTGGAAGTTTGAGCCGCTAGGAAGTTCTAGGAATTGCCACCTAATAAGGCAAGAAAAAGAAAGAAAAATAATATAGATTAGAAAAGAAGAAATACAACTGTCTTTATTGACATGTTACATGATGTCCTGTGTAAAAATCCAAGCAATCTATAGCAGAACTCCTAGAACTAATTGAATTCACCAAGGTCACAGGATACAAAATCAACACACAAAGAAATCAATTATATTTTCATACACTGATAAAATAAGTAAAAACTGCAATAAAGCTGTAATACCATTGATAATTCCTCCAAAGAAAATGAAATGCTGAGGTATAAATCTAACAAGACATGTACAGAATCTGTGTGATAAAACTTCAAAATGTTGATTAAAGAAATAAAAAATCTAAAGATTGGGGAGACGTACTGAGTCCATGGATTGGAAAACTCAGCATTGTAAAGATGTCAAGTCTCCCTAAATTTATCTGTAGTTTTAATGCAATTTATATCAAAATTTCAATAAGGTTTTTCAGTAGGCATACACAAACTTATTTAGTAATATGTATGGAGAGGGAAAGATCCTAGAATATCTAAAACAATTTTGAATTATTGAAGAATAAAGTGTGTTAAGGCTTACTGTATAGCTACAGTAATTGAGCACTGTGGTCCTGGTAGAGGAATAGACATACATAGGAAGAGAACAGACAACCCAGAAATAGATCCATGTAAATATGCCCAAATAATTTTTGCCAAAAGAACAAAAGCAATTCAGAGAAACAATAGCCTTTCAATAAGCGGGTGCTGGAGCAATTGGACATTCTGAGGCCAGAAAACATTAAAAAAGCATCTTGACCTAAACCTCACATTTTATGCAAAAATTTACCCAAAATGGATCATAAACTTAAATGTAAAACATAAAACTAAAAAACTTCTAGAAGGAAAAAGCAGGAGAAAGTCTTTGGGACCTAGGACTAGGAGAAAAATTCTGAGACTTGATATCACATGCACAACCCAGGAAAGGGAAATTTGATTAAAAGGACTTCATTAAAATTAAAAGTTTTTACTCTAAAAAGACCTTGTTAAGGAGATGAAAAAAAAAATAAATAAAAACAGCCACTCCAAATTATAGACTGGGAGAAAATCTCTGCAAATCACATATCTGACAAAGGACTTGTGTCTAGAATACATAAAGAACTCTCAAAGCCCAACATTACCAGACAAATAGGCCAATTTGAAAATAGGCAAAATATATGAACAAGTATTTTATTGAAGAGGATACACAGGTGGCAAAGGAGCACAGGAAAAGATGTTCAACATTCCTAGCCATTAGAGAAATGCAAATTAAAACAATGAGATATTACTACACATCTATCAGAAAGGATAAAACAAAAAATGGTGATGACACCATCAGGATGCTAAGAAATTGGATCATGCATACATTGCTGATAGAAATATAAAATGGTACAGCCATTCTAAAAAATAATTTGCAGTTCCTTTTAAAACTAAAAATAGAAGACTCAGAATAGCCAAAGATATCTTAATTAAAAAGAACAAAACTGGAGGAATCACATTACCTGACTTCAGATTATACTACAGAGCTATAGTAGCCAAAACAGCATAGTACTGTCATAGAAACAGACACAAAGACCAATGTAACAGAACAGAGAACCCAGAAACAAATCCACACACCTACAGTGAACTCATTTTCAACAAAGGTGCCAAGAACATATGCTGGGGAAAAGACAGTCTCTTCAATAAATGGTGCTGGGAAAATTGGAAATCCATACGCAGGAGAATAAAACTAGACCCCTGTCTTTTACCCATATATAAAAATCAAATTAAAATGGATTAAAGACAAATCTGAGGCCTCAAACTGTGAGACCACTACAAGAAAACATTGCAAGCTACCCTTCTGACAAGGGATTAATAACCAGAATGTATAAGGATTGGAGCCAGGCACAGTGGCTCACACCTGTAATCCCAGCACTTTGGGAGGCTGAAGCAGGCAGGATCATGAGGTCAGGAGTTCGAGACCAACCTGGCCAATAGGGTGAAACCTTCTCTTCTTAAAATAGAAAAAAAAAAACACCAAAAAAAAAATCAGCTGGGCGTTGTGGAGCATGTCTGTACTCCCAGCTACTTGGGAGGCTGAGGCAGAAGAATAGCTTGAACCCGGGAAGCAGAGGTTGCAGTGAGCCGAGATCGCACCACTCCATTCCAGCCTGGGTGACAGAGTGAGATTCCGTCTCGAAAAAAAAAAAAAAAAAAAAAAACCCTATCAAAAGATAGACAGAAGATTTGAATAGACATTTCTCAAAAAAAGACATACAAATGGGAAACAGGCATATAAAAAGTGCCCAACATCATTGATAATCAGAGAAATGCAAATCCGAACTGTAATGAGATATTAGGTTACCCCAATTACAATGGTTTATATAAAAAAGAAAGGCAATAACAAATGCCGGCAAGAATGTGGAGAAAAGGGAACCCTCGTAAACTGTTGGTGGGAATGTAAATTAGTACAACCACTACGGAGAACAGTTTGGAGATTCCTCAGAAAACTAAACACTGAGCTGCCATATGATCCAGCGATCTCACTACTGGGTATATACCCAAAAGAAATGAAATCAGTATGTCAAAGAGATATCTACGCTCTTATGTTTGTTACAACACTGTTTACAATAGCTAAGGTTTGAAAGCAGCCTAAGTATCCATCAACAGATGAATGGATAAAGAAAATGTGGTACATAGTCACAATGGGGTACTATTCACCATAAAAAAGAATGAGATCCAGTCAACTGCAACAACATGGATGGAAGTGGAGATCATTATGTTACCTGAAATATACCAGGCACAGAAAGACAAACATGGCATGTTCTCACTTATTTGTGGGATCCAAATATCAAAACAATTGAACTCATGGACATAGAAAGTAGAAGGATGGTTACCAGAGGCTGGGAAGGGTAGTGAGGGGCTGTGGATGGGGGAGATGGAGATGGTTAATGGGTACCAAAAAATAGACAGAAGGATGGCACGGTGGCTCATGCCTGTAATCCCAGCACTTTGGGAGCCGAGGTGGGCGGATTACTTGAGATCAGGAGTTCGAGATTAGCTCAGCCAACATGGTGAAATCCCATCTTCACCAAAAATACAAAAATCAGCAGGATGTGGCGGCGGGTGCCTGTAACTCCAGCTACTTAGGAGGCTGAGGCAGGAGAATCGCTTGAGCCCAGGAGGTGGAGGCTGCAGTGAGCCAAGATGGCAGCACTGTACTCCAGCCTGGGCAACAGAGCAAGACTCTATCTCAAACAAACAAAAAACCAAACCGTGCTATTTGATAGCATAGCAGGGTGACTATACTTAATAATAACTTAATTGTACATTTTAAAATAACTTAAGAGTGTAACTGGATTGTTTTGCAACTCAAGGTATAAATGCTTGAGAGGATGGATACCCCATGATGTGCTTACTTCACATTGCATGCCCTCATCAAACCACCTCATCTACCCCAAACATATAGACACTATGTACCCACAACATTAAAAAATAAAAAACAAATTAAAAAACTATAAATGGACTCACCATGTGATCTAGCAATGGCACTCTTAGGCATATATCTCAAAGAAATAAAAATTTATTTTCATGCAGAAACTCATGTTTGAATGTTTATAGTAGCTTGATTCATAATAATCTCAAACTAAAAACTCTCCAAATGCCCTTCAAATGTTGAATGGTTAAACAAACTGTAGTTCGTTCCTACCATGGAATGCTACTCAGCAACAAAAAGGAATGAGCTATTGATATATGCAACAACACGGAGGAACCTTAGAGATATTATGCTTAATGAAAAAAGCACATCTCAGATGGATACAAATTGCATAATCCCATGTATATAACATCTGTGAAATAACATAATTCTAGAGATGGAGAACAGATCAGTGGTTACCAGGGATTAGGAATGTAGGGGTGAGGGTGGATGTGGCTGTGAAGAGGTAGAGAGTTTTGGGGTGACAGTAAAGAGTCTTTATTGCAGTGGTTACTTGAAGCTACATATGTGGTAAAACTGCACAGAGCTATGCAGGCACACACACAGATGATTGCATTTATAACTGGTGAGATCTGAGTAAGCTCTATGGTTTATATCAATGTTAACTTCCTGGTTTTGCCATTGTACCATGGTTATGTAACATTAGCACTGGAGGAGACTGGGTGAGGGATGCGTGTGGGACCTCTTCATACATTTTTCTTGCAATTTTCTATATAATTCTTAGAATCGAATCATCTGCAGGCAGGGAGGCCCCAGAGCCCTGCCCGGGGCCCACCTGGCTGGCACTCTTGGCTCTGCCCTCTGCTTGCTGCTGCGCCTCCAGCGACCTCTTCTGTTCCCACACCTCCATTTCCCCAGACCCCTCTGTTGCCTCTCTCCTGTTGCCTCGTCCTTTGAAACCCCCCTCCTATTGCAGTATATTAGAATCTATAATTGTTTCAAAATAAAATGTTTAAAAAATATGTGCATGGTTAATATCAACACATCAAACTTTGTTAAGTCTCTTCTAGTTAGTTGATCAGCCAATCAACAATATCAGTTGAGTATACCCATGAGATGTGCTTAGATGTAGAGAATTAAAAAGGAAGAGAATCAAATCAAAATAACCCAAATCACTGCTATGTAGCAGACCCAGGAGTGAAGGTGCTGTAGTCCCAGTAACGGCACCCGGGCAGGCACACTGAAGGGACCGGCACACAGTGACTTTCCAACACTCCAAATCCACAGATTCCTTTTGAGACAGAGAAGCTGAAAAAATGAAAGGAGGGAGAT
Organism: Sapajus apella; assembly: GCF_009761245.1. Classification (NCBI taxonomy): domain Eukaryota; kingdom Metazoa; phylum Chordata; class Mammalia; order Primates; family Cebidae; genus Sapajus; species Sapajus apella. The sequence goes on along the minus strand of NW_022436952.1, from coordinate 26,754,467 downwards.
TTCAAAGGATGAGACAACAGGAGAGAAGCAGCAGAGAGGCCGGGGGAAATGGAGGTGTGGCAACAGAAGAGGGGGCACAGTTGCGAGCAGAGGGCAGAGCTAGGAGTAGGAGCCACGTGGGCCCAGGCGACGGTGCTCCTGGGTCTCCCTACCTGCACGAAGGCTCCCAGGATCTTCCGGGCTTCCTGGTAGAGCTTCTCTCCACCCCACTGAGGGTTGAGTCTCTTTAGTTCTGTGGCCAGCCGGTTATGCTCGCGGATAAAGAGGGTGTGGGATGTGGCCAGCAGAATATGCTCCGAGGCTCGAGAATCTCCTGAAAGGCCAGAAGGCAGGAAGGTAGATTCCCTCTAACAGCCCCAGGACCCAGTCACCTGCACAAAGAAATGATGGTGCTCCATAGCAGCCCCCGCTTCACCGCCACCCTCAGCAAGCCCCCCTTCCAGTCAGGTAAAGAGGGATGGGGAGGGGGTACTGAATCATAGGTTTGACTCTCAGTTCTGTATACACACTTTTTAGCCGGGTGACCTTGGGCAAGTTACTTAACATTTCTGAGCCTCAGTCCCCTTGTCTATGAAAATGAGAATAAAGCCTATGACAGGACTGTGACGGAGGCTACTGGTGACACACTAGACAGTAACATTTTACTAATTATAACCCAATTGCCTTCTAGGAAGGAGGGCTTCAAATGAATGAGGAGCTTTTTACTTCACAGAGAACTCTGAAGGTTTTAGGAATGCAGGTTTGAGGTGAGGAGCTTGGGTGGGGTTGAGTTCCTCTGGGTAATAAAGGGAGAATAATCTGGAGATGAGGGCCTATAGTGGGAGGGAGAGAGGAGTAAGGATGCGGAGCGGTGAAATGGCCAAAGACCAGTTGTCTCATAAAGGGATAAGGGGACTTCTCCCTGTGTCCTCTAATCTTTAGGAAAGTCTGTCTGTCTATCTATCTGTCTATCTATCTATCTATCTATCTATCTATCTATCTATCTATCTATCTAGACAGAGTCTTGCTCTGTTGCCCAGGCTGAAGTGCAGTGGCGCCATCTTGGCTAAGTGCAGCCTCAACCTCCTGGGATCAAGTGATCCTCCTGCTTCAGCCTCCAGAGTAGCTGGGACTGCAGGCATGTGCCATCATGTTTTAAAATATTTTGTAGAGACAGGGGTCTTGCTATGTTGCCCAGGCTGGTCTTGAACTTGTGGCCTCAATCCTCCCACCTAAGCCTTCCAAAGGGCTGGGATTACAGGTGCGAGTCACTGCACCAGGCCAGGAAAGTCTATTTAAAATTGCAAATTATTGGTGTGAGTGCATATTTTTATGAAAAACAAAAACCCCTCAGTTTTGTGTCTGGATTGATGTGGAGCATATGTGAACACAAAATCCCAAAGATCTATAAAGATATCTTGGCCTATGAGCTGGCCTTCTGCAACATCAGGGTGGCTGGGGGTTTGTTCCGAGAGAGGGTGTTTAAGGGTGAGATGGCCTCCAGAAGCCACAGACAGAGAGGACCAGGAGGGCAGCTGGAATAAACAGAACCGGCAGGGCTTTGGTTGTGCCCGCATGGAGTGGGGGTTTGTGCTCAGGTTATAAAAAGCTTTAAAAATATACATTCCTCTTCATCAAGAACTTCCCCTTCTGGAAAATTACCTTAACAAATATATTAAAAATGAGAACAAAGATTTATCAGTGAGGATGTTCATTACCTAAACAACAGTAACAAAACACAGAAAAACTGGAAATAACTAAACGCTCCCAACTAGGGCTGAGAAGATAAACGATGGTAACATATGTCATGAAATACCAGGTAACCATTGAAAAGCATGTCGCAGAAGAACAGTTAACGGCATGGAGTGGATGCATTGAAGCCTTCAGGTTTTGGAGCATTCTCTAAAGCAACGTAGAACTGTATCTGTGACAGAAAAAATACTGGAAAATAAGCATTAAAATGTTAACGATGGGTCAGGCATGGTGGCTCACGCCTGTAATCCCAGCACTTTGGGAGCTGAGGTGGGCAGATCAAGAGGTCAGGAGTTTCAGACCAGCCTGTCCAACATGGTGAAACCCTGTCTCTACTAAAAATACAAAAATTAGCTGGGCGTGGTGGCACGTGCCTGTAATCCCAGCTACTCGAGAGGCTGAGGCAGGAGAATTGCTTGAACCTGGGAGGAGGAGATTGTAGTGAGCAGGAGAATTGCTTGAACCTGGGAGGAGGAGATTGTAGTGAGACGAGATCACTGCACTCCAGCCCAGGCAGCTGAGCCAAACTCCATCTCCAAAAAAAAAAAAAAAAGTTAGCAGTGATTATTCGTGGGTGGTGGGATTGTGTGAATTTTCTTTTTATTTTTTTTTTTTGTTACTTTTCTGATTTTGTTTTACAGTGAACACATGTTCTTGGATTCTTTATTCATCTGGGCCCTTCTGCTAGTCTTGGACCAGTGCCAGGGACAGCAGTGGCTCCGTGTGCATTTTTTCAGAAAGATGATGAGAAGGGGGCAGTGGTAAAGCTTCCCTGGATAATTCCCTTGTTCTTGGGATCTTCCATTCCCAGGCTAGACTCACCTGCCAGGAAGCAGGGTACACGGGCGGTGGTGTTGATGAACTCGCAGGGGCTTGGCTTCTTGCTGTCATAGGGCAGGTAGGACAGGCCGTGGTCTGAGACCTCCTGGTTGATAGCCATGAGGCCCAGGGGGCTGCTGAGGTTGCGGAGGCGGCTGGCCAGGCTTGGCTCCGGGCTGTACACAAAGCTGGCATCCAGGAAGGAGGTCAGAGCGTTGATCTGTTCTCGGGCCAGGGACTTGTAGGGTGGAGTGGGGCAGACGAAGCCGGCTCGGAAGAAAGGCATGCATTTCCCTTGAGTCTCCACTTTGGGGTCATTGGGTGGGAACTGCAGAGAGATTGGGCATAGGTGACTGGGGAGGGGTGGAACAGCTGGGCCCTGGCAACCTCTCCCTATGGCAAATCTGGATGCAAAGATGCTGATGGCGCCTTCCTGGGACCCTAGTACTAGACACTGATCCCAGACACTTCTTGCTGACATTACACACCCTGGGCTCATAATATCCTGAAGTTCATTATATCCTGCTGTGTAAAATTGCTGAGGGTAATCATTCAGTCCTCACAGCGAGGGATCCAAATTTTTGGTGGGGAGGGAGTCCTGAGCTCCCTGGACAGGAAAGCAGGACACGAGATGAGAACAGGTTTGTTAATAATTACTACTAACAACAGCTGCCATGCATTTATTTTGGACTTACCATGTGCCAGGAATTATGCATACTTTAACTCGCCTCAGTCCTCAAAAAAAAAAAAAACCAAAAAAAAAACCGGAAGGTGGACAGTTGGGTTCCATTTTATGGATGAGGAAACTGAGGCTCAGAAAAGTTAGGCAAGTTGCCTAAGAACTTACAAACTGGAAGGCAAAGATGTAGGGTTCAGATCACTGGCTTCATGCCACAGCTTACGTTCTCTACATCACAGCACATAGCCGCAATCTATTCTTTGAGTGAATAAATGACTAACTGTAATACCCATGAATAAGAAGAAAAGATGCATTGCTGCAAGCTTCTCTCCCTTCCTGATAGAAATTCCCACAAGTCCCTGCTGCTCTCTTGAATTCATCCAGGTTTCAGGTCCTTCTGAGAGGCGCTGAAGTCATCCTCCACAATGACGTACAGCAGCGTAAACTTTATCATGTATAAAACGAATCTCTGGGGATCTTGGTAAAAATGTAGAATCTATTTCCTAACATCTTGGGTGAGACTTGAGGTTTTGCATTTTTTTCTTTTTTAAGATGGAGTCTCGCTCTGTCGCCCAGGATGGAGTGCAGCGGCACGATCTCGGCTCACTGCAACCTCAGGCTCCCAGGTTCAAGTGATTCTCCTGCCTCAGCCTCCTGAGTAGCTGGGATTACAGGTGCACGTCACCATGCCTGGCTAACTTTTGTATTTTTAGTAGACGTGGGGTTTCACCATGTTGGCCAGGCTGGTCTCAAACTCTTGACCTCAGGTGATCTGTCCACCTCGGCCTCCAAAGTGCTGGGATTATAGGCCTGAGCCACTGCACCCAGCCAAGATTTCCCATTTCTAATAAGCTCTCAGGTGTTACCCATGCTGCCGGGTCTGGGATGTAGACAGCCTTCTCCAGTGTTCCCATTCTGCTGTCAATAGTTTACTTGTCCAGTCCCCACACTGGCCCTTTGTTCTTGAGAGCAGGAGCAGTGTCCTGTTCACTTTGGAATCCCCGGTGCTTAGCTCACTGCCTGGCATGGAGTGGTCAATGTCTATTTATTGAATAAACAGATGAGTGAATGAATGGACGCATGTGGCATGGGAATCAGTATCCAAGATCTATGCAGAGATCCTAGCCAATGAGCTGGGAATGTCTGCTACAAGAGGGTGGGCAAGGGGCTGGCTAGTCATAGACACCCAGCGGCAGAGTCCTACCATGATGGGGAAGCAGTTGTCTCCCTGGATACAGCACTCATCACACTGGGCTTTGGAGTACTCGCTACTCCCCAGCTCGGTGTCAGGGGCAAAGTCCAGGTCGTGATCCACAATCTGACCCCACTGCATGAAGAGCAGGGACCTGTTTTGGTCCAGAACGTCCTCCTCATTCAGATAGCCAACAATCTTGTTAGAGACCTCCCGGGCCTACAGATGGAGAGAGAAGGGGAGGGCAGATTAGAGGAAAAAGTGCTTTGAGAATTCAGATGCAACTACAGCTTATTAACGACCTACCTACCATGTTACAAGCACATTTAATCCCTACAAGGAGCTTGTGAGGTGGATGGCATTAGCCTATTCTGTAGGGAGGGAGATTGAATCCCAGAGTGGTGAAGGCAGTTCTCCAAGTCCTGCAGCTATAAAGGGATAGGGAGGGATTGAACCCAGATCTGTATGACTTCATGACTTGCAAGCGCCCTTTCCACTATGACAGGGAAAACAAAGACAGGCTGCCTCTGAAGTGTGAGCTACGGAGGCGCCAGGTGTCCGGGAATAGGAGAGGGGCTCTGGGTAGGGCTGCCAGCTCCGTTGAGGCCAACAAAGAAGACCTCCAGGCAAACAACAGCTGATGCACTCCAGGGGCGGGGGCTGGGGTAAGCGCGAGCAGGACAGGGCAGGGAGGCCATCTGCCCAGGAGACCCCAGGGTATCTGGCCTGCGGCGGCCGGGACGTGACCACCACGTGCCGGTCTCCGGGCTCCGAGCTCTGCTGCCCTCTAGCGGCAGGTGGGGCCAGCGCAGCTCTCCATCGCGCACCCCAGCCGCCCCCACTGATTTCTCTCCTCCTCTCCCGGCGTGTGAGGGGAGGACATCCCGTCCCCGCTGGCTCCCATCCTTCGCCCGCGCCCGGCCCGCCCTCACCAGCGGGAGAGGGAAGCCGTTGCGCGTCTTCCCTGGCGTCCAGCCGAAGGGCAAGGAGAGCCCGTCCTCGTACTCCGCGGGCAGCCAGCGCGCCAGCGCCCTGTTAGCCGCGCCCAGCGCGGGCTTCCTCCTGCAACAGGCCGGATCCGCGCTGAGCCTCGGCAGGCCGGCTCCGGGGCTCCAAAGCCCAGGACCCCAAGGGGGAAGGAGCCTCTGCCCGAGGGGAAGGGGACGCGGAGAAGGGGGCCTCTCAAATGTGGGGTCTCTGAACGGCGCCCACCCCCTGAGGGCGCGCGGCCCCCCTCCCCGGGGAAAGGCGCGGCTTCCAGGGACGCGCGGTGGGCTCGCGGGAGAGGGCTGGAAACGCACGGCCTTGAGAAGGTGGGAACGCCAGCCCAGGCGGGCAAGGCAGTGGCAGATCTGCCTGGAGTGCCCAGGGCAAAGGCCCTGGCGGGGCGGGCGGCTGGAAGGGTCGGCCCCACACCCAAGCCCCGCCACCTGTTGTTGCAGTCTCCCGTAATGGTGCGGTAAGGGCTGCACAGGTCGCATCTCACCACGGGAGCAGGGGCACCACAGCCCACCTCCTGAGACAGCGAAGTCAGGTCCAGACTGGGACCTGAAACAGAAGGGACCCCAAAGGGACTGAGTTCTTTCTCCATCCACAGGCACCGGCGGGAGGCAGGAAATGGAGACCAGGGGTGAACTTGCATGTTCTGGAATATCTTCCCTTCCAAGTAAGCGTTTCTCAAGTGGCTTCTCAATGAATCTGACAACTCATTAAGGTCATACATTTTATTCCTATTTTACAGGGAAGAAAATGAGCCCACGGTGTTCAAGAGACTTGCCCAAGGCCACAGAGAGTAACTGGGAATGTCCCCAGAATTGCTAGCAATTCCTGGTGTACCAGGTCAAGATTCATTTGAATTGACAAGGCTTTCTTTTAGAATGGAAATCCCCTGGAAGGTTAAGCATATGTGAGTATGAGTTAGTGTGATAAGACTGCTTTCTTCTAAAGCTTCGTTTACATCTAAAGGACCGAGCAAGCAGGGACACAACTAGGAAAGGTGTTGGGAAGGGCCAGGTGATTTTTCAGTGAAAGGCGGGGGTTGTGGGAGGAGTGACAGAGTAGGGGGCCTTTAGGCATCAGAGGGTTCAGTGTGGGCCCAGAGTGGAGAGAGATGCCCACTTCTGAACGCATACCCGAATCCACCCTGCTGTCTGCAAGGGCAGGGAGGTGAGGGGATCTGGCTCATGGGGGCTTCTTCGGGGGGCCATGTCTGGAAGGTGGTGGGTTTTCAGCTCCCAGAACCTTTTGGATTTCAGAGGTCAACGTGCTTCCTACTTCTCCTTACCTCGTCCCAGTTTCCTTCTTTTGGAGCTTTGGAATTTGCCCAACTCCTAGGCCAGGTATCCCTCCTCACTTGATGTTTTCCCAGGGAGAACCTACAGCCTCTTCCTCCTGTCAGGACCAAACCCCTTCCTCATGACCCTCTGTGGGCTGTGGCATTTGGTTGGGGGTGAGGGTGGAGGGGATGGAGGAGGTCATGACCAAGCCATCAGTTAAGTTCATTGTTTTAGCTCCATCTTACCCAGAACAAGAGGAAAATCTTATCTCCTGTGACATCCCAGTAAATCCCCCTGATGCAGGTGGCTTAAATGTCCCTTCTACTAGAGGAAGTGGTGACACTGTGGTTTAGGACAAGGAACCCATGTTTATTGATTTTAGCACTTCCTTTGGGCAGAGGCCTCACAGATGGTGTGATACAAAGAGCACCAATGTCCCCTTACATGGAGGGGGGATTGGATACAATGGATTGGATTGGATTGGGGATTGAATCACATGGATACAATGTGATCTTGCTGGGTCTCAGTTCCTTCCTCTGCAAAAAGAGCATTGCCCTAGGTGTGCTCTAAGCCCGTCCTTGCTCTGCCAGTCTTGTCTACGGGTCTAGGAAGGGAGAGACAGTGTTCCTCTGAGTAGTTAGCTCTTGACAGGGAGTGCAGATTTGGGTGGCCTCTGCTCTCTCTTATGGGGAGATGACTCCTTCCTGCCACAGAGGGCTGGTGGGTTTTCGGTACCTGTGACATTGGTCAAGGGCGCCTTCTGCCTCAGTCTCTTTAAAGATTCCTCCCACACCTGTCCGTTGCGGATGGCTGTGCGGGTCCGGCCTTTGGCATGCTTGAGGTACTCTGAGAGCTGTCGGCTGGTGGGAGTCTCAGAGCTCATGGCGGTCTTCAGCCTACAGTGGAGAGAGATGGGCGATCATGGCCTGCACCCTGTAGGAAGGGAGCTGGCGGCCACTGGAGGGGTGGGAGGGGGTGTGTGCACAACATGGCCTTGTTACCCAGGCTGCTGCACTGTCCCATATGGTAGCCACTAACCACATGTGGCTATTTCAATGGAAATTTATTAAAATTAAAAATTCAGTTCCTCGGCAGCACTAGGTACATCTGAAGTGCTGAAAGCCAGATGCGGTTAGTGATTACCACGTTGGACAGTGCAGATATAGAACGTTTCATCATCCTAGGGAATTATCTTGGACCATGCTGGCCTAAAGTGGGCTTGGAGCTGGACAGACCCCAGAGTGGATCTGGGTTCCACCAGGATTGGTTTAATTATATGGACCTCTGAGTGACCTTCCCCTCATTGATGAACTGGGAATCATAATTTTCTTCCATCAGAGACTTAGGTATGGACTTTGGGGCAGACTGACTGGGATTGACTCCTGACTGCCACCTTCTAGTTGTGTGCCTTTGAGGCAAATTATTTAAGCTCTTTTGTACTCAGTTTCCTTATTGTTATAATGTAGGTAATGATAGTAACCTTAGGTTGAGCAATGCTGTTTCATCATTTCTGACCTCAAGCACAGCTGTTTTCTACAGTTCGATTCAGTACTTCCTAGGATTTTTGGGAGGAATGAATGTAGGGCCCCCAGAGCTGCATCTGCACAGAGCACACACGTGAATGTGTGAGTGTCACCGTTACCATCAGCCGGGTCCCAGAGGGGCTGCTACAAGGTATTTTAGAGTCCCCCTCACCCCATGAACAAAGGCAGGCAGACCGCTGGGCCTCCCTGGGCTTAGCCGGTAAGGTCCCACACAAGGTTCCAGATGTTCTTTCCTTTCCTGCCCTGGCCTGGGCTCTGCCTGCTTCCCCTGCCTGAACACAGATTCACCAGGGACTCGCCTCCTGCTCTGCCCTGGGGCTGGGCTCTGTTGGGGGCAGGCAGGTCTTGGAAGGACCTCTTTGTCATCTCCATAGTCTCCACCCCGGTCCTAGCCGTCATCCTCTCCCATCTATATGGCTCTTACTTGCACTCCTGTCCCTACCCATTCATTCTCCACAAGGCTGCTGGAGTGATCTTTTTAGCATAAATATCAGACCATGCCACCACTGATTCAAGTTCTCCGATGGCTCACCCTGGGGCGACCCACCTCTCTGCCCTCACCTTATCGAGATCCTCTGCTGGCATTGGCTATTTCCTATGCATCCCGTGGTCTTTCCTGCCTCAGACACCACGACATTGCAGTGCCTGCAATGCGACCCCCATGCCCTCTGCCTGGGTGGCTCCTTCCCATTCTCCAACAGGCTTCTGGGATCCCTGTGCCTAGAGTGGTGTCCCTTGCCTTGTTTATTTCCTTTGTTGTCCTGATCATAAAGTGTGAGTCAATGGACTGTATGTATACTTGGGTAATAGAATATTTAAATGTGACTCGTTATGTCTCTGTGAGGCCCCCAAGTCCAAGAACTAACTAACCAGCAGGGGGGCACCTCCACATTTCAAAGCAGGGCACTGGTTGGCCTGTGCAGGACTTGCAAAGGAGGCGTATGAACACCGGCTTTGTGGCTTTTATGCTGTCCCCATCTTGAGGCTATAAAGGGATTGAATTTGAGGAGCGAGAGGGGATTTTCCTTTGGAGACATTTGCAGAAATACTGGGCATTTCCCTCCTACCACCATGCGGCTCTCCCCCTTAATTCTAGGGAGAAAGGTCTTAGAAGGAGGGCTTGACTGTGTGTCCTGGAGTCCTGGCTGGGGTTTGACACCTGCCTGAAGAGCCTGACTGAAAGCAGCTGTGGCCGGCCAGTGTCCTGCAGCACAGAGAGAGGGGCAGGGCAGCCCCAGCACGGAACCTGGAACCTGCGTGGTCTCAACAGAAGGGTGAAGCTGCTAGTCTTCGGGAGGCTGCTTAAAAGGGACAGGGTGGGGAAGGGTGAAGGAGCGGGCCAATGCTCCCAGGGCTGGAGCTGGGACTCCTCCCCTCACTGCCACAGGTGCATCAGCTACAGGCTCAGTCCAGTAACTGTGTTGGGCATCTGCTTCTGAGCCACTGGAGCGGCCTGGCTGGGGGTGCCCGGGAATGCCACAGGTGTGTGCAGCACCTCCCAACCACCTGCAAGCCTGCAGCCATGTCTGACTGATGTGGGCGGACGAGGGTTCTGCTCCCTTGCCCCAAGATGGGGCAGGCTCTGAGGAGCAGCTTCTGCTCCAGACTAGACCTGAAGCCACATTATTTATGCAACTTCCCCTTTACTTCTCTGGCTCTCCAGCTTCTTCACTCCATCAAAGCTTCCCCGTGAGCATTCCCCCAGTACATCACCTGCACCTGAATGCAGGGTTCAGATTCGACTTCTGGTGGACCTGGCCTGGATCAGTCAGTATCAGTTGGATGAATGAAGAACTTTTATTGAGAGGCTTTCTGGGACTCTGGAATGCATGGCACAAGGAAACAGTGGGTCACGTGGAAGAAAGCCCTTCTAGGGTTAGATGAGATGTCCTCTTCCAGGAGACGTATAGGCTGAGGACTTTAGGAATTGTGGGCTATTGCTTGTACTTGTCATGTACTTGGAGGGCTGGGAGGATGGAAGGGCAAGTTTTATCATTGTTTGGCTCATCTGCTCATTGGGGCCGGCCTACATGTGTTTGTCTTGAATAGGAAGCCTGTGAAGGTGTGTGTGTGTGTGTGTGTGTGTGTGTGTGTGTGTGTGTGTGTGTGTGACGTACCTGGTTCGGGAGTCCAGGAAGGCTTTGTTGACTTGGACCTTGGCCTGACTCACAGCATCGGAGATGGCAGAGATTCTGGGGGTCTGCACTTGGGCTTGGAGCGGGGAGCAGGAAGCAGGGTGTCAGACACCACTCATTTGAGATGTCTTCTGCTTCTGTCTCCCTCTTTCTCAGCCATTACCTCCACCCCTCAAATCTGGTCAGGCAGGAGATCAAGATTAGGAACGTTTCATAAGAGTCCTTAAGGGGAAAAAGCACAGAATGGGAAGAATACTCTTGGATCTTCAGTGAGATGTCAAAATTGCTCTTTGAGCTCTCACTAGAATGCCCAGAGGGGGGATGAAGAAGGAGTGTGGCAACTCAGGGTGGCTAGGGCTACTGTGCTGTGGGGATATTTCTGGTTCCGGGTGAGATGGCCTCATGGACTATCTCAAGTTCATCAAAGAGGACCCACTGATCACCAGAACCCTTGCGTAGAGAAGGGATGGCCTGAGAGTAATGGTGGGATTCCCTGTTCCCTCTTGTATTGGGGTCTGGGGCATGGAGGACAGGATCTGTTTCCTCAACAAGGAGAGTGTAGTGGGCTAAATAATGACCCTCCCAAAATTCACATCTGCATTGGAACCTCAAAATGTGACCTTATTTGGAAGTAGGGTCTTTGTAGGTGTAATTAATTAAAATGAGGTCATACTGCCTTAGCATGGGCCTTCAATCCAATGAATGGTGGTTTTATGAGAAGAGAGGACACACACAAAAAAAGACATGTGAAGACTGAGGCAGAGATCAGAGTGTTGCACTACAAGCCAGGGAACACCAGGAATACCCAGGCCACCAGAAGCTCGAAGAAGAAAGGAACATTATTCCCTAGAGCCTTCAGAGGAAGTGCAGCCCTGCCAGCACCTGGATTTTGGACTTCTGGCCTCCTGGACTGTGAGAGAATACATTTCTGTTGTCTTAGGCCACCCAGTCAGTGGTGCTTTGTGACAGCAGCCCCAGAAAACCCACAAAGGGAGACACTCACCTCTTGTGACAGATGTTGCAGCCTGAAGTAAGACCAGGGAAGCCAGGAGGGCTGGGAGATGAAGAAGGACCCTCATCACTGAAACACGATGCAGGATCACACTGTGAGCTTCTCTAGAGCCCAAGTGGGAGGGTTTGAATCACAGAAAGCAGAGAAAGCCCAAGGAACGCCAGACACCCTAACGCTGGAACAGGGAAGGAGAAACCACATTACTGAATGAAGCATCTACCATACGCACAGGCCTGTGCTAGGTACTGGGAGAGATAGAAAGAGGAGAAGCAGTGGTGGGAGGGAAAGAACTCTGGCTTCAGGATCTAAGGCCCTGAGTTATCATTCTGCATTTGCTCCCAATAGCTCTGTGACCTTGGGCAGGTAACTTAACATCTCTGGGCTCCTGGCTTGCTATGGGAGGAGGTGGGACCAAGTGATCCAGAATATCCACTTTTGCCCTGACAGCCTGCGGTCCTGAGATGCTGTACTTGTCTTGTCACAGGTGTGAGAAACGCTGTTACCAAGCCTGGAGCCTGCCTTTGAGTTCTCCTCCCTCCTTCCCTCCAGGATGCATTGCTCCCTGCAAGCCAGTTTCCTCTGGCCCAGCCCCAGGGGAGAGTGCCTGAGAGGCAGACACTCGGTGCCTCCCTTCGGAAACCTGGCAGGGCCTTCTCCTTCCCTCAGAGTGCCAACTTGATGGCAATGGTGAAAGAAAGTTGTGACAAAGCTCAGAGCTCCTCTGAGCCCACAACTGTGCCCCAGGCTGCCTGGAAAGATTCCAGCTCTTGGATTAACCCCTTCGTCATGAGCTTTAACTCTGAACGCTAGTCTTTCGACTGAAATTTGTGCAGCTTTGTTTTCTGATGGGGGTCTTCATCGGGCTTAGTGGAGCAGACCCCGTATATCTTCGGAGGAGATCCTGGCTCCAGCCCGGGGAGGCAGCGTGCAGATGGAATGATTGTGTGTTTAGACCGGGTTCCTCAGCTTTCACAAAAACGCATGGGTTCTCCCTGCAGCGGGGCATTCACTGGAGGAATCCGGAACAATGCCAGGGAGAGCAGCCTCAGGTTCAGGTTGCCCCCCAGTCATGTCTCCCCAAGTCTCAGCTCCCAGAGAGAAATCGTTGTTCTGGAGCTTTGCCTGGCAGACCTCCCCTCCTGTCTTGCAGATCCTCTCCAAATCATCTCCCCTTGCAATAGGCCAGACCAGGAGAGCTCTGTATGTGGATCAGGTCTTCAGCCTCCTTCACCCCCGCCTGCCTCCAATTTTTCCCTCTGCCCTTTTGTAGTCCCCCTACTAATTTGTATCTTGTGGAATGTACTTTTTGTAAGCTAACTCTAGAGAAAAGGCAAGGCATGAATAAATACCGCTGTTACTTTCCCCTTCCTCAAGATTAGTTCTCAGACACCTCGACCTCTCAGTGGGCTCTTGTCCTTATACTTGCATGACCCCAAGGAGGAAAAGATTCTGTGGTCTCCCATCCCTCTGTTACTGTTTTTTGCAGCTTCAGGGGACCTACTTCAGGGTTCATTGAGTTAGCAGAAATCTGCCCTTCAGACAAACAGAGACGATGGTTTTGGAGGAAAAACTATCATTGACCTTAAAAAACAAATTGTGATTAAAAAAAAAAAAAAAAAAAAACATGGCTGGGTATGGTGGCTCGTGCCTATAATCCCAGCACTTTGGGAGGCTGAGACGGGTGGATCACTGGAGGTCAGGGGTCTGAGACCAGCATAGCCAACATGGTAAAACCCTGTCTCTACTAAAAATACAAAAATTAGCCAGGTGTGGTGGCATACACCTGCAATTCCAGCTACTTAGGAGGCTGAGGCAGGAGAATCGCTTGAACCTGGGAGGTGGAGGTTGCAGTGAGCCAAGACTGTGCCACTGCACTCCAGCCTGGGCAACAGAGTGGAACTCCACCTCAAAAAACAAAACAACCCACATAGCATAATATTTAGCATCCTAGTCATTTAAATGATACAGTACTATAACGTTAGGTAAAGTCACATGTTGCGCAATGGATCTCTAGAACATTTTCATCCTGTAAAAACAGAAACCCTATACCCATGGAACAATAACTCCCTATTTCCCCTTCACCCCAGCTCCTGGCAACCACCATATCATTGATTTTTTTTAAGAGGGCTGTGGACACAAGCATTCATTATATTGTTCTTTGAATGACTAATGCATTTCATAATAAATGACAAACAGAAAGTAAAAAATTAGTTCATTTTAAAAAATGGCATCATCTGAGACAGGCTGAGGAAGACAAGATCGTAGAGGAAGACATGAAAGTTGAGAAATCTGAACAGGACACAATATTTAAATACTCATGTCTCCTCTCCTCTTCTTTGGGACCCCCTTCATGCACTCCTCACTAGGAAGTGGAGAAGGGGGGACTTCAAGGCCAGGGATAAATTATTTTCTCATGTCTTGGGCAATGTTCCTGGTTTATGTGAAGGACGGGTGGGGACAAAAAATCAGAGCCAGGTAAATACAGGGTCATGTCACTGAAAAAGAGGCTTCAAAAAGATTCTAGAGGGACATTGCAGCCAGAACCAAGCAGGGCAAGAAGGCATGAGGCTTTAGAGTACGAGAGGCCAACAAGAGGCTTCTGTGATGTTTAGATATTTATCCACATTCTTATCTTATGGTCAGTGCAGAAACCATTTCCCAAGCTCTTTGGTTTGCAGCAAAGCTTGGAGCCTTCCCTGGGACATGAAGCACTATCTGGAGACAGAGCCACAGCCTTTGCCCCTCAAATGCCAGGCTGGTCCACAGTCCCATGCCTCTACCCATGTTCTTCCCTATACAATACCCTCTCTGCCTGATAAACTCCTATTCATCCTTCAAAACCCAGACAAATGCCACCCCCTCTGTGAAGTTCACCAGTTATCTCCAGGCAAAGTTAGATCATTCCTATTTTTGTCCTCCCACAGTATTTCATACATGTGTCATATTACTGTCTTCACATCTGTTTCCCCTATTAGATCATGAACTCCTCAAGGGCTCCATCTTATTTGTTTTTCCAGGACCTAAGCATGTCAATACATAATAGGTGCTGAGTGACTGAATGAATGAAACTCCTAGAGCAGAGAAGCTCAGCATCTGGAGGTTGCAGAGGGAGAGGGCAGAGAGGGTCTCTCAGCAAGCCTCTCACACTATCATATTCTCCTAATCACCTAGGGATTGTGGTAAATGCAGATTTTGACTCAGAAGATCATGGAAGGGGCCTGAAAGTCGGCAATTCCAATAAGCTCCAGGCGATGCTGATGCTGCAGGTCTGCAGACCACACCCTGAGTACCAAGGCCTTCCAGACTTTGACTCTCAATTTTGCTGAGCAGTGACCAAGGAGATAGGAGGAAGGGCCGGTAAGGGATGAAGTCAGTGGGATTCTCTTCCATGACAGAAAGAGCCCTGTGGAGGGTGGTGGAATGAGCCAACAGGAAAGCCATAATTGCCTTCTTGCCCCATCACCCGGAGGAACACTCTGCTTGGTCTTTTGAGTGACTCCAAGATCAGAAAGAGAATGAAGGGATAGCTCTTATCAAGCCCTCTAGAGCAGAAATTAATCTACTTCAACCAAAAGGTTTGAGGCACACAATTCCATCAAAAACAAATATGATTCAACCACTCCATTCTCCCAAAATGAAGCCTGTCTTGTACTGCTGCATACAGGTCAGACACCTGCTTGAGAGCCAGCTATCCACAGGACACTCAGTACAGCTGGGACTAGACATTCAGGGCAAACTAGACCGTCAGATCTGCTGCAGATGGCAGGCATGAGATGCTAGAAATGAGATGGAGACCTGACAGCCCGGCTTAAGGAACCCCTTAAAACACTACAAAATCTCCACTCTAGTGGAGAGGCCAGATTTCATCACACCTGTCTCAAGAACACACATGGAGCTCCATTCTGTTCCTGTTTCCCCCCAGATTCCTGTGTGACTCTGGACACATTAAATTGATTAGGTCTCAGTTCCTAAACAGGGTGGATAAGAGAGGTCTATGGCACCTTCCAGCCCTAAGAGTCTGTGATTCTGTGACAGAGTTTTCAGACATAGAAAAGGCTCTTTCCCCCACAATGGTGGGGAAAGCTTAATTAAATTCTCTCTTATACAAGACAAGAGGAGTGTGCCATGGAGTGCCTGAAGCTGGCACCAGAAAATGCCTGATAGAGACAAGTCCAAATCCAGTGCTAAGCTTTCTGAGGAGACATTAGTAAATGTCATCATCAGCTTTGCAGAAACCAGGAAAGATGAAAGTTGATGAATCTTACCTGCCCAGTGCCTTGTCTTTCCGCAAAACCCAGGGAGTTGCTCTGCTTGGAGGAGCTGGTCTTTTATACCTTCCAGCAAGAATTTATTTCTGGGAAAGGCCCAGAAGGAAAGATTTTGATGTGGCTTGGAGGAGACGCTGAGGCTTAGCAGGAAACACCCTGTGACTCCGGGCAGATGCACCAGGAAACTGCAGAATGGCAGGCATTGGTTGATGCAATACCACTGACTATGAGTGAAGCAACTCCTCTTTCCATTCTCCAGCTTAAATGCATGATCCTGGTCTAGTCCTGGAAGGCAAGACTGCAAGCCCTGAACACATTTGTCCCCTTACGCCCCTGATGGGATCCAAATAGCTCTTAGAACTATGAACAATTATTAGGTTGGTGCAAAAGTAATTGTGGTTTTTGCAATTAAACGGTTCTCTTCCCCATTCATATATTACCCTTTGATCCCTCCCTAACTTTCCACCAATTTATTGTGGAATCCAATGGATTCATATTTTGGATTTAAAGTGATTGGTAAACATTAAATTTTTTTTTGATCAAAATTTCAAAATACTTTTGGCCACTAAAGGGTGAGAAGAGCCCTAAGCCTGTCATTAGGACAGTGGGTTGCAGTCCCTGCCTCTGTCATTACATGGCTCTAGGCAAGTCACTTCACCTCTGGTGTCTCAAATTTTCTAGTAGTGAAATCAACCTTTGGTTTTTGTGATTATTATGATCCCATGACTTCATGCTTTCTGTAAGTGGCCCATTAAAAAACTCCAGTATCTGGGAGGCCGAGATGGGTGGACCACTTGAGGTCAGGAGTTCAAGACCAGCCTGGCCAACACGGTGAAACCCATCTCTACTAAAAACACAAAAATTAGCCAGGCATGGTGGTGCACTCCTGTAGTCCCAGCCGCCTGGGAGGCTGAGGTGGGAGAATCACTTGAACCAGGGAGGCGGGAGTTGCAGTGAGCCATGATCATGCCATTGCACTCTGGCCTGGGTGATGACGAGACCCTGTCTCAACAAAACAAAACAAAACAAAACAAAACAAAACAAAACAAAACCACCAGTATCTGTAAATTATTGACCTAAAGCTCAAGTATAACGTTATATATCTTTCCTAACTCAATGACTTTGGAAATTCAGTTTCACTAGATTTATACAAGAAGGAAACAGGAGGATTCAGGGAAAACAAAATTTCACAAAAGTGTATTTTATAGACAGACAATTTAAAACATAAGTCTCTTTATGAAATTATACTTTGAGTTGAAAATAGTCTGAGAGAGACTGTCAGAAATTTACCAACCCCAAACCAGACTTCTTGGTTCACCTTCAAAAAAGTGGTATTTCCTTTTTCTAGATGGTGGAATGTACCTAAAAACTGCTTCTCTTGTGATGAGTCCAGGCAAATGAGCTGGGCATCTCGGAAGAGGGAAGCCGTCCAGGAGAGGCGAGGTAGACATCAGGCTCTTCTTGTTTTCTTTGAAACATACTTTGGCTCCTTAGACAAGCATTGTTTTTCTTTGTCTGACCATTCCCTGAACTTTGGCATATGCTTCTCAAGGTCCTTGCCTGTTAATTTTATGCTTAATGGGTTTGGGAAGCTGTGTTGTTAGACAGATCTTGACCTAGTTGGTTCTGAACGACTTGAAGATGGAATTTCCTTTTAGAAGACCCTATGGGATAACACCGCTCGCTATGTGCAATATACAGTGAGCTACTGGGGTCAGGGTAACAGCAACGTACAGGTCTGATCATGTTATGACATGATATGATATGTCCTAGATTTGGTCTTTCCGTAATGGGTCAAGTAGAATGGGGCAGTGTCAGCTCCAGCCCAGTAAAGTCCTTCCTTGATACTGGCATGAAGCACGCCTGGAGACAGTCACTCTGACAGTGACATGCCTATTGTCCTATAGCTAATTTTTGTTTTAGAGCTTTGCTGATAGGTGATGACATATTTTCATGGGTGTATCCCAGTCTAGTCAACTCTGTAGCACGAGTAGATGTCTTCCCATGTGGGAATGGCAAACTGGCCTGAGAAATGGAGAGTGGAAGGCAGAAAGTTCTGGAGAAAGCTAAAAAGGCCAATAGCTTCTCATATGTCAGTGCAGAGCTCAAGATACTTTAGCAATAGCAGCAGCAGCAGCAGCAGGGAGTACCCAATGAAGAAAAGACCTATCACTGGCACATGGCAGTGCACACTCCCACACATACACACGCAAACATGCACGCATACTTCCCAGGAATGCACAGTTTATAAATGAGACTGGGTTTTGGACATAGCTGGCTCACCTCCACTGCCTTCTAGAATTAGAATGCTGCATGTTGCACATACAACCTTTGGCTGATCCAAAGGATACTCATGGTCAGTAACACAGTGACCATTTGTTTGTGTGATTGTAGCTGTCACACTGAGCCCATGTCAGGTGCCTTCTCCCATGGATGTGCAGCTAGTCCCTTCCTTAGCTGTCTGGTTTCACTCTTGTCCACTGGCTTGGCTGTCAATCATAGCTGGGCAGGCTTTTTTTTTTCTTTCTTGGCTAAAATGCATTTCCTTTTGTTGGTTTCCTAGAACACCAAACAAATAGACTTCTTGTCCCAAGGATGGCTCTATTTGCCCATGTTTACCCCCTTTGGGTTTCATCCACTAGTTCTACCCCAGAGAAGGGAGGAACCCAGGCTCCCAGGCCTCGGGAGGGCTGTACAGATGGCAGGGCTTCTCTGAAGGGTGTCCCTGGGCAGCATGACCTGTTGAGAGGGATGGGGACACTGCCAGGCAGCCCCCTTTGGAGAGAAGAGGGATTTTTAGATGAGAAAAAGAAATATTTGGGATAGGTTGTATGTCTCCATAGCAGACAGAAAGAGGCTCTGTTATCTTCTCCTAGCATCGGTTTGTTTTGTTTTGTTGTTGTTTTTGTTTTGTTGTTGTTTTCTGAGACAGGGTCTTGCTCTGTCACCCAGGCTGGAGTGCAGTGGCATAATCACCAGTCAGTGCAAGGACTCGAGCCACCTCCCACTTCAGCCTCCCAAGTAGCTGGGACTACAGGTGTGAGCCACCATTCCCTATTAATTTTTAATTTCTTGTAAAGATAGGGTTTCCCTGTGTTGCCCAGACTAGTCTTGAACCCCTGAGCTCAAGTGATCCTCCTGACTTGGCCTCCCAAAGTGCTAGGATTACAGGCATGAGCCAGTGTGCCCGGCCTTCTAGTATTTTTTAGTGGGAGAATTGATCTGATACTTGGTGGCTTCTGAGAGTGGCATAACATAAAGGTTCTGACCGGCAAACCTATTATCAGTGAGTTTTTCCAATTAGCCACAGCATGCCGGGACTGAAGGGCATCCCTGGAAACCAGCCTGGTGGGCGGACAGAATGCTTTCTTTCCCTTCTCTTCATTAATGGAAAATCTTTTTTTTTTCTTTTTTCAGTTAACACCATTCACCCATTTCCTCTCAATGTTCCGTCTTTCCCTTCCTCCGTTTCCCTATTCCTCTTAAACATTCACTGAGCACCTAATATTATGGTGCTTCTGTTTTTTTCTTACTCCCAATCCTCTCTCTTCCTAGTTACTTGACAAACTATGACTTTTAATAAGTTTGCTTAACCAAAAAAGCTGTCAGATCTGTTCCCTGCCTTGATGGGGTAATGTAGGCATAGGGCTGGGGAAGGGGACAGACCTCAAAGTGGAGCCAAGACAATCTGACCCTGAATAAATCCTGAGATGCTCCAGTAGAGATGGGGCAGCAAACCAACTCCCACATAAGCCACAAATAAAGAAACATAGGATTTTGGCCGGGCGCGGTGGCTCAAGCCTGTAATCCCAGCACTTTGGGAGGCCGAGGCGGGTGGATCACGAGGTCAAGAGATCGAGACCATCCTGGTCAACATGGTGAAACCCCGTCTCTACTAAAAATACAAAAAATTAGCTGGGCATGGTGGTGCGTGCCTGTAATCCCAGCTACTCCAGAGGCTGAGGCAGGAGAATTGCCTGAACCCAGGAGGCGGAGGTTGCGGTGAGCCGAGATCGCGCCATTGCACTCCAGACTGGGCAACAAAAGCCTAACTCCGTCTAAAAAAGATGGGGCAAAAAAAGAAACATAGGATTTTATACAAAAAAAATCTTAAATTGTTATTGTTATTCCGTGAGCAGTCTGATGATATGCTTTGTGATAAGTCCATAAAGAAAACATCATGCCAATGAAATGCCCTTTTTCTCAAGCAAGCAAACGTGTATGTGTGTGTGTGTATGTGTTTGCACATGCACATGCATGCAGATGCAACTAGCGAAAACGCAGGGAGCACTGGATTATTAAAACTCAGAAAGCCAGGCTCCAGTCCTAGTTTGCTTGTCAGCAGCATGTGACACTGGGGAAATCACTCTTTATCCAGAGGCCTCAGTTTCCTTCTCTAGAAAGAGAAGAGGGTTCAATAAATAATTGTGTTGACTCCCTTGGGCTCTGATGTTTAGAATTTGGTTGTGAACCGGTAGATCTTGTAGGTCCCAGCGCCAGTCAGCTTCTGCCTCATTGCGTAGTCCTGTACACATTATATACCCTCGGGTTCTCTTTATATAAAGTGGGATGAGAATCCTGTATTCTCACTCTTAGGACCACCTGGGATGGGGTAAGGGGAAAACTATCCCAAAGGCTGTTTCTCCTTAGTTCTGAGGAACAACCAGAGACAAAAGAGCAGGAAGAATCTTGTTGAGAAAGAAGAAAAATTCTGCTGACACTGTGCTCATTCTCTCAGTCACTCAAGTTGGAAACCAGGGGGACATCCTGAGCACTTTCCTTTTCCTCTTTTCTCTTCCTCTCTTCCTCCCCTTCCTCCCATCTTCTTGGTCACTGAGTCCTATCCACTGGTCCTTCATAAATCTCTTGCCTCTGTGGCTTCCTTGACTTCCCCACGTTCTGGTTCTGCTCTGCCCTGAATTACCCCAGTTTTTTTTTGTTTGTTTGTTTTTGAGACAGAGTCTCACTCTATTGCCCAGGCTGGAGTGCAGTGGAATTATCTTGGCTCACTACAGCCTCTGCCTCCTGAGTTCAAGTGATTCTCCTGCCTCTGCCTCCCAAGCAGCTGGGCCTACAGGCTTGTGCCACCACATCTGGCTAACTTTTTGTATTTTTAGTAGAGATGGGGTTTTACCATGTTGGCCAGGCTGGTCTTGAACTCCTGACCTCAAGTGATCCACCCATCTCGGCCTCCCAAAGTGCTGGGATTACAGATGTGAGCCATGGCAACTGGCCCCAATTTCTGTAATTGCAAAAAATTACAATTGTTTTCCTCCAGTGCCATCGCCTTTTCACTGGTCTTCCTGACTCTGCCCCCCCGCCCCCACTTGCATGCCCCTCTATGCTAAAGTTTTCTGTACACAGTGCCCCACTACCCAGAGGACAAGGTCTTAGGTATTAGCAAGGCCCTATACTGCCTAAGCCCCCATCTATCCCAGCCTATCACATATCGCTCCTCTACCCAAGATCTTCGTTGCAGCCAAGTAAACTATTCATTCCCTGACGTGCCATGCACATCCCCGATCACCTGTCTATCCCTCTGCCATTCTCCATATCTGGCTCCTTGTCTCCCTTCTTGTCCAAGTCCAATATCTAGCTCAAGCCTTCCCTTTTCCATGAACCTATCCCTGTCTGCCAAGCTCCAGAAAGCATTGCCCAATAATTCTTTTTCTCCCCTTTGCTTTTCTTATTTATTGTCTCTTTATGTATCTTTCCGCTTGCCCAAATTAGATCAGAAACTTCTCAAGAGCTGTAAATTACCTTGTGCAATCCATAAGATTTGCTTTGATGATAAAGATGATGACACGGGTATAAAAATCACCTTGGCTTAATTCAGTCATTCAAGTCCAAGTTCTTCACTGTCAGTTCTAAAGCTGTCTCTGAAGACCATTTTCTAGCCTGAATGGAGTACTGCACTAACGTGTAACTAGGGCTGGGTGTGGTGGCTCCTACCTGTAATCCCAGCACGTTGGAAGGCTGAGGCAGGAGGATCCCTTCAGGCCAGGAGTTCAAGGTTACACCGGGCCATGATAGTGCCATTGCACTCCAGCCGAGGTGACAGAGCAATACTCTGTCTCTAAAAATAAATAAATAAATAAACCCTTAAAAATAAAATTTTTAAAAATGTAGCTAGAAGGAATAATTTCTGAAGTTTTCTCTTTTCTCTTCCACTTTCCCTGATTTGGAGCCCCTATTACCCATCATAAGCTGGAAAGAAACAGAGGGAGTCAAGAGATGATAATGAACAGCTGAACCTTGGGTCATTTACAGTTGGGAGAAAAATAGCAGTTTAAGCCTCCTTTTTCAACCTTAAGATGGAACTTCAATGCCTATTTCCCATTTGCTGAAAGAATCTTTCAGAAGCAACAGAACCCATGCTTGCTTGGCACCCAGGCTTGTGAAGCTGCATTCTTAGGTGTCTATGCTGGAGGGAGGCCGGAGTCCTGAGTATGTGCCCTGAGAAGGCATCCCGCCCTGCTTGCTGACTAACCCATGGGGTGGTGCCTGCGGGGCATAGGGTGTGCGCTCCCCAGGACTTAGTATAAATGGCTGAATTCTCACTACTTCCCTCCTGGGGCTCCGCCCTGATGATTTTGGGGTACATGAGGATAATAGATGCCCTGGAAGATTGTAGTGGAGGCTGGAATGGGGTGAAATGCTCAAATAGACTTTGTCTGTGATGGAATCCTTTTCACTCTGGTGGGAGCCTGGGGAGGGTGAAGTGGTTATTACCTTGCACTCTCTCACAGTGCCAGGAAGGAGACAGAGGCCAGGGGGAGGGAGGGAAAGACTTTTCACTGTCTCATTCTCTTGTTCCTCTCTTAATGAATACAGGATTTTCAAGAGGCTGTAAGCATGCACTGTAGGATGTCCCTCGCTCAGCAAGCAGCATGGCTTCTGATAAGCCTCCAACAAAAGATAATCGCAACCAGGTATCCCTGAAGGAAACTGAGATTCTAAAATTCCTTTGATATCTTACTTTTTTTAAGAGAAAAAATTTTATTTTAGAACAGTTTTAGATTTACCATACTATTACAAAGATAATACAGAGTTCCTGTATACTCCACACCCAGTCTCCATTACAATCATTTTACAATGGTACATTTGTCACAATGAATAAAGCAATATTGTTACATTATTATTAAGTAAAAGGTCAATATCTTACATTTTAACTTTCAAATTCATGCTTTTATGTTCCATTCAATAACTTATGTTTGTTTTTATGTAAAAATCTAAAATTTACTTCACATCAACCTACAGTGGACCCTCCAGGAACATGAGCCAAATGTAAACTGTGCTCTGCGTTCCAGGCTACTGCGGGGTTCCCTGGGGGAGGTGTCCAGCCTGGGCCACAGAGAGTGCGTTCAGAGCGGAGTCAGAGGGAAATCTCATAGAGCCCTGATGCCCCTGCTCCGTGGCTGTGTAGCTCCCAGGGTCACTTGGTCTCTGAGCCTCTGCTTCCTCTTCTGGCAAGTGGGGGTAGGAGCCGCAGTCTGCCTCACAGGGTGCCATGAGGATAAGCTGCTCAGGCTTGCAGAGGCGTAGAGCGAGATTCACACGAAGTGATTAGCATCAGAAGGATCCCTGAGGCAGGAAGGTGAGCAGCCACTTCAGCATGAGCTGGCTCTTGAGACATCATGCTTTCACCCTCCCAGCCTCCTCTGAATCTCCACTTCCAATCCTGAGGAGGGTCAGAAGCTGAAACTGAAAAAGGAAATGGCTTAAACCCCATGTCCTCATGGTTGGGTTGTATGTCACAGACAGGGGAGACAGAAAGGGAAAGTTTCTTTTTGTGGCTTCTGCTGTTGGACTCTCTGTCTGTCCTGGTGACTCTGTGGCTCTCCAATGAGCTGCTTGCTGTCTGATGGCAAGAAAAAAGGAGATGATGGGGACCATGGCACCACCCTGTCCCCCCAGGAGCAAGCTCTAGGTTTTCCCTTTTTTGGTCACATGGATGTGAAACAGTCCATCTTCAGCCTGAGGACAGCAGCTGCCCCAGGTAGAATTTCTGCTCTTGAATTCAGCATCCTAGGTAGTTGCTCCCACCTCTGTGAAGTCCCTGTGGACCCGGCTACTGCATAGCCGATCATACCTGTCTGCTGAAATAAAGCCTGGCAGGACGTCCTAGCCTGACAGCTGAAAACCAGCCTGCATTGCTTATAGTAACTTATGTTTTCTCTTTTCCCTTCTTGCTACAGATTTTAGGAGGCCCATTTTGGTCTTAGTACCTGGCCCCCATGAGGTGATGGCCCCACTGTTAGCTTTCTGTGTCTAAATTCTGAAATTTTGCCCTGAATTTCAGTCCAGTGCCTGAGGCACTGGCACATCTGATAATTTAATCATGGTCCTTACTGGATTTCACATCCTACAAATTCAACTGGCCCTTCTAAGCCCTGCAGTGGGGTAAAAGTCCAGCCTCTCCCTCCAGCCCCAAGTTCTAAAACCTGGCACCAGCCCAGCTTCATGAACCCTCCCATTTGTGGCTATGTCAAAAGAGAAAATGATGAATGGGTAAGAAAAACAGAAATTGATCAAATCTGCCTGAGATTTTGCCCTCCTAGAACTAATCAAATCTGTAGCAATAAAACTTTACAGCCTCAGATTAGGGATCTGCAATTCCCTGCTCACAGATGCAATGAGAGCAAGAGACCAAGACCTACCAGACTCGGTTGGGACAATTCCTGTTTGTGGGATGTTTTCAATGTGGCACACAATCCTAGATTTCCTTGCTGTTTTTATCTTTTGAAATATTTTCCAAGAAACCTAATATGGAAGTTCCCCTTTTTAACATAATTATGTTGTTTCACTACAAGTTGATAGAGTTCAAGAAATCATTAATTGAGCTACTTTAAGAACACAAGGTAATTCCAATCTGCAAAAATATAGGAAATGTGAAATTCTCTAGAAATGGAGTTAAGCATAGATCTAGGACTTGTAAATATCAGGGCAGATATTTACAATTGACCCTGGTGCTATTTGCCATGTAAATATAGCAAGGGGATTTTTGTCAGCCTGGCTTTGCATCGTCCTGATTTATATTTGTCTGATTCTTTTAAAAAGTAAGCTTAGAATTTGAACTCCATTTAAGAAGCCTCTGGTTCAGGGATTCCCAAAGGCTGCATCTGAATCAGTGGAAAGCTTGGGAAAAATACAGGCATCCAGACTCTGGTCCTGGTCTACAGAATTCCAGACTCTGGCACTGGAGTTGGAGAACCTTTATTTCTAATAAATCTCCTGGGTGAGTCTGACATGCTGGCAGATTTGGAAACTGCTAATCTAGCTGAATTTTCTAGCCTCTGTAGGATTCCCTGCTACATCCTCCCTCCTCAAGGTATGGTCCAAGGTCCTACAACATTGGAATCTCCTGGGAGATACTCATAAATACAGAATCTCAAGCCCTACCCAGACGTACCCAATCAGAATCTGCATTTTCACAAAATTCCTAGGTCATATCTATTTACATTAAAGTTGATAGATGGTTGCTAAGTCACTTTCAGGGTTGGGGAACTCAGATTTACATGGCAACCTGCTTCATTGCTGGGGCGGCTCTAATGATCTAGCTCTCTCTTATAGCAAGTTCACTCACTCATTCTGCATTCACTCTACAAATATGGGCAGACTTTAAAAAGTTGACCACGATGACACAGTCACATGATCACATTTCAGCCATTTTAAATTCCAGTACATAGGCAGAGAGAGCCTCTCTTAACAGAGATGTATTTTCTTCTTTGTTTTCACATAGGCCAGTGTGACACTAAGAACCTGTCTCTTGTATAACCTTACTGAGGGCTGTAAGAAGTTGGTAACAATCCAACATCCTGAATTTTCCCCACCATGCGACAGCCTGCATAGCGTGTGGTCCCCATTCCCGGGCACATTAGTGTTAACTCCTTGCTATCTGAAGCATGGTCCCTGGCTCAGCAGCATTGGCATCACCTGGGAGCTTGTTAGGAACGCAGACTCTCAGTTCCCACCAAATCACCATCTTCATTTGAACAGGATTCCCAGGCGATTTTTTTGCACATTAAACTTCAACAGGCAGAGAAACCAGTTCTCTTTCACAATCCCTTAGGTAGGATTGCTAACTTTCTAGCTCAGGATCGAGCCCTATCTCTTCAGCCAATTCCATCAAGCATAGGCCTGTTAATTGCAGCATGCCTACTTCCTGGCACACATTCATATTACTTAGCATGCATTTGCTGGGTCCAAGTCACCAACAAATTAGCTCAAATTAGCTTAACAGGGCAAATTTCAAATTGAATGCTGGGCACACAAATGGTGATTGTACGATTCGTTCCATATTTTTGTTGCTGTTGGTGTAATTTTTTTTAGTTGTGGTAAAATACACATAATATAAATTTACCATCTTAACCATTTTTAAGTGTACTGTTCAGTATTGCTAAGTATTCACATTGTTGTGCAACCAATAAGTGTTCCATATTTTTGATCATTTGGAAAAAAAATAAGAATCCAGGGATAGGGTTCAATCCAATTCAGGGCTGACTTACTTACTTCAACGGGCCTGGATTCCTTCACCCTGCAGCTCTCCTGGCTTTGCCTCCTCTTAGCCTCAACTCTGTCCTTCCCTTGCAGGCAAAATGGCACACAACCCCCTGTAGGGGAAGGCAGAGGATCTCACAGAAGAGAAAGAATAGCTTTCCCAGAAATCCTGGCAAGTTTTTCTTACATCTCACTGGCCTGAATTGGATTATGTGCCTGTTCCTTAATTGGCAAAGAGATTTTAAGAGTCATCAGATTATTGCTCTAGAAAGATCTCTTGGCTTTAGGGTGGGGAAGAGTTGGAGGGTAGGACTGGAGAGGGGAAGATCAGGAGGGACTCTGTTGCAATGATGTAGGCAGGAACTAATGGTATTCTGGGACGCGGTAGTCCCGGGTGGTCCTGGAGGTGGAGAGCTGGGAAAGGATTCCAGAGATGTTAATAAGATTGAGATCTTTGTTCAAAGACTAAAAATACATTTCCCTTCACCCTTTCTCAATAGAGCAATTGAAGCTTTGTGTCCTAGAAGGCAAAATTTTCTTTGTCTTTTGGAAGATTAACACACTTTTGTTTTGAAAAAACAAACAAGAAGCAAATAAACAATAAACCAAACCAACCAACCAAATAACAACAGACAAAAACACAACTGACAAATACAGCTCACAGGGCTCGGGAGCTCAATTGAGGTACTGTGGGAGGAGGGAGAGTGGGGAGGAGACTGGCAGATCTGTAGGGATGGAGGGATTGGTGGTTACCTTGGAGATGTAGGAGCAAGAAATGGGGAATTTCAGCTTTCACACAGCATTCCTGCATGGGGCAGGACCTCTGACAGGGTGGCACATGGATATCTGGGACTGGACCCTATAGGTTGTGGTCTTTGGGGGCCAAGTTAGTCATAAGGAGGAAGATGGACATGATAAGCAGAGAATAGCCTGCTCAGCTGGGAGTTTGGGGCATGACCATCCCAGCACTGACCAGTATGAATTGGAGGCCCCTTTCTGGGGCATAGGAACTCTACGCTGAGTCCAGGAAGTGGAAGGGGCCACAATAAAAAAACTGAACATCTCATCAGCTCTGCTGAGAGGGAGCTTGGAGACAGGTTTAATTTAACAATATATACTATTCTAATTATTCACATATAGTTAATGAGAGCAACAGGAGGCAGCCAAATGCCTACGCAGATAGGGGCGGGTACCTGATGAAACCCTACCTCCAAGTCAAAGACAGTTTAAAGCCTGAAAGCCAAGCAAGTTAAATCCTTGGACTGGACTGAGAACTTGTCTTCCTGTTTGATGTGCTTTCCTCTGATTAATCCTCACCCTTCACCTATTTCACATATATCTAGCTTTTCCTAATTGGTTTTCTATACTGTCAGGCCCACCTGTGAGTGGTGTTTACACTTTAACATTTTTTGCATACTCACAAACCAATCAGCATGCACTCCCCAACCTGTGCCTATAAAGGCCCCAGACTCAGTCAGTAGATGGGGAGACCCCTGACTTTGTGAAGAGACAAGCTGACTTTGGGGAAGATGATCTGTCTTTCTCATCCCCTTGCCTGCTCCCCTCTCCACTGAGCCATTTTCATCACTCAATAAAATTCTCCACCTTCACCATCCTTCAGCTGTCCATGTAACTTCATTCTTCTTGGACCCTGGACAAGAGCTTGGGACCCACCAAGTGTGAGTACCCAGAAAGCTTGTCACACTGGCCCTTTGCCCTCACTGGTGGAGGGCAGCTGCCCCACGTGATGAGGCAAGGGGCCAATTGAACTGTTAACACACCGCTGTCTGTGGACAGTGAATCTAAGGAGCCCTGTAACAACCCCTTTGGCCTTTGGGGTTTTGGGCACCCTTAGCTGGGTGCCACTGCAGGCCCTGCATGGAGGTTGCTCCTGTGTTGGTGCTCAGAGTGGCTGGCTAGATCCCGCACTCACTTGCTCATGTGCTCCCTCCTGCAAGGGTTTGAGCGTGGTGGGCTGAGTAGAGGGTGTGCCACTGCTGAGAGTCCAGTAGGGGCTGAGAAAAATCCTGCATCAGTTATAACACAGCTGAGACTAAACACACTCATGCCCCGGCACCCAGCTTTGCCTTTGCTGTTTCATCTGCCTGGAATGTTCATTCTCCAGCTATCCACATGGCTCATTTCCTCACCATCTTTGAATACTTGCTTAAATATCACAGTCTGAAGTAGTGTTTCCAGATTTTCCTTTTAAAAAATTTCAAACTCTTCTTTTCCCACAACTCTTTTTTTTTTCTTTTTTGAGACAGGGTCTTGCTCTGTTGCCCATGCTGGAGTGCAGTGGCATGACCATGGCTCACTGCAGCCTTGAACTCCTGGGCTTAAACAATCCTCCCACCTCAGCCTCCTGATTAGCTGCAACTATAGGCATGCACCACCATGCCTGGCTAATTTTTTTTTTTTTTTTTTAATTTGTGTAGCGATGAGGTCTTACCATGCTGCCTAGGCAGATCTTGGCCTCAAGTAATCCTCTTGCCTGGGCCTCCCAAAGTGTTGGGATTACAGGTGTGAGCTACCGTGTCTGGCCTTCCTCTTGTAATTCTTATTATCTTTGTTTTCTGTTGCTTATAATAGAATGCATGAAACTGGGTACTCCTATAAAGAAAAAGAGTTTATTTCTCACAGTTCTAGAGGCTGAGAAGCCCAAGGTTGAAGGGCCACTTTGGTGAGGGCTGTCTTCCTGGTGGGGACTCTCCTTAGAGTGGTGTAGGGTATCACATGGTGAGGGGCTGAGTGTGCATGTGCCAGCTCAGGTCTCTTACCAGTTCCTCTCCCAAGATAACTCACTAATCCAATAGCTCATTAATGCATTAATCACGTTGGAGATTAAGTTTCAACATGGGTTTTGGAAGAGACATTCAAACCATAGCATTATTCTTCTTTGCTTTGTTTTTCTTCATGGAATTGACCACCATATTGTACTATGTTTTATTTTTTGCTTGTTTACTGTCTACCTGCCCCAACTATAATGCAAATTTTATAAGGTCAGAGACTGTTTAGTATACTACGTATTCCAAGACCATAAAAAAGCAAATTTTTTTGAATAAATTAAGTGAATTAATGAATTATAGCACAAACTTGTAACTGTCACATCTTGTGGTCTCTGACAGGATTGGTGAGAATTCTTACTCAAAGCAATTTCAATGAACCATCTAATTTCAACTCTAATAGCTGGAGCCAAACGATTCTTTTGCAGCAAGAGCCAAAATCTTGACTTAAAATTATTGGGTAATTATGAATGTATACTTTCAAAAGCTCACTGATGATTTGGGGAAAGTCAGTGGGCTATAATGAGATCAAACTTGAAAGAATCTTATAGTTGGTGGAAAGTTCTGGAAACAAGAAAAGGAGAAGACTGGCTTATTAGAATTTGCTGGAGATTAATTTCTTTGTGATTTCCAGGAGAATACCAAGAATGGGAGGAGTATGGAAGGTGGATTGTAAAGTCCCTGTATTTCTAAAAAATTGAATCCTCTTCTTGGAGGGGGAGGAGTCATAGAAGCCAATAGTATCAGTGTCCTACTATTTAGAACACTCCTATTGCCCCAAGCCTTGACATGTCACTGGAGACCTGAGCTAACTTGTTGAACACTGCAGGGAAAACAGGGCTGCACAAGATAAAGCAATTAGTTACAAGAAGCTTAGTATGTTTCTTTGGAAAAGACATTTGAGATCTGGCTAGGATATTCAAGTGACCTGCTTCAGAGAATCAGCTCCTGGGTACTGCTGAACTATTTTATTCTCTTACTGACTCTGGTAATGTCGACATGGTAATACTAATGTAGCCTCACCTGTTCTACCTGTTGGCACACTGCCTGGAAGGGGACTGGGAAGAGGCGGGGATGCTCATGATTTTGGTACTCTAAGTTGGCCTGAGTTTTGCCCACTCCCATCCAATGTTCCCTGGGGTCACTGCCTCAAAATGTGCTTGTAGCAGTTGCTATTGGCATCCTGCCAAGATCTTCTTTACCAGCTGCTAAGTGTGTTGACTGCTAAAAGCACTTACCTGTATCCATATCAGGATTGTTCTTGGCTGATGGGAGCTACCTAGCCAAAAAGTGTCTCAGAGGTTTCATTTTGCTGCTTCTCTGTGAATCAATCAGTTCTCCCAGGGGCCCTGATTCCTTTGGAGTAAAGAATGGTCTTTAGAAACCAAGGTCTAGGTACTAGGCATGCTCATTTCTATTGGGGAGTGACTGCCTCTGGGCTCTCACACACACTTCTGACTCTGTCTTTTACATATATTTTAAAAATTTCTTTTTCTTTTGTTTTTGTGATGGAGTCTCACGCTGGTGCCCAGGCTAGAGTGCAGTGGCATGATCTCTGCTCACTGCAACCTCCACCTCCTGAGTTCAAGCGATTCTTGTGCCTCAGTCTCCCAAGTAGCTGGGATTACAGGTGTGCACCCCACACCCAGCTAATTTTTGTATTTTTAGTAGAGATGGCGTTTTGCCATGTTGGCCAGGCTGGTCTTGAACTCCTGGCCTCAAGGCCCACCTCGGCCTCCTCAAAGTGCTGGGATTACAGGCATGAGCCACCACACCTGGCCTATTTCTTTTCCTAGAAAAAACAAAAACAAAAACAAAACCAAGAACACTCAACCAAGTGGTATTTATATATATATATTTTTAAATATCCATGAAGTTTTACTGCTACCGCCAACTCTGATCCAGCATCACTGGGTCCATTCTTGCCTTCACCCCTGTCCTTATTGGTAACTTCCTTCTCAGACACAGAAGTGGTACTCATTATCTACTACATATTTACTTATTTGTTTGGTGCTAGTACATATGTAAAGTAGCTTTAGAAATTGCTAACCCAACCCTTCTGAGGAACAAACTTACCAACTACAGTACGGTGTTTGTGGACAGATCTTTCTGTCTGTATCCTTCAGTTTTCACCCAAAATAGTCATTTGTCATAGTCTGCATTCCATTTAAGTACCCCTCACAACCTGGTAAATAGTTTATAATTTACACACAGTAAAATTTGCTCACTAATATGTACTGCTGTGGGCATTTATTTATTTATTTATTTAGAGATGGAGTCTCACTGTCATCCAGGCTAGAGTGCAGTGGCACGATCTCAGCTCACTTCAACCTCCACCTCCCAGGTTCAAGTCATTCTCCTGCTTTAGCCTCCTGAGTAGCTGGGATTATAGGTGTGCAGCACCATATCCGGCTAATTTTTGTACTTTTAGTAGAGATGGGTTTTCACCATGTTGGTCAGGCTGCTCTCAAACTCCTGACCTCATGATCCACCCACCTCAGCCTCCCAAAGTGCTGGGATTACAGGCATGAGCCACCATGCCCCGCCACTTGTGTAGGTTTTTAACAAATGCAACAAGTTGTTTAGCATCACCACAGATATAGAATAGTCTCATCACCCCTCAAGTTTCCTCACACTGTCCTTTTACTCGGCCCCTATCCCCACACCCAATCCCTGGCAACCACTGATCTATTTTCCATCTCTACAGTTGGAATCTTTTTTAAGAATCTCACATCAAATATATTGTACAGTATATAATCTTTTATGTCTGGTTTCTTTCACTGAGCATAATGATTTTGAGATTCATCCATGTAGTTTTATGTATCAGTTGTTACTTTGTTTTTATTATGGAGTATGAATTCATTGTATAGATATTATACAATTATACAATTTATTTAAACATTTACACATTGATGGATATTTGGACTGTTTCCCATTTTTACTATCAGGAGCAAAGTTGTTACGCACATTTACATACAGACTTTTTTGTGGACACATATTGTCATTTTTCTTGAGTAAATACTTAGGAGCAAGGCTGCTGGATCATATGGTACATAAATGTTTCACTTTGTAAGAAACTTGCAGTTTCCCAAAGTGGCTGTACTATTTTTCATTCTGATAGGTAATTATGAGAGTTCCAGTTGCTCCACATCCTCACCAGCATTTAGCATGGTCTAACTTTTAAATTTTAGCCATTGTAATAGGTGTGCTGTGGTATCTTATTGTGTTTTTAATATATAATGTTCTGATGATTAATGATATCAAGTATCTTTTCCTGGATTAATGTCATTCATATATATTCTCCAGTAAATTGTTCAAATCTTTTGACCATTTAAAAAATAAGATTGCTAGTATTATTATGAGGTATAAAACTGTATATTCCAGATATAATTCCTTTATCAGATACGTGTTTTGCAAATATTTTTCAGGGTGTCTTTTTATTTTCTTCACAGTGGATTCAAAGAAAAGAAGTTTTGCATTTTGATGACAATTGATTTTTTCTTCTATAGTTTGTACATTTTGAAAATATTTACCCAACTCAGGATCTCAAAGATCTGTCCCTATGTTTTTGTCTAGAAGTTTTATTGTTGAAGATATTACTTTTAAGTCTATTATCCATTTTGCTTCAATTCATTAAATTGTGTAGGGTAAGAAGTTGAATTTTGTTCATCTTTGCGTTTGTTTTGTTTCTGGATTTCCAATTATTCCAGCATTATTTGTTGAAAATGCTGTCCTTTCTCCATTGAATTATCTTGGGATCTTTGTCAAAAATTGATAGACTATATAAGTACAGATCTATTTTGGACTCTTTATACTGTTCCATCAATTTATATGTCTATCTTTATGACAATACCACACTGTAGTGATTACTGAACTTTTATATTGCCTAGAAATCAGGTTTCTTTTTCAAAATTCTTTTAGCCATGTAACTCCTTTGCATTTCCATGTAGATGTTAAGAGTCAGCTTGTCAATTCTACAAAGAAATATGGTAGGATTTTTACTGAGATTTAGATCACCTTGAGGAGAATTATCTTAATGACATGATTCTTCCAATCCATGGATATGTTACAGTACTCTAGGTCTTCATCTTACCAATGTTTTGATGTTTTAAGTGTACAAGTTTTGCACGTGTTTTGTTAATTTTCTGTTTTGTGCTTTTTGATGTTATTATAAGTGGCTGTGATTTTTAAAAGTCAAGTTCAAATGGTTTGTTCCTAGTATACAGCAATACTATTGATTTTTGTATATTGCCTTTGTATTCTGTAACCCCATTAGTTCTGCTGGCATTTTTGTAGATTCTTCAAGATTGTTTAGGTTCACATTGCATGTAGATAAACACAATTTTACTTCTTCCTTTTAAATTATCTTCACTGCAGCCTCGACCTCCTGGTCCAAGTGATCCTCCCACCTCATCCTTCCAAGTAACTGTGACCACAGGCATCCACCACCAAGCCTGGTTAATTGTTTTATTTTTAGAGACAGGGTCTCCCCATGTTGCCCTGGCAGGTCTAAACTCCTGGGTCTAACCTCCACTGTGCCTGGCCCATGCCATTCTTCATATCAGGGTACAAACTCCTTCTAGAATCTGATAAAAGCTAAGAATTCTTTCTAGAAAAATCCCCCATTCAGAATTCTAGGGAAAGGGCTCATAGACTTCTTGAATCCCACTCATGGACCTCAGTTTTAAGAATCCTGATACATGCAAATCAAGACCACAATGAGATACTATTTCATGCCAGTCAGAATGGCAATTACTAAAAAGTCAGGAAACAATAGATGTTGGCGAGGCTGTGGAGAAACAGGAACACTTTTACACTGTTGGTGGGAATATAAATTAGTTCAACTATTATGGAAGACAGTGTGGCAAATCCTCAAGTATCTAGAACCAGAATACCATTTGACCCAGAAATCCCATTACTGGGTCTAGACTCAAAGAAATATGTCATTCTACACTAAAGACACATGCACTCATATGTTATTGCAGCACTATTTACAATAGCAAAGACATGGAACCAACCCAAATGCCCCTCAGTTATAGACTGGATAAAGAAAATGTGGCACACATACATTATGGAATACTGTGCAGCCATAAAAAGGAATGAGATCATGTCTTTTGCAGGGACATAGATGAAGCTGGAAGCCATCATCCTCAGCAACCTAACACAGGAATAGAAAAGCAAACAATGCATGCTCTCATTCCTAAGTGGAATTTGAACAATGAGAACACACGGAAACAGGGAGTTGAATAACACATACCAGGGCCTTTTACAGGGTTAGGGGCAAGGGGAGGGAGAGCATTAGCACAAACAACTAATGCATGCGGGGCTTAAAACCTAGATGATGGGTTGATAGGTGCAGCAAACCACCATGGCACATGTATACCTGTGTAACAAACCTGCATGTTCTGCACATGTATCCTAGAACTTAAAGTAAAATTTAAAAAAAGGACATTCTGACACATGCTACAATATGGATTAGGTATCTAAAGTAGTCAAATTTCATAGACAGAAAATGTAGAATCGTAGTTGCCAGGAGCTGAGGAGGTACTGCTTAGTGGGAACTGAGTTTCAATTTTCAAAAACAAAAAAGTAGTGGCAATGGATGGTGACGATGGTTGTAAAACAATGTAAATGTACTTAATACCAATAAACTGAATAAAATGAAAAAAAAGGATCCTGATTCATAGAAATCAGTAAACAAAACATGAACACTTAGTTTATCTATATAAAAATAATACTAATTATGGTTGCTTACACAAATAGCTTATATTTCCAAACCATGTGGTATAGAAACTATTTTGCACATAATTATGTCAGATTAACTTTGTTATAAATTGGATTTGGTTATAAAATTAAACTAGAATCAGGCTCCACTTTATCAGCTGTTGTGCATGTGGCACAATTTGCCTACACACAACTTTAAAAGAAAACATTAGAGAGACCATTTCTTAGGAGCTAGAAAGGTGTCTTTTGTTTTATCTGTACTTTTACCACTTACAAGCTTAGCGAGTCCTTTAAACCCTGGCCTTCAGGAACTTCACGCTTAAAGGGAATACAATACTTTCTTTAGAGGCTTCTACAAGGGTTTGGGACAATGCAAACAAAGTGCTCAAGCTGTACTAGATCCTAAATAAATGGTGCTATTTATGGTGAGTTGGTGTTACACAACTAGTGGCTATGGCACCCAGGGTTTCCAATGCCATATCATCAAACTGGCATGAGATTCCCGAGTTCATCGGAGGACAATTGCTTACTTTGTTGGAGGAGAAACAGATGTGAAAGGCTGATAAATGTTGACATCCCCAAGGTGCTGGGGCACCAGACGTGAGGTTACGGCACGTCCTTCCTTTGCTAGTCCAACAAAGCATGACTTATGAATGTCACTTTTTTGGCTTTTCAGGAAGCCAGTGTAGTATTTAAAGTGGCTTAATGATCCAGAACCAATACACACAAGAACCAGTTCAATAATAACATCTTTTCCTTCCTTACTGTTGACTTCCCTGTCTTTATTTCTTTGCTCAGTGAATATCAACACAAAGGCTAATTAATCTTCTGACACTTTTTTTCCCCTTCCAAGAGCATATTTCCTTGTCTGGCTAAGGGCAATCACCTTCCCTGACTCCTTCCGGAATAACGGGTGCATTTCTTACAGTCACATCCATCGACTTTCAGGCCAAAGTCTTCACGCATTCAGTGGAAGGCAGTGTGGCATGGTGGAAAAGACAGAGGGCGAAGACTCGGGTCACCTGGTCCCCGTCATCATTTCTGCATCTGTCTATTTGAAGTGGGCGGATGGCTGTGCCAGCTTCCTCAGTTGTACAGCGCAAGAGGTCCCGCTTTGGGTGAGCTTTTTTCGCATACACCGTAAGCGGTGATCGGCAGGACCCCGGAGCCCTCCAGGGCGTTCGGCTTGGATTTCGCTTGCTCTGGGTGACCGACTGCGATGATGGCGCCACGTAGCGAACGGCGGGTTGCGCGCGCAGCACCTGCGCTGCCTCCGGATCCAGCGCCTTCGTTACCAGGGGAAAAGAGCGGCGCGCTTTCCGGCGCAGTCGCAGCGCGTCGCAGCTGTCATGGCGGAGGCCGTCTGGAGCACTGACACCGGGGAGGCTGTCTATCGCTCCCGGGACCCCGTACGCAACTTGCGCCTCCGGTAGTCACGGCCCCAGCCCCGAGGCCCCATGCTTTTATGCCTTTAGATCATTCCAGCCTGAACTCGGTGTTCTGAGGCGCCCGCTTCTGCTTAACAATCCCGGCCACTTCTCCGGGCTCCCCACTTCTCTCACTATCCGTACCCCTATCCACTCACAGCCTCCAAGAACCCCTTACATACCCAAGCAAGTCCATTGTCGCTCCTAGTTTCTTAGAGCCCTGTGTCCCCAGTACACCCTCTCACCCTCACCCTTCCCCATAGGACCGCGCACCCCACCCACCTCCTCTCCATTGTCTGCACCCAGCACACCTTGGCAACCCCACCTCCTCTCTTTTGTTTCCCTCAACCTTGCTTTTCCCTCATCTCGCGATTGCGTGTCTGGTAACGAATATTTTGGGTTTCTCTTTTCTTGACAGAGTCCGCCTGCAGAGAATCACATCAAGCCACTTTCTTCATTATCAGCCTGCTGCCCAGCTGGGGAAGGACCTCATAGACTTGGCCACTTTCAGGCCTCAGCCAACTGCCAGTGGGTGTTACGGTGGTGATGTGCCATCTAATACTAATTCTGATACTAATCAGAATTGTGGCCAAACATAGTGAGCTAAATACTATACTTACGATATGTTATAGATTTGCCTGGCAACTTCCATACTATTTGTGGCATTTTTAAAAGAGAAACCGTGCCCCAAACTCTAAATACACATATACACACTTCTAAAAACAACTTTGAAATTGGAGATTGCTTGAAAAATATGCGTATGATGTGCATATGAACATCAACTGTGTTCTTGTGGTTTTCCTTATCTGAGAAACCAAAAGATTGAGGAGGAGAGTACAGAGTGCTCGTATTAGGTCACTAGTCTGTCTGCTTTTATTGTTTCTCTTTCTGTTCATGGGCAAGAGTGTGGGCTTATGGGTTATGAAACATGTGTCTCTGAAAAAGGCATACTCAGCCAGCCAAGAGTATATTAGATTAGATCTGGGTTTGTTTTGTTTTGTTTTGTTTTGAAACAGAATCTCATTCTGTCGCTCAGGCTGGAGGGCCGTGGTATGATCATAGCTCACTATAACCTTGGTCTCTGAAGCTCAAGCCATCCTCCTGCCTCAGCCTCCCAAGTAGCTGGGACTACAGGCTCATATCATCACACTCAGCTGATTTTTTAAAAAGTTTTAGCAGAGAAGAGGGCTTACTGTGTTGTCCATGCTGGTCTCAAACTCCTGGGCTCAAGTGATCCTCCCACCTTGGCCTCCCAAAATGTTGGGATTACAGGCGTGAGTAACTGTGCCCAGCCAGATTTGGTTCTGTTAAAAAAAATCATTTATTTGCCTTCACTGCCCTCTCCTGATACTTGGCCTCCTAAATTTCAGTGTTTGTGATTCTACATGTATGGCTTTAGAAATAGTAAAGGTAAAAATGCCAGGGTTATTTTCTAGCAAACTCAGACATCTGGGACTGAGGAAGGGCTGGCTATTCAGATTATATCTAAATTTCAGTTTCTTATATCCAGTTAGATTAAACATTTCCCAGAGGAGGCTGGGTGCAGTGGCTCATGCCTGTAATCCTAGCACTTTGGAAGGCCAAGGCGGGTGGATCACTGAGGCGGGTCATGAGTTTGAGATCAGTATGGCCAACATGGCAAAACCCCATCTCTACTGAAAATACAAAAATTAGCCAGGTTGGTGGAGTGTGCCTGTAATCCCAGCTACTTGGGAGGCTGAGGAAGGAGAACAGCTTGAACCCAGGAGGTGGAGGTTGCAGTGAACCGAAACAGTGCCACTGCACTCCAGCTGGGTGACAGAGTGAGACTCCATCCCACCCACAAAAAAAATTCCTAGAGGGTATTTCCTTTTATTCAAATTAAAGCAGTGATTAAGATTTCTTGGGTCCTAATCTTGGCTTCTGCTCATACAGCCTCTCTAGCATTTCTCTAGATTGAGTGTTTAATAAATTGCTGAACTCCAGCTGGTTTTTGTGGCAAATACAAGAATAGGGACTTTGGTTATAATCAGCCACAGAGCAAGAAGTGGTGCTGGTCTGGCTCAAGCATTTGACCCACTCTGTTGTCTTTGGAGGTGGACACCGCCCAGAGGAAGACGAAGAGGAAGAGATTGTGATTGGGTGGCAGGAGAAGCTCTTTAGCCAGGTGAGCCAGTGTCTTCTGTCTGCTCTGTCTATTCCACCTGGTCTACCTTCACGTGGCTGGGGATGCATATTGCCAAACTGATTTCTAGACAGATTGTAACAGTTTAAGGGACAGTATGACATAGGGACTGCCACTATTCAGTTTTATGATTCTGGATGAGGCACTTTTCACCTCTCGGCTATATGTCGTCTGTGATAGCGACTTGGTTTCGGCCATAAGTTTAGCCTAAAGTCTGGATCCAAGTCGCTATCATATTCTTGGCTCCCCTGCCATAGTTTAGAGATGGTTATGAAAATATGTCAGATAGCATCAGCTCTGTAGAACTGATTTGATTAAACAGTTACAGGAGAAAAAGCTTGACGTATTACAGTGATGTACACATCTCTGTTTCCTTTTGGTGACCTCAGTTTGAAGTAGATCTGTACCAAAATGAAGCGGCCTGTCAGAGTCCTTTGGATTATCAGTACCGTCAGGAGATCCTGAAGCTGGAGAATTCGGGTGGCAAGAAGAACCGACGAATCTTTACCTACACTGACTCTGATAGATACACCAATTTGGAGGAGGTATTGTTCTTTCCAGGGTCTCATAGCTTTCATCTTTGCTTCCTCTAGTTTTTTTTTTTTTTTTTTTTTGCCTCACTGGGTTTCTGTGTGTTACGTCAGAAGCCTGGTAAGGGGAGACAGTAGCCTACCTAGAAACTGCTGTGAGTTGCTGCTGCTGGCAGCCAGGCTGGAATAGCATGGGCACAGTCTGTAGGTGGTGGGGCTGCTGCTCTCTTCTCTGCCTGCTGAAGGGCCTAGGGGAGCTGCCATTATCTCTGATTATATGCTTGTAGAGTGCATGCTAGGAGAAGTGACCACTGGGCTTGACTTCCTCCATCCATCATGAAATGAGACAGGTGCTAGAGTCTAGAACAATCCAGATAAAATTTATCAGGGAATTCAGCCCAAACTCTGAGTATATGGGCTTGAAGAGTAATTCAGTATAGCTATGGAAAATGGCTTATGTCCTCAATTTGCCTATGACAAAAATACCCTTGCGACCTCGTTTTACATTTTCTTTAGTCACTGCATTTCAGTTGCTTCTGTCTTCTCAGTAAGATTTTAAACTTCTCGAGGGTAGAGCCTATATTTTCTGATTTTTGTCTATGACTCTATAGGTCTCTGCAAGGAACAGGTATTCAACAAATGTTCTGGAAAGATTGACATGCTTTCATTAGTAGAGCTGTGGATTGATAACATATAAAGTTTGGGTTGAAAATTAGCCAGGCACGGTGGCATGCACCTGTAGTCCCAGCTACTTGGGAGGCTGAGGCAAGAGGATCACCTGAGCCCAGGAGTTCAAGGTTGCAGTAAGCTATGATAGTACCACTGTACTGCAGCCTGGGTGAGACCCTGTCTTTAAAAAAATAATATAAATTAAATAAAATTTGGGTTGTCTGTTTTGGAAAAGCAAATAAAAATGCAGTTGGTGCTCAGTTACCATGTGAGGATTTCCCGCAAAATACTTGTATCCCATTTGGCATTGTTTAACCACCTTGTTAACTTCAACATCTATCAAGCAAACCAACCCAACTTTTTGTTGGTTTGTGCTCAGAGACTGCAGACTGATTTTAATATTCACGTAAATCACTCATTTTTAAAATCCAAAGGCAAACCAAGACATGGTAGAAGTCATCTTTGGGTTGTTTGGCCGCTGGCCCTCCATTAGCCTATATAATTGTGAGGCAGCGGAGGCAGGGTTCAAGTCCTGATGAGGTTTCAGAAGGAAGACTTCCCTTCAGGTACTTGGCCCCCTGTGGCCCTGACCAGATGGCTTACACAGGGCTACTTGCTTTTCTCAGCACTGTCAGAGAATGACCACCGCAGCCAGCGAGGTACCTTCATTCTTGGTGGAGCGAATGGCAAATGTCAGGCGGCGCCGGCAGGACAGGTGAGGGATGTGAGTGCGGGCATGGGGTGGGGGCAAGCTTTTACTTTTTATTTCCCAAAATTAGGTAGTTTTGAATTTTTATCAGTGGTTATATGTATATTCAAGTATTAACTTTGTAATTAATTTAAAAAATAAATATAAAATGTCTTCCTCACTCTTCATGTGGACATTTTCCCAAAGTGCTTCAGAGAGAGGGAAGGGATGTCATTTCTGTTTGTCAAGTATTTTGCTCTCTGCTGGGGTATGCTCCATCGGGATGTGCCAGGGAAGTGACCTTTCTGTGGTGTTTCCCAGGGAGGGCGGCATCCTCAAGTCACGCATTGTCACCTGGGAGCCCTCAGAGGAGTTCGTCAGGAACAACCATGTCATTAACACCCCCCTTCAGACGATGCACATCATGGCAGACCTGGGGCCCTGTAAAAAGTGAGTGAAGCTTCTCACTGCCAGCCCAGATCCTCAACCTCTTCTCCTCTCACCAGCTATCCTCTTCCTGTTATTATCATCCTGGGTTATGGGGGAGGGAGGGACTTTTTCTTCCTTTTTTTCTTAGTTGTACTTAGAAGAAAGTTTTACCATGTCAGTTCTCCCTGTGGCCTCTGTTTTCTCCCCTGAAGTAGGCTCGGTAGCTCTTCCTCTTTCCCTGGAAGACCAGTGACCCTCAACCTTGGTGTTTTCCTGATTTCTAGGCTTGGCTATAAGAAGTACGAACACGTCCTGTGTACTCTGAAGGTGGATAGCAATGGTGTGATCACAGTAAAGCCTGACTTCACGGGCCTCAAAGGACCCTACAGGTAAGGAGAGAAAGAAAGGGGTAACGGAGACTGGCCTTCCTTCCCTTAGTTGTGCTTCTTGTCTCTAGTCAACTAGACTGTCAGAAAGTCCTTCATTTGTTCTCACTTTGACATTCCCAGGCAATGGTTCATATTCTGTTCCGTGTTATAGGCCCTTAGAAAACCGGGGACCCTGTTCTCAGAAAATGTGCAACTGCGCCAATTTGAAAGGGTTCACTTCAGTGGTGCAATTAAGGGACAGTGATTCTCTGTGCTGCTGAATATAGGATCTGACCAGAACAGAGTGGGGTGAACTCAGCCAGGCTTTTCCTCTGGGCTGACTGTTCCTCATCTCTGTGTCTTAGAAATGACAGAACTGTAAATTAGAAATTATCTGGACCAACCTGTCCATTTTTCAGGTGAGAGAACTGGGCGTGAGGAATGTTATGCCTTACGGTGACTTCAAGCCAGAAATGGGCCCAGAACCTATACTTTCTGAGTCTAGTCTGGTGCCCTGTCTGCTTTACCCTTTTGTTTCCCTCTCCCAGTCGTCATTACGGCCATGTTTATCATCATATACTTCAGGTGACGTGTATGGACCCTGCTAGCTCATCCCTGGGCTGGAGCCGGAGGGTGCATCTCTCATGACCAGAGTTCCTCCTTTCTGTGACTTTGACCTTACAGGATCGAGACAGAGGGGGAGAAGCAGGAGCTGTGGAAGTACACGATCGACAATGTGTCCCCCCTTGCACAGCCGGAGGAGGAGGAGCGGGAACGGCGAGTGTTCAAGGATGTAAGCGCAAGTTCATTCCGAGAATCAAAGGGAGGAGCCTCAGTACCTGGAGCTGAGACCATGTCTGAGCTAGATGTCAGCAGTTGCTTGGGAAAAGCCTTGCCCTTCATAGCCCCTTCTGACTTAGGCAGCATTGCTGATATGTCAGACTGATGTTTCTGATCATACAGTAATAATAATAACCATTTATTTGAGCATTTACCATGTTCTGTGCTACGTACTTACCATACCTTATTTCCTTTAGTCCTTACAATAACCCTTTGAGGTAAACACTTTTTTTCTTACCACCTTGTAAACAGGGAAACTGAGATTGAGGAGCTAATATAGCTTGTCAGCACGAGAGTCAGGATTCCATCCCAGACCAGCTGACTCCAGAGCCTCTGTGCTTCACAGTGAAATGTCGGAGGGTCAGGTGCTTAGGCCTCCAGCTCTTGGTGACCTTTCCCGTGATTGCTTTTCTTCTTCTCCTCGTTCAGAACTGAACTTTGGTCTAGCTTGGGTTGCATCTTGAGTTTTGGTTTGGTTTGTTTCCTCAGCTTTATGGCCGGCACAAGGAGTATCTCAGCAGCCTCGTAGGCACTGACTTTGAGCTGGTAAGTAGCTTGGCTTCCTGCAGCGTTGGCAGTTGTGTTTAGCCAGAGCATTCTGACTGTGGATGAGTTATAACACCTCTCTTAAAGGTTTGAAGTATACCCTACGGTATGAAAAGGAAGTCAAAGAATAGCACACAGAGTCCTCGTTATGTGTTTTAAAACACTGCATGTTGATCTAGAACTGTTAATGCCTAGAAAAAGGTCTGAAAGGCTACACATGTGCTTTTGGTAGCTTTCTCTGAGGAGGGTGGGATTAGATGGGGCCAGGCACGGTGGCTCAATCCTGTAATTCCAGCACTTTGGGAGGCTGAGGTGGGCGGATGTTGAGGTCAAGAGATCGAGACCATCCTGGATAACATGGTGAAACCCGGATTCTACTAAAAATACAAAAATTAGCTGGGCGTGGTGGCACGCACCTGTAGTCCCAGCTACTCGGGAGGCTGAGTCAGGAGAATTGCTTGAACCCGGGAGGCGGAGGTTGCAGTGAGCCAAGATTGTGCCACTGCACTCCAGCCTGGTGCCTGGTGACAAAGTTAGACTCTGTCTCAAAAAAAAAAAAAAAAAGAATGTGGTAGATGGGTAGTGGGTGGTGAGAGGGATATATTAGGGATTTTTGCTTTTTAGTCCCTAAACTTAGGTAGTTCTCAATTTTTATTTTTTTTATTTTTTTATTTTATTTTTATTTTAATTTTTATAACGTATTTATGTATGACTTTATAATTAATTTAGAAAATAAATATAAAGATGAAAAATGTCTTCTTCACCTTTCATGTGGATAATTTTCCAAAATACCCCATAGAGAGGCAGGGGTGCTATTTCTGTTTGTCACATATTTTGGCTCTTAAAAAATATAGGCCTGATGCAGTGGCTTATGCCTACAATCCCAGCACTTTGTAAGGCCGATAGTGAGACTACATCTATACAAAAATAAAAAAATTAGCCAGATGTGATGGTGCATGCCTGTAGTCCCAGCTACTCATGATGCTGAGGCAGGAGGATGGCTTG
This sequence comes from Sapajus apella, assembly GCF_009761245.1. Taxonomy (NCBI): domain Eukaryota; kingdom Metazoa; phylum Chordata; class Mammalia; order Primates; family Cebidae; genus Sapajus; species Sapajus apella. The sequence continues at coordinate 26,711,135 of NW_022436952.1, read as the reverse complement.
AGCCTGGAAATTTGAGTTTGCAATGAGCTATGATCACACTACTTGCATTCTATCCTGGACAACAGATCAAGGCTCTGTCTCAAAAAAACAAAGAAAGAAAAGCGGTTTAGGTCAGTTATTCTGTGGTGCTGTTCTTTGTCTTTTCTCATTCTATTTAGAGTTCCATTTCTAGAACTCGAAACAAGAATGGGATTACTTACTGGTCTCCCTCTCTTTCTCTAAAAAGTTAACCTTCACTATTTTCATATTGCATAAGCAACAGACATTCAGTATGTAAAAGTTAGATAAGACAGATAAACAAATAACTAAAAAAGAAAATTCCCTGGTTTCTTGACCTCGGCCATCTAAAAAGAGCAGGGCATTCTGGCTTCCCATTGCACACCATAGGGCGGTTGCTGTTGCTAGGCTAATTTCCCATAATGCATTGTCCTCACTGCCATTTAAATTATGTACTTTCTCCCTACATTATGAATCTTAGGAATGAAGGAAACAGATCTATGGAGAAGTGTCAGGGTGGGGAGTAGTGACAGCCAGGGTCTGACACCCAGTGTATTCTGCAGATTTGTAGATGGGGCTGGAGGAGAAGTGCCGATACCCTCCAGGCCTGCTGATCTTTTCCCGCTTCTCTTCACTTTAGACTGTTCCAGGTGCCCTCCGGCTCTTCGTAAATGGAGAGGTAGGTAAGTGTCTTGCTAGACGTAGACCTCTTGATGCTTAGCACGTGCGTAGATGGAGCTGTGAATAGTCTCCTCCACCCTGGTAGAGGCCTGTCTGCCGTACTTGGGAAACTCAGTGATAAGTCTTTCCTGGAAACGCAGAGAGTTCCTGGCCCTCAAAAGAGTTGCTCTCAGGGTGTGTAGGCCCCTCAGGACTGGGTTGGGTGCTAAGCGTGGTAAGAAAATGAGCTAAAATCGCTTCCTGTTTTCTCTCTTAGTTTCAGCCCAAGGCTATGAGTATGACAATCTCTACGTTCACTTCTTTGTGGAACTGCCAGCTACTAGTAAGTAATATTCTTAAGTCTCTCCTTTTCTACCCATTCAGACATTTGGTCAGACTTCCTTTCCCACTCCTTTGCTGAAATCGTTACTATTCTTTTCAAGGTCATAGATCACATCCACTTTGCCAAGCCCAGTGGGCTTCCCTGCTTTCACCTCACTTGACCTTCCTGAAGTATTTGCCAGAGTCCACTGCGCTGCACGACACATTTCTGACTTCTGGCTCCGCACTTCTCTCTCCTATCTCGCTGGTGGCCCCTCAGGCTCCTTGGGTGATGTCTTCCCTTCTGTTGATCTTAAACTGTGAGAGTACCCATGGCTAAGCCAAGGCCTTCTCTTGCTCTCTGTCTGCAGTCTTCCTGGGCAACCTCATCCATCCCATGGCTTAAATACCATCCATATTTCTCAGACTCCTGGGTTTCTGCATCTAGCCTTAACCTTTCCCCTGGACTCCAGACTCATATCCAGTTACTTCTTTGTCATTTCTGTCTAAAAATAACTCTTAATTTCTCCTCCTCCCTCAAACCTCCCCTCCCTGGTCTTCCCCATCCTAACAATGGCAGTGTCATCTACTGAGCTGCTGATGCCAAAAACCTAGGGGACATCCTTGACCCCACTTTCCCTAGTTTCCTACAGCCAGCCAGTCTGTCAACAGTTCCTGTCTGTTCTTTCTTCAAAAGCCGTTGTGAACCTATCTGTTCTCTCCAGCACCCCACTCCAAGCCGCCACCACCATCTCTGGCCTAGGCCAGTGCTTTCGGTTTCTGACTTATCCTCCAGCTTCCTGCCTTGCTCCCATTTGCAGTTTATTTGCCACAGACACCAAAGCCAAATTGAGACTTAAAAAATGTAAACAAGTTGTGTCCCTTTTGAGTTGAGAAGCCCAACAGCTTCCCTTCCCATTTATAGTAAAACAGAAACTCCATAGCCTGAATGAGCTGGCCCCTGCCTATCTCTTCCAGACAACATTCTAGTCATTCTTCTCAGCCAGATTCATTCCCACCTTTTAAGGGCCATTTCCTTTGTCTGAAACCCTTTCTGCCATATCTTAGCACGGCTGGTTCTTTCTGAGTTTAGGTCTCAGCCTGTGTCACTTCTGAGACGGGCTCATTGGACTGACCACGCAGTTCAAATGAGCCTCCCGGTCACTCAGTCCCTTCCCCGTTTTATTTTTAGTACAGCACTCATCGCTACCCAGTAGTCTCTTGTTTCCTTGTTTTTTGTCTGTCTCCCTGCTTCCCCAAGGATGTCAGCTCCAAGAGAGATGGCGATCTTTTCTATTTGGTTACCAAGATATCCCCAAGATATACTAGCACATAGCAGGCACTCAGTGAATGGTAAATGAATGATTGTGTGAATACATGAATACAGAAACTTTGTCTTTTTCTCAACTACTTGCTTTCCTCCCAGGTGAGCTTACTATATCTGGTCTTTGGCTTTCAGACTGGTCAAGCCCAGCATTCCAGCAGCTCTCAGGAGTAACACAGACCTGTGCCACCAAATCCCTAGGAATGGTATGGAGAATGAGAGCAGGCATCTGGAAGGGAGTGACATCTGCTCCTGGGATGGCATTTGCAGCTTTATCAGGCCAAGTGCTTTGCAGCTGGGGAGGATTCCAGAGTTGGGTGACTTGAGTGTGGGTTCTGCAGAGCTACCTGGTCCGGAGGTCCTCTGTCTGCCTTTTTGAGGATGGCAGCAGCTTGTATTTGGGTGTCCCTTTGCCTCTCAGACTCCTATTTCCCACCTGGGTGATAATTTTTCTTTTTCCCTTGTGAAGATAACCTTGTCATTGGCCACAAGGAGAACAAATTCCAAGGGAGGCCTTGCCCACCCCATGACACTCCTTTTTATAGGACAAGGTGGCTTACTTCTCCTACCCATTCACGTTTGAAGCCTTCTTCCTCCATGAGGATGAATCCACTGGTGAGTAGCTCAGTGGTTGATCTGGGCCTTGGTTCCCCTCAAGCAGTGCTATCTTGGTGAAGGCCGCCTATGACCTGGCCACTTCTCATTGCTCCCAGATGCGCTCCCGGAGTGGCCTGTGCTCTACTGTGAGGTCCTCTCACTGGACTTCTGGCAGAGGTACCGTGTAGAAGGCTATGGGGCTGTGGTGCTGCCTGCCACTCCAGGTAACTGCTTGTCCCCACCCTTCTTGTGGCCCACATGCCCTAGGCCCTAAGAACAAGACTGACACTCAAATGCATCTGGTGAGGGGTGGGGATAATTGGGAATTAGAAGTGATGTGGCCTTGGCACTGACTTCCTGACAGTCTCTCCATGTGCTTCGTGCTCCTCTGATTGGACTCAGGGTGAGAAGCTGTATGGCAAAATTGGCTCAGAGCCTGTGTGTATTGAATGAGTCAGCATTCAGTTTGAAATAAAAGCATCTGTCTTTTGCTGTGTGCCAGACACTGTGCCATACTTCTCATGAAATTCTCCCAGCCACTCTGTAAGGTGCGGGTGGTGTTTCCATTTTACTAGATGAGGAGAATGAGGTCCAGAGAGGTTAAGAAACCTGTCCTGGGCATGCAGGTAATAGCTGGCAGAGCTGAGATTGGAATTTCTCCCTGATCGATTTCCAAACAGGTGCTCTGGGTAACCATGATAACCTTCACCAGAGGCCAGGTGATCACCAGATCAGGTGTTTTAGCTGAGTCTAGGCCTGTATCATTGCTGGGGAGTCACTGAGGGGTCACATGCCCGTTCTGGACCCGGCTCCCGTCTCCTATTCCCCTATGCAGGCTCACACACCCTGACAGTCTCTACGTGGAGACCTGTGGAGCTGGGCACGGTGGCTGAGCTGAGGAGGTTTTTCATTGGCGGCTCTCTGGAACTGGAGGACCTCTCCTATGTGCGGATACCAGGATCCTTCAAGGTGACTTTTGTCTTTGGAGTGACTTCATACTGGGAACTTATGATCCTGCCTTTCTATTCTGTAGGCGGTGGGATCTGGGTCAAGACCCCTTAGTTGCGCATTGCTTCAGTATTACTTAGCTCCTTCCTTCCTGTGGCTTAAGCTGGAAGTCATGACCACAGTTTGAACCATGTTCCAATATCTACAGTGCTATCGTAGGAGGGCTCTGGAAAATAGTATACTTAGAGATTTCCCCTGGTCCCCATCAGAATAACTGACCCTTTCTTTCCCCTGTCACTGAGGGCCTCAATAATCAGATGTGGAGAGGACTCAGAGTAAGCGTGTAAGACTGCTACTTCTCAAATGAGGTTGGACTGTTCCCTGGTTTAGTTGGGGAAACTCAGTGTTAGCCTTGAGGTGATAGAGTCTAGGTGATGGAATAAGGTTTCCCCAACAGAACTGTGCATCCCAAGAATGGGATTAAGAATGGGAGGGAGGCCAGAATGGTGCGGGGGTATCTAGAGAGACTGCAGAAACCTGATGCTGTCTCAACGGCATGCCGCAGGGGGAACGCCTGAGCCGCTTTGGACTCCGCACAGAGACCACAGGCACTGTCACCTTCCGCTTGCACTGTCTGCAGCAGTCCAGGTGAGTGACCTGGGCCTCTGCCTTGGGGCACTTTACCCCTGAGGGCTGGAGAGCAGCCGTAACCATGTGGCTGGCCTCCCTGCAGGGCCTTCATGGAATCGAGTTCCCTTCGGAAGAGGATGCGGAGTGTGTTGGACCGTCTAGAAGGGTTCAGCCAGCAGAGTTCCATTTACAATGTGCTGGGTATGTCCCCTTCCCCGGCTGGCCACCCCGGGCCAGCACCGGCCTGTTTCTCTCTGCACTGTGGCAGCTGAATATCATATCTCTTTTCCTTACAGAGGCCTTCCGTCGAGCCCGGCGCCGCATGCAGGAGGCCCGGGAAAGCCTCCCCCAGGACCTAGTGAGCACCTCTGGAGCCTTGATCTCCTAGTTCATGGCAGCCTTGGCCCACAGTGCAAAAGGACAAGATGAGAGCTATCGGAGGCCAGTGCCCTCCTGCCTCTTCATCTTTCTGATTAGAGACCACGTTGGTCTGCTGAGAACCAGAAGAACTGGCAAATTCCCAGCTGGCCACTCTGCCTAGCCTTCTGCGGGGTCCTCTCCCTGCTCTGTGGAAATAAAGCCAGAGACCCTGTGGCCCCCGTCATGTTGCAGCCATTGTAAACGGGCATCACAGCAAGGCAGGCATTTTGGTCTGAAATTAGTTTGGGGTGACCCCATAGTAAGTCTGTCCTTGACTCACTTTTCTGGCTTGTCTCATAGTAGTGGGGAGATGCAGGGATTTGCTGTTCTCCAGCCTTTAAAAATGGAGACTTCCTTCTTCCAAGACCAAAGAAGGAAGCTGGATGGTGAGAAGGTTCTTAAATCCCCAGCCTGTGAGTCTCAGCCTCCTCCTTCCAGAACAGCCTCATTATACTGCTTGGAGCTTGCTGAGGCTGAGATGTGACTTATTTCTGAGTAAGTGAAGGCTGAAGGCAATGCCCAGTCCTTTCTGCTAGCTGGGTGTTATCTTGTACTGTTATATATAAATATAGACCCTTTTTATTTTGACTGATGTTCTGTTGGCTGTTTGTCTGTTCAGGTTGCTGGTATGGCTGGGGTGTTCTTAATGTCAGGGCCCCTACCATGTCTTCCCTTCCCCTTTTCTGCCTTTCCCTACCCCACAGTGTTTCTTTGGCCCTCCTAATTCAGCCCCCAGGAGAGGCGTAGATGGTAGTGCCAGCTTGCATGTTAGCAGCACTTCTCTTAAACATCTGGAGCAAAGCATGGAACTGGGGCCACGTCCTCCCTAGCCCAGCACAGAAACAGCAGCCCCTGCCCTTAGCAGTGCTTTATTGGTAGAAGCAGAGCATGCTGCCCAGCCTCAGGCTCAGAGGAGGATTGTGGGGTGTCTGGAGGCTGGGACTGTGTGGTCTCTCAGTCATGGTGAGGAAGGGGAGGGAGGGCTAGGAAACAGTAGAAAGTGCTGTAAACCCTCCAGCTGACTCTTCTTGCCTGGGCTGTAAGATCACATGGCTTGGCTCCCAAGCCTTTGCACATGGCACTGATTCATAACCTAATACCTAAGAGGCTCCTAAGGTGGGAAGGTCCGTTGCTGATAGGAGCCCCCAGCTCTCACTCTTAGCCAGGGAACCCAGCTCTGAGCTATAGCTAGCAGAAGCATCAGCAGGCTGCAGTTGCTCCACGGGGAGAAGGGAGCCTCCTGGTCCTCCCCTTCCCTTTGTCTCCAAAGGTTGGAGGCTTGGGATGGACTCCTGTGGAAGTAACAGAATTGGATAAGTGAGGAATTTACTGGACATTTAGAAATGGAGCTGTTTTCAGGTATTAGTGACCAAGCTGAGGATAGTTGGACACACCTACTAATTTCCCCCCGAAGTGCTTGGGCCTGGGATTGACTGTCAGCCCAGAAGTTAGCACATGGGGAAGCCACTTGGAAAAAGTACTGTGTCCCTAGTGACAAGTTCAGTTTTCTCTGCTTAGAGACCTAAGAGGACTCAGCCATCTATCCAGGGAAGGTTGTGACGGCTTGACCCAGCCCAGGGTGCTGGAGGCGACCTCTCCTTACCTGCAGAAGTCTCATCTCCCTCGCCAGGCTGACAGGTTCAACCTGGGGATACGGCTGCAGCTCACAAAGCCCCGGGGGTAGATGTTGGCTCTGAAGATGTCCTTTGAAACCGTGGTGATACCAGTATTGTCACATATAATTCGAGACAAGGAAATTTGGCCCAGGGCCTTGCGCTGTCTTTTGGTGAAAACACCTCGTTTCTGCCACCAGAACCTACCAGGCGGTCAAGAGATGTGGGTGAAGGTTGGGGAGGAGCACCTGTTGTGTGCCAGGTACTTTACATGTATTATTCCAATTCTCACAAAATTCCTGCAAGATTAGAATTTTAGAAATAAAACAAATTTAGTGGCCAAATAAATTGTGCGGTATTAAGTGCACAGTAATTTAAGTGGCCAGGGCTGAATTTGAACTCAGGCAATACCAACTCCAAGTGAGTCAGGTCTTTAATCACAAAATTATTGGAGGGAAACCAGATTTAGCCCTTTCTGCCCCTGTTTTCTGGGACCAACCCAGAACAGTGAGGCTGCCAATCTAGCTCCTGGGTTTAAGATGACTCCAGCTCAGGCAATACGGTCCTTGCCTGGGTCAGTGTCTCTCTCTCTTTGACCCAGCTTTCCAGAGAGGAGCCTCCTGATTCAGATCCTGTGAACTCAGAAGAAATGACACTAAAAAGAGCAGTGTTCTCCAATGTTTAGTCTTGAAACGCTAGAGTGATTTTCTGCTCTGCCTCTGGTGCTGATGTCTTTTATGATAGGGTCACTTACCTGTCTCCGGCTCGGGCTCTTCTGAACTGGTTCTCAAACAGGCAAGCCAGAAGAGGCCCCACTCGAGCCCCCGGCAAAAGAGGCTCCGCGATGGCCCCAATCCAGATGTCAATGTTGTCAGGTGTCCCATACAGATTCAGGAACTTCCTTGCCAAGTCCTGGTTTTTCAGCACCTGGCTAAGCTGTGCCAAATTCCGGGGCTGGGAGAGCCCACAAAACCACCTCCAAGCATTGTACCCTGCAGGGGAACAGGGAGAAGCAGCTTCAGTCATGCTGACCTCCCGTTAGCTTCTGCTGCTCTCCACCAGTCCTCTAGGAGGAAGCTGTGGCCAGTCAGTGTTGGGCAGAACCAGAAGATTCTGCTGGCAGAAGAGGCCCTGAACCTTCCAAAAACCAAGTATCTCCTCTGATTGAAAATGTGCGTGGATAACCATGCTCAATGTGCATCAGACTGAGGAGTGTATCCTAACCTAAAAAGCTTTTCTAACCTAAAACTCATAACCACAAATCCGTAGTGATATTATTACTGGGCTCAAGTGCATTCATTAGACACAAGTGAGGCAATACCCAGAACATAAAAGACTCTCCATGAGAGTTTCTAGAATGAATGAATGAGTGATGAATAAGTGAAGGAACAAACCAAAAAATGGAGAGCATGAGTAAAATTCATCTACTCAGAAAAAGATGGCACCCTATGATTCTGTTGATACGAGAGGTCCTGCATAGGCCATTATAGAGACGCAAAGTATACTGGAGGTGATCAGGGCTGGGGTGGGGACAGGGGCTGACTGTCCTTACAAGGTTTCTTTGGGAATGATGGAAATGATGTGATATTAGATCGTGGTGATGGCTGCATGACTCTAAATACACTAAAATTATTGAACTGTCTATTTCATATGGGTTAATTTTATGGTAAATCTCAATAAAGTAGTTTTTAAAAAGTTTTCAGAAGCTTCCAAAGACCAGCCGTACGTATTTGTCAGCTACCAGGATCCCACCAGGGCCAAGCCACATCAGAGAGTGTGGCAATCAAGGTAGCAGATAGCTTTGCCATGTCCTGGACACCAGCCCAACATCATCCATTGAACTACAACTCACACATACCATCCCCCAGCGGAACACGTGAAAACCAGTGTTTTACCATTACTGAGCACTGTTGGGCGAATATCTCAGGACCCTCACAACACCTTTGTGAGGTGCTTTTATGGTATGTTAACTCTAGCTGGCATGTTTACTAAAGTTGAGCAACCATGACTGCAGTGTTGCTTTGCTGTTAAGTGGAGCGCAGCCCAGGTTGTCCAGTTCCCAATTTGATGTTGGACTTGGGAAGGGATTAGAGGAGACGGCATGAGCTAGTGCCGGGATGATATTTCTGGAGGGCACAGGTATTGGGGGGATAGGTAGTGATCTCAGCTCTCCGGCTCTTCCTTTTATATCAAAGTAGAAGGCAAGAATGTTAGTCCAAACTGCACCATTTTGTAAGCCCCCGACTATTTCCCAGACCTTGCTCAAAGTGAAACACTCCACAGGGATTTGGGCCATGAGAAAAACATCCTTATCATGCCCTGAGGGGGCAAAAGCCCAACTGAAGGAACATCCCTATTATATTCTGCTAGGCAAAGGTCCAAGGAACATCTCTTACCACATCCCACTGAAAAAATGGCCTGATCATAGACACATCTTATCAATATCCTGCCAGGCAGCAAGCCATACGGCCCAGGCTCCTCCTGCCCATACCTGTGAGTACCCCCTTGTGTAAGCGGCAGTGGGCTGTGGCATTAAGCTGGTCCCCCACCTCTGTAGGTTTTATGCTGGAAATAAATGCCTGCATTTGCTGTTGAGCCGCCCTCTCTTTGTGTGTCTTTGTTTAAGCTTCCCTTCAAAACCTAATGGAAACTTGGGTGGCTAGCAATCTCAGCTCTCCAGCAGGGGGCGCACACAGCTCCTTAGCTGCTGAAGGGCCCAAGTTTAAGGAAGGAAATCAGCTCAGGTTTCTCGAGTGCCTGCTGTGCTCTGCCAGGCGCTGTGTGAAGTGGGGTGGGCTGAAGGAGGTGCCACCACTGCTTCATACATGGCCAGGATCAGCCGAGGCAGATGGGGCTTCAGGTTCTGTCTAGATAGGGAGGGAGGAGGTGGGAAGGAGGGAGGAGCAAGGCAGTGGCCAAAGCCTTCCCCTACTGGGGTTGAACGGGGGAAGAAAGGAGAAATTACAAATTTAAATTCAGATTTTACTACTTCCTATTTGTCTGACCTTGGGAAAATGACTAGCTGTCTCTGATGTATTTCCTCATCTGTAAAATGGCTGTAATCATTACTTCTCAAGGTAATTGGGAAGACAAAATAGTATACATGAAAGTGACCAACAAAGTACCTACATTTTATTCTTTCCTGGGATAAAGTCATTTGTGCCTTCACCAAACAGCCAGTGCAGCCTTAGTTTTATTCCACCTATTCCATGCCTCTAAGGCTCTTTGCCTTTCTCCATTTAGAGCAGGGAGCATTTCTGTAGCTCTGGAATTTTGGCCTTCCTCCTTGGAACTTGCCAGGGTGTTGGGAATGGAAAAGATTGTCCCTGCCTTTTAAGCCTATTGCTTTTTTCTACTTGGAAAGTTTGAGTCTCCCTTTTTCAGCTCTGGGCCTGTGGTGAACCTAAAGCTGGACAGCAAACGGTGTTCCAGGGGTGCTCTAGGACATTGACCTTGCCTTGCATGCCTCTGCACCACCAGTCAGAAAGGAGGTACTGGGGTCTTCCCAGAACCCCCCGAGCAGCCTGGCCTGAGCAAAGCTGGGAGAAGAGGCGGACAGCCCCCTCACCTGGAAGGCCGTGGTCCCGGCTTCGCTGCATGTTGAGAGCCGCCAGGTCCAGCCCGATCCTCCTCACTTGCCGAAATAGTCGGTCCCGGAGCTCATCCACTAACATGGCATCCTGACGGTTCAGCTTGGCAGGGGTGGCCATGAGGCCCCGGAGGATGGGGTCAATGCCACCTGGTGGCAGGGAACATGAGCAGCACAGATCAGACCAGCCTCTGGGAAGCTACCTGGGTTATCTTTCACATGATGCCAAGCTAGCCCAGAGCTGGACAAGCCAGTCAGGTATGTTCAGTAACATCTGTCAGGAAACAGAGGTCTGGAGGGACATGAAGTAGCTGGAGCTGGGAGACAAAGGGGTCACTCCACTTCTTAAGGAGTGGAAGGTGAGCTCCCCATCAATCTGACATTAGTCTCCGCCCCTTTAAAAAAATCCTTTCATCCCACAGAGGATGGGAGGCCTGTGACTGAGGGTCTTGCTGGCACCTGCCTTGTTTCCACTGTCCTGGGGAGATATTAGCAGTGGCCTCTGCAGCAGCCGAGCTTCCTGGCAGTAAGCTTGGCCCAGCTAGGGGAGGGTGTGCTCCCCACCCTCGCCCCCATTTGCCCCCTGTAAAACCTGGTCACCTTCGTGCACGATCCGCCAGCTGGCAAAGAAGGTGGAGCTAAGCGGGATGTGTGAGTTGGGCGCAGAGGCCCGGTACTGACTGTCCAAGCGGAACATGAAGGGCTGGAGCATGGTGTGGCCAAAGCGGAAGGCCAGGGTGAAGACATTGGCCACACGTGGGTCCACTTTGGAAGAGTACCCCCTGTAGGGCCCCAGGGTTCTCCTGGCCCGGGCCTTGCCCAGAACCAGGGGTAGAAAGTCTCGGTAGGTGATGATCTGGAAGGGAAGACAGGAGGAATGTTCCCCAGAGGCCACTCACCCACATCCTGACCTTTTCAAAGGGTGGCTCTGACATATTAATTCTTTATTGTCATCATGTGACAACATTAATTTCCCATTGGTGGTTGGAGATACGAAGCCCAGAGAGGGTGAGTGACACGGACAGGGTCACACAGGGAGTTAGAGGCAGAATCAGGGGAGAGGTCAGATCCAGGCACACCGCCAATCGCCCAGACCCAGCTGGTTTTAGGCACATCCCCAAGGAAGTGTTAAGGACTGCTTCTCCTGCCAAGCTTGTCACCTGGGGGGATGCTGGGACGCAGAGTTCTTTACCTGGACCATGGCCCCCACAATCTTCCGAGCCTCATTGTATAGCTTGTCTCCAGTCCACCGGGGATTCAGGCGTCTCAGCTCGGTGGCCAGTCGGTTGTGCTCTCGCACAAAGAGGGTGTGCATGGCGGCCAGTTTGGGGGTTTCCGTTGATCGGGTGTCACCTTGAAAACCCCAAACTCAGACTTATTGCAGCCTTTCCCAGAGAAATGTCTTTCTGCCAGGGCAGACGCAGGACTGGAGACCGGAGAGATGGGGTGGGCCACACTCTTGGGCCTCGCTAGACCTCTATCTCTTCAGCTATGCTGAGGCTCCTTACCGCCACCCTCCTCCCTAACACAACAGGCAGGGACGGGGAGGACAGGGGGATCCTAGCAGGTTTGGGTTAGGTGGGAAAGCACAGGGCAGCCACTGGTTTCAGCCAGGGGCATCTTTGCCTAGGGATTCTACTCATTCTACTCTACAAGACAACCAGATCCATAACCTGGACCAGCTATGAGCAATGGCACCTTGACTTTGGGACTGTGAGCCCACCTGTCCATGAACCGCATCTGCCTGCATGTTCTCTACCAAGGGCTGTTGTACCCTTTCCCATCTTTGGACTTGGTCTCATACTGCTCTCCCCCATGAGCCACGGGGAAAGAGGAGGAGAGGGAAGGTCAGGCAGAGAACGTTCTTATGAATAGACCTTCTACTACAGGCAGGGAAGGAAAGGAAATTCCATCATTTGCTTGCTTTTAACTAAACCCTTTTGCACAAGGTCCTAGTTAGGCTACTGTTCAGTAGACCTCTCCTGAAGGCACATGCTGCTCTTCCCAGGACACACAAATGTACAATCCTTCAAAAGAGGGGCTGGGGCCGACTCCCTGTGAGGAAAACAGTGGAATAGGGTGGACAGGGCAGAGACCTGGGACCTGTACTGATTCTGTTCCTCAAGTGGACTCTGCCATTGGAAACTAACTCTGTGCTCTTGGGTGCATTATTCACCTTCCCTGAGTCTGTTTCTTATTGTAAAATGAGGACGATAATAATTCTCTCCTTTCAGGGCTGTTGCAAGAGTTAGAGATGGCAGATTTAAATATCTTAATGAGGTTGGGTGCAGTGGCTCACACCTGTAATCCCAGCACTTTGGGATCCCAAGGCAGGTGAATCACCTGAGGTCAGAAGTTCGAGACCAGCCCGGCCAACATGGTGAAACCCTCCCTCCACTAAAAACACAAAAATTAGCTGGACGTGGTGGTGGGTACCTGCTATCCCAGCTACTCGGGAGGCTGAGGCAGGGAAATGACTTGAGCCCAGGAGGTGGAGGTTGCAGTGAGCTGAGATCATGCCACTGTACTCCAGCCTGGGTGACAGAGGGAGACTCCATCTTAAAAATAGTAATAACAAATATCTTGATGAGAAATGATTACCATTATTATTGTAACTATGTACACAGAACAAAAGACACTGAGGAAAGTTCAAATTGTGCTTCCAGAAGAAGGTATTAACTGTCTAGCAACAGTTAGGGACAGGGAGGATCTAAGGAAATTTATCCCAGAGAAGAAAAAAAAAAAAATGGAGATGGAAGTAACAGCTCCTTTGAGGTACTGCTGTGTGAAAGAGAAACAGTGTCTTTTCTGAGGTTCCAGAAGCGTACTTAAGAGGAATAGGTGAATATTTGATTAAAATAAGGAGACTTTTTTTTTTCTTTTGAGACGGAGTCTCATTCAGTTGCCAGGATGGAGAGCAGTGGCACAATCTTGGCTCATTGCAACCTCCGGCTCCCTGGTTCAAGTGATTCTCCTGCCTCAGCCTACCGAGTAGCTGGGACTACAGGTGTGTACCACTAGCCCAGCTAATTTTTGTATTTTTTTAAGTAGAGATAGGGTTCCACCATGTTGGCCAGGATGGTCTCGATCCCTTGACCTTGTGATCCGTCTGCCTCGGCCTCCCAAAATACTGGGATGACAGGTGTGAGCCACCGCACCCAGCTAAGGAGACCTTTCTAACAGTTGGAGCTGCTTGTAGCTGAGCCAGGATGCCACATAGGTGGTGAGAGCCTTCTCAGTGGAGATGGATAAGCAATGATCTCTGACCACACACAGGGAGTTTGCAAAGGGACTCCAACATTCTGATTCTATGATGACTACAGCTCTATGCCCATGATGTGCCTAATACTGAGGTCCCAAACTACGTACCTTCACCACCTCCCACCATGGCTTCCCAATCCTGACCCCAGGGATGACTGTTTCCTCGGAAGACACCACCTGCCTCCCAGTCTGACCTGCCAGGAAGCAGGGGATGCGTGCTGAGCGGTTGGTGAGGAGACAGGGGTCGTCATGCAGGTTGTCGAAGGGCAGCAAGGCCCGGCCGTTGTCTTGGAAGCGCTGGTTGACGGCCAGCAGCCCCAGGTAGTTGGTCTTGTTTCGGAGCCGCAGCGCGAGGGAGACCTCGCTGCCGTACACCATGCTGGCGTCCACGAAGGAGGTGAGCGCATTGATCTGGTTGCGAACTTTGTTCTTGTTTTGGGGGCATGAGGGTGCCGAGCGGAAGAAGGGGATGCAGTCACGCTGGTTCTTGATGCGGGGGTCATTGGGTGGTATCTAAGGTGGAAGAGGAGTCAGTGACATGGGGCCCCCTCAATAGCAGACTCACTTCTCTCCCTCATGTCCCACCTCTCTCAAAACCTTGCTTAAAAACTCCCCTCCTCCAGGAAGCCCTCCTTGACTCACCCAGGCTCATGCTGCTCACCCCTTCAGTCTGAGTGTCCTTAGCATTTTGTTTCACAGAGTCTCAGAAGGTTAGGAATGAATGAGGCTTTTAAAACAATCTAGATCCTCATTTTACAGCAAGGAAAACAGCCTCAGAGAGGGGAAGTGACAACTAGTTAGCAGGAGAGGTGGGTTTAGCACTTAGTTCTCATGACTCTTGGGCAGGTGCTTCTTTAATTCTGTTCAGTTCAACAGAGTTTTTCTAAGTCCCTTTTTTGCTTGGTGCTTTGGAGACTACAAAGGTCAAAAAGCACAGAAGAGTTTGCAGGAAGCTGGCAGTTCAGTGGAAAAAGACACACACACACACACATAGAGTTAAGAAGCTAGGTTGGAGTGGCGTCTGCTGTGCTTGATAGAAAAGCCATATGCGGGCTGGGCATGGTGCCTCACGCCTGTAACCCTAGCGCTTTGGGAGGCCGAGGAAGGTGGATTACATGAGGCCAGGAGTTTGAGACCAGCCTGGTCAACATGGCAAAAACTCATCTCCACTAAAAATACAAAAATTAGCCGGGTGGCACATGCTTGTAATCCCAGCTACTCGGGAGGTTGAGGCATGAGAATTGTTTGAACCCAGGAAGCAGACGTTGCAGTGAGCTGAGATTGCACCACTGCACTCCAGTCTGGGCAACAGAGTGAGACTCTGTCTCAAAAAAAAAAATAATAATAATTACTACTAATAATAAAGAACGAAAGAAAGAGAGAAAGGAAGAAAAAGAAAGAGGCAAAGAAAGGAGGGAGGGAGGGAGAGAGGGAGGGAAGGGAGGAGAACAGAGAAGAAGAGAAGAGGGCAAAAAGAAGTCGTATGCTAAAGGTGTGATCTGAGAAGCCTCCCCAGATGAGGTGCCCCTGAGCTAAGGATTGAGGAATAGATCAGGTTGCAACAGGGAGAGGCCAGCCAGAGGCCCTCACATGTCACCCCTCATGAATGTGGCCCCACCTATTAAGGTGTGTATGTGAGGGTGTGTGCACGTGTGTCAGCTCTATGTCCCTAGCAGCGACTCTGCTCCCTGGACTCTATCTTTTCTCCTCTAGTGCCCCGCACTGTCCTTGCCTTCTAGCCTGAAGGCTAGGACCCCACCCAAAGCCCAAACCCAAGAAGTTGGCAAGAGCTGCAGGGCCCTTGGACCACTCTGGGAAGGAGAGAAGAGCAAGAGCTAAGAGGCCCTTAGGTTGCCAAAAGCAGGGCCCACAGGCTTCCCCTGTTGGATTCAGACCCATGGGTCAAGGCCTGTCTTAAGACTTTCCCACTCCATGAAGCCTGACCTGAGCCTCCTGGCAGGTTGCTCTGCTCCCACCTCTCAAACACACATGGCATGGGGTTTCTGCTCAGCTGTGTTTCTTGTGTCTTGATCTCATACCCTAGCTCTACAGACAGCTCCTTAAGGATGGTGCTTCAGTTCTCCAAATCCCCACCCCCAGCACCTTGCCTTTGGGGGAGGCCACAGAAGGGCATGGGAGATTGCTGAGGGTACCTTGATGGGAAAGCAGGGGGGCACCTGGGCGCAGGTCTTCTCACAGTCAACCCCTGCAGTGAAGGCCACTCTGGCTGGGGACTCCGGGGTGAAGTCTAGGTCATGGTCAATGAACTGGCCCCACTGCATGAACATGAGGGCCCGGCCGCGGTCCGAGACCAGTCTGTCACTGGGGAAGCGCACAATCTGGTTGGAGACAGCCCGGACCTGGTGGGGAAATAACGTCAGCATGAGCCACGGGCTCCCTGACACCACAAGGTATTACAGCCAACCCAGGACGCAGGGAGCAGCAGCTCCCCTGCTGGAACCCAGAGCCTCTCCTCTTCTGCTCCCCACACCCCTTTCCCTTTTTGTCCCTGGAGACGTAGGCACCTCCTGCTGTCGTTCCTAGAAGGACGGTTTCTGGGATTCCAGTGGTAAAGAGAAGGAGAGGGGCCAGGTGGACTGCCTCAGACCTCACCAGCTCGTCCAGAGGGGAAAGCAGGTGAAATCGATAGATCAATTTATAGACTGATAGCTAACCAGATGACAGCACTGACTCGCAGGTGCATGAGCTGGCTGCCAGGTGATAGATAACACATGGAGGGAGTACTAGGTCAGTGGGTGGAAGGACGGATAGAAGAAAATTAATTAATAGATGTTGATAGATGATAGACTGCTCCATTGATATATCAACAGAAAACGGATGAGTTGATGCATGTGAAATAGATCAATAGATAAAGCCAGATGAAAGTATAGAGAGCTGTTTATATTTAGCAAGAGACTGACACTAATTTTCTCAGAAAAAGCCCTACAACGCCGTAACGGTTAGCGTGAATAGAGCATGTCCTATATAGCTATTTATACCGAGGACTTGAATATTCACACAGGCCCTGCAAGATAGGTTTTAGTGCCATTTTACAGATGAGGAAACTAAGTCTCAGAAAGCTGTATTGTTTGCCACAAGTCCCTGTGCTGGTCAGTGGAAGGGCCTGGGCTCAAGCCCTGCCTGGCTGACTCTGGGCTGTGTTTCACTCCCCGAATTTAAGAGATCAAGCAACCTCCACACCCTCAACCCCAACTCACAAGAGGGAGGAGGAAGCCATTGCGCCTCCTGCCGGGGGTCCAGCCGAAGGGGAGCGACCGCCCATCCTCATACTCGGCGGGCAGCCAGCGAGCCAGAGGCTGGTTGGAGGCCCCTAGCCAGGGTCTCTTCCTGCAGCAGTGGGGGGTGGGGGGCAGGGGGTACGGTTAGCAGGGGCAGGGCCTGGAGATGGCTCAGCAAGGAGGAAGAGGATGGGTGCGGGAAGGGAGGCCCCCCGCAGGTGCAGCCCCGTGCACACCTGTTGTTGCATCGCCCGGTGATGGTGCGGTACTTGGTGCGGTACTTGCGGCTGCAGCGCTCCGGCTGGTCCTGGAGAGCACAGCCACTGGCCTGGGACAGCAGCCGCAGCTGCGGTTCTGTTAGCGCATCTTGGGGAGGGCAAGTGGGCAGGCCTGAGCTGCCTGCTTCGTACCTCCCATCTCTTTATCCTCTCTCCTCCCAGCACCCCAAGCCCGTGCACCCTGCCTCCCTCTCCTGGCTTCCTTCCACTCCAGGCTGGGGCAGGCCCAGGGGGCTCAGTGGAAGCAGAGTACCAGTGACATTGAAGGGTCCAGACTGCTGGCGTTGTAACTTCTCTTCCAGCAGCCCCAAGGCCACATGCATATAATCTGCAGCCTGAACAACTGTCCTGGTGGCTGCCACCGGTTGCTTGAAGTAGGTCAGGAGGTCCATGGGGCTGGCTGAGCCGCTGCGAAGCCGCTGTTTGATGCTGCCCAGGAGAGGAGGAGTGAGGCCTGGAGAGGGGGTCCAGACCCACCCAGCAGAGGCCCAGTCCTGGGGGACAGTCAGGATAGGGCCCGGGGACAGAAGGATGGATGGAAGGGAGGCTCTACCAACAGGAGAGGTTCATGGGGTCCAGAGGTGGGTGATGGGTGAGATGATGGGTGATGGCTGATCTCTTGGGGACTGGGCCTATTGATTGCTCAGGGTGGTGGGCACCTTGGCTGGAGCCCCCCTCTCACTGATCCTCCCAGGCCCATGCAGCCCACAGACCCAAGTCCACCTCTCCTGGGTCCAATTGTAGGCAGCATCCACCAGCAACTTGGCCTCTGTGATGCAGTCCCGGAGGACCGAGGTCTCCACTGCCCCAGGGGAGGCTGTTCAAAGAGATGGAGGCTCAGGGCTCTGGGAGCCACAAGACCCTCCCTCCAGACCCAAGTGCTTCCCCCTCCATTTCCCTTCCCTCCTCCTTGGCCATCTAGGAGGCTGTTACCTGGGTCAGTGCCCTCACAGGGCTGGGCAAGGACGAGTGTGGCCAGGACCCCTGCCAGGGCTGGGAGCAGATGCATCTCTGCAGTGAGACTTCACCAGCTAGGATGTGAGTGACACCTACAGACTGCACAGGAGGGTCTTCTGCTCCCCTCTCACTTCGAAGACCCCCAGCTGATCTCTCACCTCCTCCTACTCCTCTCTGGATGTAGCTGGGAAGGGACTTTTATAGCCCATTCTAGGGTGGGGGAGGGCAGCTCTAGGTCCCAGAAGCCCAGCCTCTTGGGTGGAGTTCTAGGACCTCCCTCTGGTTTTCAGGGGAGTTTTGAGACTGAAACGCCCTGCCCCACCCCTTGCCAGTCTGGGGACATTCTTCCTTCCTACCCTTCACTCGTCCCTACCCTGTACTACTAAGCCCACTGATGCACGTCTCCCTGAGCCCAGAGCAACACCTGGGACATGGGTGTGGCTCAATGGCTATACGTTGGCTGATTGAAGAGCAGTGTACCTCAGTTGCCACTGCCTGGCCGCATGGCCTCGGGCAAGCCACTTTCCCCCTCCAGGCCTCAGTTTTCACATCCCTAGGATGAGAATTGGGCCCGATGGCTGGGAAGGTGCTTCTCCTCCCCAACTGGGCAGAAAGTGAATCTGCCTTACAGTTATACACACCCATACCTAGCACAAAGCCTAGCATTTAGTAGGTGCTTAGCAGGTGTTTGCTGAGTGAATGAATGATCTGTGATGAATGATTTGGCCCCTCTCCTTATCCCCTAGTGCTACCCACTCCCTCCAAGGTGTCAGGGAGAGTGTGAGGCTGTGGCTGAGGCAGGGCCTGGCAGTGAAATCCCTCATGGGGCCATGTTGGGGGCGCAGCGGGATGTCACAGGAAGCGCACCCAGCCGAGGGAGCTGCTGGGGAGCCTAAGGTAAGCGCCTGCCGTGGGCTTTATTCTCTTGGCATTTCTTCAATGTAGATTGACTCTGAGAAGTAGGTTCGAATTCTGAGTTCCTGTTGAGCTTGGTGAGAAGCAGCTTCTTTAGAGGTAATGTGCTGCCCCAGGCTCTGACTGGCCTCATTGAATCCAGCCCTGTCACTAGCTTCGTGACCTTGGGTGAGCCTTCATTTCTACCTTAAGTGCAGAATGCGTCCCAGTCGGCCTTCTGCAAGGGCCCGTCCTCTCTCACCTAAGCCTTCCCTGCCCTGGATGAGCCGTGTTCGTTCTTTGCCTCTGACCTCATTCTGGCTGCCTGGAGAGCATGTGCTCATACCTGAGACAGTTCCAGAGTCACCACCACTGCGGCCGGCAGCCTGCATGTCCTCACCCATTCTTCAGGAGGACACACCCATTCTTCCTCACTGTGGACTCCATGCCTGCTCCAGACTCCCAGGGAGGCTGTTCCGAGTGTCCCGTCTCCTCCCCAACCCCCACGCCCTCCCGGAACCCTGCCCAGTGCCCTCCACAGCTTCCTCCTCCCACAGCGACACTACTAGCCTAACAGTTGCTCTTGAAACAACCGCTTCGCTTCGGCAACCCCTTTCACAAGCTCCAGTTGATGGCCTGGGCCCTCCTGATCTTATCTTCTTTTCTTTAACAAAGGCCCCTCTCCTGTGACAGGGGCCTGGGTGGAAGTCACTGTAGGAGCTAAAAGTGCACTGGGTTCCTTGATGCTGACCCACTGCGCCACTGGGTACAGCACACCCCTCCATGGAGCTGTTTCCAAACCTTTGAGATGGGGACAGTGAACCTCGTGGAGGAGAGAGATTGTATAAATCACAGAGCACTCCTCAGCTGTGTGTCACCTCCCTGACCTCAGGGAGCCAGGTGCTCCCGGGTGGAGCCAGGTGGAAGGCATGTACCCCAGGTTGGAGCTGGATGGGGTGTATGTACCACACCTTGGAGCCACAGTGGGGTGTATGTGACTCAGGCTGGAGTTGGAGTGGGCTGTATGTCCCCTAGGTTGGAGGCAGGGTGGGGTGCATATACCCCAGTTTGGAGCTGGGGTATGGTGTATGTCACCCAGGTTGGAGCTGGGGTGGGGTGCGTGTCACCCAGGTTGGAGCTGGGGTGGGGTGCACGTATCCCAGGTTGGAGCTGGGGTGGGGTGCATGTCACCCAGGTTGGAGCTGGGGTGGGGTGCATGTCACCCAGGTTGGAGCTGGGGTGGGGTGCATGTCACCCAGGTTGGAGCTGGGGTGGGGTGTATGTCACCCAGGTTGGAGCTGGGGTGGGATGCACGTATCCCAGGTTGCTATACTTCCAGGGTCCCCAGCTCTCAGAGTGAGCTCTGCTCTCCCTGCAGAGGTGACTCTAGTTCATCAGCGGTAGTGATCAGTGCAAGAGTTTCTCCACAGCTGTGGGCTGTTGTGGATTATTGGGACAAGCCTGAGGCAGAATCGTGGTCTCTAAGCCCAGCCCCGCCATGCTGGCTCATCTCTCGGGGATTTCGGCCTATCGATTGCTCAGCCTGCCACCTGCTCTCCTGGTCTCTGGATGCCCCCTTAGCCTACTTTCTGCCGCGTTTTCCCCACAGGACCAGCCCTAGCCTCCAGTCATCCTAACCTTCCACATACAAACCCCACCTTTCCTCTCCTTCCAAGCAGCTCCTAATTCTGCTGGAGGCTTCCCCTTTCTTGCAGGCCCCTCTGGGAAGCTATTTGAGTCACCCCACAAGCTGGGCTAGGACTTAGCAGGCAGGAGCTCCTTGAGAGCAGTACAGAGAGTGGACTACAAGCTGACCTTGGTCCCCATCCCACACCATCATCACTGGGGTGAGGTCCTCAGCCTCTGAGCCCAGCTCCTCATAGTCAAATGGAGGTCATTCCTAGTCTGCCTTGCAGACACCACGCCTGACACATAGCAGGCAGTCAACGATGTTGCTGAACAGACTTTGTTTTTCTGTTCTGTTGTTGCTTCCTTTATTGAGGTCACTTGAGGTGGCCTGTCAAGGGCAGCAATTGCCATGGCCTTGAAGGGTGGGGGCAATGAGTGCAAGGGCTTTGCAGACCCCTCAGGACTGGGTGCCTGGAAGGGATGCCTCCAAAGTCAGGGCTGTTCAGGCCGAGGCTCTCCAAGTGCTCCTCCTTGTGTCAGAGGGGGCGTGCCAGCTGCTGGGCTGGGGCCACTGAAGACCGAGTGAAAGGATGTGACGGAGTGATGGGGACCCCTGCAGCTCCTCTCCAGGGGCTTTCCAGCCTGGGCCCCACTCACCCTCCCCAGCTGTGGCCCCCACCAGGGGGCAGGTGACATGCAGGGTGCTCACCTTGTCTCACAGTGGCCCACATTGACGTCTGCTTTTTCCTCCCTCTGGTCAGGTCCAACCACGTGCAGGGACAAGAAGAGGAGTGTGGGCAAGGGTCCCCCTCCGTGGGATTTTCATCATGCCCACTGGAATTTCACTGGTGAGATTTTCCTTAATGTTAAGTGTTGTGCAGTAGCAAGCTGGGGTATCTGACACTGGGAAGAGATTTTTTTTTTTTTTTTTTTTTTGGATGAAGTCTTGCCCTGTCACACAGGCTGAAGTGCAGTGGTGCGATCTCAGCCCACTGCAACCTCCACTTCCCGGGTTCAAGCGATTCTCCTGTTTCAGCCTCCCGAGCAGTTGGGACTACAGGAACCCACCACCATGCCAAGTTAATTTTTGCATTTTTAGTAGAGATGGATTTTTGACATGTTGGCCAGGCTGGTTTCGAACTCCTGACCTCCCAAAGTGCTGGGATTACAGGAGTGAGCCACCACGCCTGGCCTAGGAACGGTTTATTTTCTGATACCCACTCCTCTATACAACAAAA
The DNA here is from genome assembly GCF_009761245.1 of Sapajus apella. Lineage (NCBI taxonomy): Eukaryota > Metazoa > Chordata > Mammalia > Primates > Cebidae > Sapajus > Sapajus apella. Next base: position 26,689,540 of record NW_022436952.1, on the reverse strand, counting down.
TAATTTTTAGTAATACTCATTAAATGAAGCAAGTCATAATAATGGCCAGAAAAGAAATACATGAAAAGTTATCTTTTATTGAACTTTATGTATAATCATGCCAGTAGAGAAATAACAATAAAAAAGGTAATATACAAAAGAAAAGTATAATGGATTTATACTTTTAAATTATGTGAATGCATTTTAAATAAAGGGGGAAACTACATACATATTTGTAGTTTTAATATTTAATATGTCATTACATTTTCTATCTTCTTGATTCATTCATTAGTTTTAAAATGAACAATTACAAATTCAGAAGAACAAACTAGATCTTAAAGTAATTCAGTAAACTATTTCACGTATGAAGCAAAATTTGCACTTAAAAATTGAGTTTTGTGTTTTCATCTTTACAATCACGGTGCTGTCATTGTTTGTATCAAACAAACTGTTTAAATGCAAGAATCTGCCGTGCTGCCAGGGGCAGGAGGCGCATGTTACACCAAAGCCCGCTCAGGGGATTCCGAGCCAATGGCCTTCGCTCTCAGAGGAAACACACTCTGCAGAGCGAGCCACTGTACGACTGGGAATTCTCCCAGCTGACTTCCACAGGGAAGACGGTGCTTCTTAAAGGATAATCAATAAAAGGGCATTAACTTGAAGCTTCCACTTGTTATTAAAGCCCCATGGTAATCACAGCAATGGTTTAGAATCTAGACCAACACAGGACTTCTGTGGGGAGTAGGATTTGAGCTCTGAAATTACGTAAACTTGCCCCTGCATGGTGATCATCATAAGCAGCCTGAGCTTTTGTCTGAGTTGTTGCTACTTCTTGTAAACTCCCTACAGATGACGCACTCCTTATTTTCTGCATCGAGGCAGACGGCTTCTTCTGCCCTGTCCTTGGTACTGGCATTTGCCCCTTCTATTACCTTTGCTAAGTGACAAGCTGGGAGGCTTTCATGTCCTTCCACACCCTCCCCCTACCCCGCCTTCAACACATTTCGGGTCCCTAGGGAGAGGGAAGAGGAGAGCACTGGGCTTTGAGCACCTGGAGGTGGAAAGGAACAGCTCATGGGCTGTACTGGGATGAGCCCAGCCCGTGTCCTAGTGGGCAGGGTCACAGTCTTTGGGGTCTATGTATGATATCCCTTCAGCAGCAGCCAAGGGAACTCCAAATCCTTCCACGGCTTCCTAGGCCCTGCAGGACCTCTTCAGCCTCTGCCCTCACCCCTTCCACCACCATTCCTCCGCACTCCAGCTTCATCCCCGCGGAAGGTTTCTGATGCACCGTGTTCCCCGCACCTCTCAGGCTTTGCATGTGTTCCCTTTGCCTGATTAGTTTCTACTCATCTTCCCAACTGAGCCACATCATTACCTCCTCCAGGCAGCCTTCCCTCGCCCCTTTCCTGTTCACTTTCCAGATATGATCTGAATTAGCTGCCCCCCTTTATGTCTGAAGATGCCTCCTCCAGGCAGCCTTCCCTTGTCCCTTTCCTGTTCACTACCCAGATATGATCTGAATTAGATGGCCCCCTTATGTCTGCGGGGCACACACTGAGCTGTACTGAAGGCATGCTGTCACCGTGTCCATCTCCTGGACCGGCCACTTAGCCCCAGTCCTGGTCTTGTTCACAGCTGCATACCTAGTATCCAGAACAGGGTTGGCCCGGGGCCAGTGCTCAGAAATATCTGTGAAACATGAGTGAACCACATCCCAGACTAACTTTGTGAGTCCACACACCCTTTTTCACCCTGGAAAAGAAGGAATGTCCCCTTCCCTCCCCAAATCCCAAATCCTCTTTTTTCTCCAGATGGCAGTTCAGCCACTCCCAAGGTTTTGACATTGATAAACCAAGTGGGTGGGATGGGGCAGGGGCGGGGTTGCCACCCTGTGGCGATGTAGAGACCGAAGGACCTTAGGGTGGGTACCAGGTGGGTCCTGAGGCCACCCCCAGTGTAAGGCTGGCCAGGTGGGTAGTTAGAGGGGTGCTGTCCGAGGATGGACAGCCCACTGGGCATAGAGGTCACCTGCTAGGGACATCACTTGGGACACCTCCCAGGGCTAGGCATTTGGGAAGCCCAGCTCCCTTTAAGGCCTGTGTGAACTCCTCCCTCAATAAGTGGAGTCCAGCATCCACTGCTGGGCCTGGGCCAGGCTCCCTACAAGTCTAGGGCCCAGTTGGACCTCAGGGGCTGGGGAGTCATGTGGGAGAGCTGTTCCCCAGAAAGGGAAATGGGCACAGGAATGTCCAACACTGAGCCACGCAGAAGGAAAGGTTTGCAATGGGACCCATCAGAAAGACCGCTCTCAGGGCTACAGGAGAACACAGGGCTGCTTGGAGACTGGGAAGGAAGGGGACAGAGAAAGTGGAGGTGTCTTTAGGGAGCAGGGCCGTGACCAGGCAGCCCTGTGGTTGCTGCTATCCCTCCCTACCTGGTGGCTGTGGGAGTGTGAGGCATTGGGAGATTTGGCACCGCTGGTCCCATAAGCGTCCAGTCTCCTCTGCTGCAGTTGCTCCTGAGGAAAGGGGCCCTGCAGAGATTTGCACAGTTTGACACCTGCCACTTTTCCTTTCCAGTGTCCACCCCCTCACCCTCTATTCCTCTGTCCTCTGAACCCACTGGCGTTCAGTCTCCAAAATGGGCCTATCTCCTTCCTGCTTTGAGTCATAACCGTGAAGTGTCCTCCATCTGTTTGCCTGGCCAACTCCCATGAACCCTCCAGCTCCGCAGGGAGCTTTTCTGTCCCACCTCCATAGGCTGGGCTTTCCCATTCCTTAATTTTGTAGCTCCCTTCCTAGAGAGTAACATCATGAAATACATATCTCTATGGTTGGATTTGACTGAGCTTCAGTCTCTGCAGGTCTGTGAGTGTCACCAAAAAAGGCGTGCGTCTGTTTTGATGCTCACTGTAACCGCATTACCCTACACAATGCTTGGCAGGGGCTGAATACGTGTCTGTGGAATGAAAGCATTTGCTGTCACCTTGCCTGTCATGGCTCCTGAGTCGGGGAATGGATTGTGCCTGTACATCCATCAGGATCTGGTGCCTTTTCTCAGGGACATTGTTCTTCCAGGGCCACGCCAGCCCTGGGTCAGTGGATGCTGTGGCAGGCCTGGTCCTGCCTGGGCAGAATCCAGAACCGAGACCATAACGAAGTTCTCCTTCCTGGGCCTCTTTCAGCTGCAATATCCAAGATCCTCCCCACCTGCCCACCCTCGTCTGGCCAGCTCAAAACCTCAAGCTTCTGCAAACACTTTCACAAGAACCGTCCATGGTGGAGCTGCTGGCCACAGGTCTGATTAGATCTCTTTATCTGCTTAACTCCAACGGCCCCCACCGACACAGCAGGGACTGGCCAGAGCTTGGGGCCTGAGGAGCCTGTTTCTGCTCCCAGGGCTTTCTAAGAATGAGGTCCTTGGCCCTATTTTCATAAGAATACTGAGGGTGTGCAGAAGGAAGAGTCCTGGCTCAAACTGCAGTGACCCCACACGGTACCGGAGGCTGAGGCAGGCCAGGAGTTTGTGCACGTGCGTGCATGTGTATATGTATACATGTGTACATGTGTGGTCCAGAGCTGCGGACTCTCCTGACCAAGGAAGCTCTCAGTCCTCTGCCTTTAGCAAAGCTGAAGAAAATGTAGTCTGGGGACTTGTAGAGCTGACCTGAAAGTCTGTCACCACTTCTGACTGTGTGACCTTGAGCAAGATCTTGGCCTCTCTGATCTGTTAGTAAAATCACTAAAGGACAAGCAGAGGATTGTGGAAGGGGGCAGGAGGGCTCTCTGGTGAGCACTTGGGAGGTGCACAGGTCCAGGCTAGAGGCCCAGCTGAGGGCAAGCATCTGTCCCTTCTCTCCTCCCTCCTGCCTTGGCCTGATATGAGAGTTTGTCCCAGGCCCTGCCCTTGGGAGCTCCTAGTCTGACCTCCTCCATCAGAGTAGGAGCTCCCAAGGGCAGGGCCTGGGACATGGGAGGGGGTTTGTGGGCTTGCAGAAGAGACAGACCTTGCTTTGGATCAATGAAGTAATGAGTGGGAAGGCTCACTGGGGCATGTGACCCGTTGGGTACTGCCAGTGTGACTGGCACCCTGGTAGTGCTGGACTTTAGCAGGAGAGGGCATGGCTGACGGGCAATTCCTTGCCCCTTGCCCCTTGTCGTCTGCCAGCCCAGTGCCCTGTGCTTTATCGCTCTGGCTTGAGTCCTTGTAGCAACCCACTGAGGCGGGGGCTGCTAACTGCGACTTGTTTGATCATTGAGGCAGAGAGAAAAGAATGTGTCATGGTCTTGAAGCCAGGAAGGGGATCTCAACCTGGGACTAATTCTAAACCCAATGGAGGGCCGCCTCCTCCCACAGATTGGGAGGATGCCTCAGGCCTGAGCAGGGCAAGGCAGGCCGGGTGTACCCAGCGTGGGTACTGTTCTTGAGTGGAGTCTGACAGGTGGCGCTGGCTGCACCAATTATACTGACTCTGCAGCTGGCCAAGAGGAGCTTCCTGGGACGCCGCGTGGGCTGGTTGCTCCTATCCTGAGGATAGAAGCTACTCGGGAGTGTAGTCGGGGCGGGGCGGGGGGAGGTGGGGGAGAACGGAAGTGGGAGGAACACAGAAGAGGCAGAGGCTGAGAAGCCTGAAAGGGAGGGCTGCACCCTCCCCTGACCTCCCTTGACTGGCACTTTTTTTTTTTTTTACAGTGATACAAGTGGGCTAGGGATGGCCATTGGCTGCTTTCAGAGGGTGAAATGCAACCAATTGACCAACACCCTCTGTCCATCCACACATTTATTCCATCCAGATTTACAACAGAGGTTCTAAGTTAACACACTTGTGGATAATTAACATGGTTAAAAGAGTGGTTGGTTATATGAATGAGGAAAGCTTTAGGCTCTGGGCCAAGAGGAAACACTATTTACATGTAATTCCCCTTTGATCTCTCACGGAGAGGGTCACCCAGCACAAAGTTTACATGAGTAAACGGAGTGGAGACCAAGGGATGTGGGGTAAACACACTTAAAGTGGAAAAGGCCTTGGATCGTCTCTCTTTCCTATGCTAATGTTAATGAGGCGGCTGCCTTCAGCATGCCTCAGTAAAACCTTTTGGCCTTCCAAAAGATTTCAGATTACAGTCTATCACTTTTCCTAATAATTAATATCTTGCCAGCCACTCTGAGTGAATATCAACAGACAGGACTTTGGAAAGAGATGGGACTCACTTCACCTAGGCAACTGGCCTAGATATATGTGGCCCTTATATCCAGTACCAGGGCTGAAGAGGGACCTCACATTGATGCTGGGCCCAGCAATGTGTCACAATCTGCCTGTGGTCAGGGCCCAGGCAAAAGCAGTGAAACACCACCTATTTGCTGAGCCAAGTGATATGTTACAATGCTTTTTTTGGCAGAACCAAAAAAGGAGAATCACATCACCTTGGTGCAGTACTCAGTTATGTGTCACAATGCACTCTAAGTGCAAAGCCGAGATAGCAGAAGGGAGTCACATTGTTTACATGACAGACCTAGATACAAGACACAATTCTCTTTGTAGGCGGGATTCAGACAGATAATTCACATCACCTGGGTGATGGTCCCATTTATATATAAAAGTGTTTTTTGTAGGGAGAGCCAAGGAAGGTGTTTTATCTTGCTTAGGTGCTTTTTCCACATATGGCACAATTTCCTCTGTGGTCTTGGCCTGTAATCAGGAACAAGGCAGGAAAGTCACATCACCTGGATGCTGAGCCAGTGATACAGTATAATCTCATTTGTAGGCAGGGTCGGGGTGGGTGCTGGTCCAGTGAGATGTCACAATCCTTATTATGCACAGGATTCTGGATCTTGAGCTTTGGATACATTATAATCTCCATTGCAGGCAGGACCAAGTCAGAAGAGTCATATCACCTGGGTACAGCCTCAAGTAATATGACACTATGTCCACTAGGTTTTGCACTCAGTGATATGTCACAATTTCTTTAGCGGGCAGGACCATTTCAGCCTCCGGATGCTCTGCCGCCCTCCCCGTGGATCTCCCAGTACCTGCAGGTTACAGGATAACAGGGGCTGTGGTAGACTCACTGAGGAGCTCCTGGAACAGAGGAGATGGAACAGTGGAGCACATTTTTTTATGAGGATGTTTCCCACCACAGTGGTGATGTAGACACACAGGAACATTAAAAATAGGAAATGCTGGAGCTACCAAGTCTGTGAGAGCCCCAGGAAGACAAAATCTGATACCCACATGAGGTTCCCTGGTTCCATGATGTCTTCTCCATACACCTAAAGAAAATGAACCACAGACACAGATGCATGAAGTCACTACTTTCCCTTTCAGGGCTCAGGGGCTCAGAACCAAGGTTTTGGATTCATATGATGGGCATCCTTATGTGTAGACCATGATACTAGGTTCTGTCTTGTCTCTGGGGAGTTTACAAGTGGGTGCTGGAATAAACAGTCCTGAAATTTTAACGTCATCCAGAAGTATAAACAACTTGCCTTTCAAAGATTCATATAGTGGTGGGAAGATGCTCGGAGTCAGATACATTTGAAGTCAAATTTCAGGTCTTTCGTTTCATTGTGATTTGACCAAGAGCAACTTACTTAATCTTTCCGGTCTTCAGTTTTCACATTTGTAAGGTAGAAATAAAAATGCCTGTTTTCTAGAATTTTCTGTGGGCTTAAGTAGACTGCTAAAGTTCCTAAAACAGTGCATGGAATAATAAATGGCAATTACTCACCTCTGTGAAGTCTCTTAAAGATATCCTCTCTTCCAGTCTCTAATGAGATTCTTTGCCAATTATTTTTCACATGACATTTAACACACCATCATGTTAATGGATTTTCCTGTGTATGTATGTTCCCTCCACCATTCAACTATATGTCCAGAGGCTATATCTGGATCTCACAGTTTATTTGTGCCCTAGAGTACCCATTCTTAATGATAGTCCACCTCAAAAAGCATGAGGTGTTGACTGCTGGGTGGGTGAATAGCTATTGGGTGTACAAGTTCAGCACAAAGAAGACACTGGATGCACCTGGATGCCTGAGACATCCAGTAGCTCCCCTGCCCTCCACTGTGGGTGGCCCCTTATGAGCGAGGCAAATGTGGTGTGTATGCTGACACAAGAGGGAGAAAAGGGAGGGAGAGTCATTGGATTGAGAAAAAGATGATGAATATTGTATGAGGCGGACTCAGGGAGCTTCTTAATGGAACTGGAATTTTATAAGATGTTACTGAATCCAAGGGTGGGAGACAAAGGAAGGTGTTGAAAGAAAATAAATAGAAATAGATAAAGGAATAAAGGGAGATGAAGGAATAGAGCAAGCGAAGGGAAGTGGAAAAGTGCTGGGGAGATGGAGAAAATGGGACTAAAGGAACAGAAGAAGATGGAGGAACTGGGTGAGGGGCTCACACCTGTAATTCCAGCACTTTGGGAGGCTGAGGCAGGTGCATCGCTTGAAGCCACGAGTTCGAGACCAGCCTGTTCAACATGGTGAAATCCCATTTCTACTAAAAATACAAAAAAATTAGCCAGGCATGGTGGCACACACCTGTAATCCCAGCTACTCAGGAGGCTGAGGCAGGAGAATTGCTTGAAGCTGGGAGGTGGAGGTTGCAGTGAGTGGAGACCACACCACTGCACTCCAGCCTGGGAGACAGAAAGAGACTCTGTCTCTCTCTCTCTTTCTTTCTCTCTCTCTTTCCTGAAGAGGAAGAGGAAGAAAAAGAGGAGGAGGAGGAGGAGGAAAAGGGGGAAAAAGAAGGAGGGTAACAGGGTAGGGGGTCAATTGTCTCCCCACTCCTCCTGCCCTACCTCAATCTCTCCTACCCCCTCTTACGTGGCCTATTGCAATCTATTATCTACAGTATTAGAGGTCATTCTAATCATATCTTGCTACTTCAGTTTACTTCCACTCCAGGACACCTTCTACACAGCTGTCCCTGAGACCTCTCTGACTCAGATGTAATCATGTTCCTCCTTGTTATAATATTTGATTTGCTCACAGCTTGAAACTCAAACTCTCAGAAGCCACCTAAAATGCTTTGTGGATAAACTCAGTGTAGAAAAACATACCTACATATGTGCATGCAACTCTAAGCATTTCATACAAGACTATAAAATATAGCCTCCATATACCTTTCTAATCAGTATCCCTATCACCTAGGAACAGATTGCTGTTCAAAGAATTCATAGCTTCTATGTAGGCAATATATTTCATTATTTTCATATCTTTGGTAATAAATCCTGTTTTCTGAAATGCCGTTTGCTACCTTCTCAACCTAGAAGCAGTCAGAGAACCATCACTTTCCCTTTGACTCCTCCCCTCATTTCTCTCATGCAGAATTATTCATTTCTCTATGTTCCAATATGCTATTTTTTTTGAAACAAAAGGTTTTTAGTTTTGATAATGTCTAGTTTATCTATTTTGCTTTTCTTTTTTTTTTTGGTAATGCTTTTGGTTGTCATACCTAAGAATCCATCAAAGATTCTTAAGAATTGTAATTCAAGGTCATAAAGATTTAAGCCAACAGTTTCTTTGAAGAGCTTTAGAGTTTTAGTTCCTACATTTAGGTCTTTGATCCATTTTAATTTTTGTATATGATGTGAGGTAAGGATCTAACTGCATTGTTTTGCACCAGGATACCCAGTTGTCTCTCCATCTGTTGAAGATGATTCTTTTCCCATTGAATGGTCTTGCACCCTTGCTAAAGATCAGTTGACCATACACACATGAAGGTATATTTCTGGACGTCCATTTTATTCCAAAACAATTGGAATTATTAATGGCTTACGTGTTTCTGGCATGATCCTAAGCATGAATTTATTTGCTTCTTACAACTGTGAAGTGGGCACTATTCTCATTCCCTTTTGACAGATGAAGTGGCCAATATACAGAGTGTTTTGCCCAAGGCCACATAAGTAACTACTAAGTGGCAGTGCCAGTGTAATAATTTAGGTTGACCAACCTGAGAACCTGAGATCTTAGCTGTGCATGCTGTAAACAAAAGTTAGAAATCAAAACTTCAGAATTCCACTGAAGAGTTCACTTTAAGCAAACGGAGTGAAGGTCAGATTAGCCACTAAGGGTTTGGAAAGCAAAACGGGGAGGGACTTCCTCAGCAGCTTGCTTTCTGTGGAGTCGCAGCAATGGACCTGCCTCTTTTGGTTGAAACTCCTACGACCCCCCGACCCACCCAAGTTGATAATTTGCACTGGCTGTAAGTCGCATTTGCACTTAGTTCCTGGGGCAGTGCCGAGTAGTGCAAGCAAGGGTGGGGCCCCCTGCCGGAGCCTCCCGCCGCTTTCCGCACAGAACCTGGGAGTGGGAAGGCGTCGGCGCCGGGACGGGAGGTTGCCCGGGATGCGGAAACTCTCGAGGGAAGATGCGTCGTTGCCTCGGTAACCGCGTCGCAGTTGCCGAAGATGGCAGGGCGAGGTCTTGGTCTCACGGTCGGTTCAACTCCAGGCTCCTGGGGAGTGTCCGGGCTCCGGCGACTAGGACGCCTAACCTCCTTTCTCTTCGGGTCTCAAACTCTCTGCCTCTCTTACAGAGAAGCAGCGTTCCGGGGACTCCGCTCCTGCCACCAGTTCAACAACCCTCTACACCTGGACCCGACCTCCTCGCTTTGGAGGAAGAATGTAAGTAAGAAATTCGGCGGTGGAGCTTTCCTTCTTTCTTTCATCTAAATGAGGCTGCCTACGAGTACTTTTTCTGAAGACTGGCTGGATCTGCAGGACCAGTCACTGCAGCTTTCCCTTCTCGTCATCTCGTTCACTCGCCGTTTATCCCTTCTCTTTCACCTGAGTAGTTCACCTGCGTCTTAGAAGATGTTTGAAGTGGGTGAAAATTTAGCCCAAGTAAACAGCAGTATGCTTTTGGAAGTTATTTGAGTAGCAGGAATTGCCACGAATAGTTGTTTCTAGTTTATTTCGCTTAGTAGCAAGTTTATAGAGTTTACCTTATGTAAATTTCCTTTACATTGGTTTCTAAATTGACATCATGCTTCCCAGTGCAATCAGAATTACCGTTCTTGTTCAGATTTTCCTTATCTGGTCTCGGTGTAATTACAAGTATCTTGACAAACTTTCATTCTTGGCCCATTCCACTCATCATCCCCAAGTTTTCACACAGCAGCCAATGTAATCTTTTAATTTGGTCATGCAATTCCTTTGCTTAAAACTCTACGGTGGTTTCTTGTTGCACTTTGAAAGCTCCTCCTGCCCCCTTTTTACTTGATCTTATTCCTGCTCCCATTTCCCCCTCAAAGCTCTCCAGCTTAACTGGCCTTTTAGTCCAAAAACTGTTTCGGTTTTTTTTCTGTCTTAGGAAAAAGACAATTCACACGCACCTTCAACCTGTATTGTGAGTGGCCTTCCTTGACTATGCTAAGTCGGCTTCCTTGTTGGGCTTTTTCAACATCTTACTGATTTTTCTTTCTACTTAGCATAATTTGTTACAGTAAATGCATTTGTTAATTTCCTTTTTGTCTGTCTTTTCCACTGGACTGTAAGTTCCAAGGGCAGAGACCATATCTGTTTTATTTGCCATTGTGCACACCCTTATAAAAAGTGTCTTTTGACAACTCCCTTTCTAACAATATAAAATAAGTAGTTTAAAATTTGGAAATAGTTGGGAGTTTGTATCAGAGAGTTAAACTAGAGGTACTGTATGATCTACATATGATGTATATTTAAAATTAAAGCACATTTGAAATTAAAACTGAAGGGTACTATGTTTAGATGAACTATACACCAATTTACCACAGCAAGTAGGAAGATAATCATATCTTCTCTCTGATCAAATGGGCCTATTATCCCAGTTCACAAGTGTACTTAAGCAACTTAATCTGTTGTCTATATATACTTTTCAGCTGTGCATCAATTAAAATGGTTATTTCAATATTATTAAACACATAGTATTAAATACCTGGATTAGGTTTGCCAGTTATTTGAGAGTATGTTTTGCACCTGGCTCTGGTGCATCGTTAGGGATATGGTCCTGCTTAAAATAAGAAATATACAGGGACTATGATGCTAGCATGAGTTGTTTTATAAAGCGAGATAGCTAAACAGTATTACATGGTGTCCAGTTGTTACTTGTTTTGTTGTCTGTGCTCTGAGTTGTGCACACGTGAAGCATATGAAGGGAGTAAGTCTCTACACTACCTGAATCTTCTAGAGTACTTCTGTGTCAGGTAGAAGTGTAAAATGTCTGGCCATCCCTGTAAGCAAGAATATGAGATTATAACAGTATGGTATCTATTTTGCCACCTGTTGTCTTGGCATTAGTCATTAGAACGCTACTTTCCAGGGACCTGAATCCAAAACCTTTTGCAATTCTGCTCCTGTTGAGGGAAATAATCACTATTTGAGAGGATAGACTAAGGAAGATGCTAATCACTCAAGTGGATAGATTTTTCAAGCTTCTTCCTGTATTATAATACCAATAGCTAAGCAATAAGATTACATGATAACTGGGAGGGCAAGCACCTTCATAAATCCCAGTTACATTGGATTTACAGATTAATTTGCAGATAATGGATTTATTTATGCTATTGAATCTTCCATGAATATGATACATCTCCATTTACAGGGTTTTTTTTTAACCTTTAATAGTGTTTTGTTTTACTACATAAAATTCTTGCATATATAATTTGCTTCAAGATGCTGAATAGTTTTGTTGCTATATAATAAGTGGACTTTTTTCTATTATATTTTCTAATTAGTTATACATGTAGGATTTTTAGATGTTGGAGCTACATCTGTATTTACATACACACAGATCTTCATTCCTGCTGGACTCTCTTATTCATTCTGTGAAGTCCCTTGCATTTTTGATGAAGACATTTATATGCAAATTATGATCATTTTCTCCCTTGATAATTCTCCTGCATTCTCTCCTTTTCTCTGTTTAGGACTTCCCATGTGATATGGAATAGAAAAAGTGACGGTGAGCTTCCTTACATTGTTTATGATTTTGAGAAGCCCACTTTTAATAATCACTACATTTGAGGCTTGCCCTAGGGTTTTGGTAGATTCTTTTTTTATGTTTAAAATTCGTCCCCTTAATTCCTAATTTGAATGAGTGTAAAATGTATCACAACTTCTTTTTCCCCAATTAACCCAGGTGGTGCTATGTTCTTTTCCCCTCCTTTAATGCTTTAACTTACTGAACTGCGAAGGCAGCTTTCTTGTTTTCCTTTAAAGACTGCTCGGTTTGACGGGTATAATTTTTTATGTAGGTTTTTGTGTCTATGAACAAAAGTGAAATGGATGTTACACTTTTTTTCTAGTTCTTGTCCTTTGATATCAATATTATTCTGGCAAGATGAAATAAACCGAATAGTTTTCTTGTTTTGTTTCTTTTCTTGGAAGCTTTTTATAATTAGAGATTTTTTGCCCTTTGATTAAAATTGTGAAACTGTGTCATTCTAGTGTTCTTTTGTCAAGGAGGACTTGTTGTCTATGAATTTAGCTCCTTTAATGGTTACTCATCTATTTAGATGTTCTATGTCTAGAATAATTTTTGGTTCTAGAAAAGTATGCATGTGTGTTTTAAAACATATTAGCATAAATGGACTCTATGGTTGTATGTTTGAAATCTGGACTGTATCTATAATCATGTACACCCCTCCTTTTGGTTGCTTTCCAATATTGTTTATTTTTATCTTTTTCTATCAAGGTTCCTGGGAGGTTTATCTGTTTTATTAGTCTTTTCAGAGAACCAGGTTTGGTTTTCTTGGTAATCTGTGCTATTGTAAAATTTCATTGATCTTTATAGAAATAAAGAAAGACAGATGATCTTACTGGGGTGGATTAGTTTTTTTTTTTTTTTTTTTTTTTTTTTTTGTTTGGTTTTTTTACCTCACTTATTGTTTTCTTATTTTTAAATAAATATATTTAAGTCTTTTTTTTCATTGCATTTTAGGTTTTGGGGTACATGTGAAGAAAATGTAAGATTGTTGCCTAGGTACACACATGGCAGTGTGATTTGCTGCCTTCCACCCCATCACCTATATCTGGCATTTCTCCCCATGTTATCCCTCCCCAACTCCCTACACCCCGCTGTCCCTCCCCTATTTCTCCCCGACAGACCCCAGTGTGTGATGCTCCCCTCCCTGTGTCCATGTGTTCTCAATATTCAACACCTGCCTATGAGTGAGAACATGCAGTGTTTGATTTTCTGTTCTTGTGTCAGTTTGCTGAGAATGATGGTTTCCAGGTTCGTCCATGTCCCTAGAAAGGACACAAACTCATTGTTTTTTGTGGCTGCATAGTATTCCATGGTGTATATGTGCTGCATTTTCCCTGTCCAGTCTATCATTGATGTGCTTTTGGGTTGGTTCCAAGTCTTTGCTATTGTAAATAGTGCTGCAATGAACATTTGTGTGCATGTGTCCTTATAATAGAATGATTTATAATCCTTTGGATATATACCCAGTAAAGGGATTGCTGGGTCAAATGGAATTTCTATTTGTAGGACCTTGAGGAATCGCCACACTGTCTTCCACAATGGTTGTACTAATTCACACTCCCACCAACAATGTAAAAAAGTGTTCCTATTTCTCCACATCCTCTCCAGCATCTGTTGTCTCCAGATTTTTCAATGATCGCCATTCTAACTGGTGTGAGATGGCATCTCAATGTAGTTTTGATTTGCATTTCTCTAATGACCAGTGATGATGAGCATTTTTTCATATGTTTGCTGGCCTCATATGTGTCTTCTTTTGCGAAGTGTCTGTTCATATCCTTCGCCCACTTTTGAATGGGCTTGTTTTTTTCTTGCAAATCTCTTTTAGCTCTTTGTAGATTCTGGATATTAGCCCTTTGTCTGATGGGTAAACTGCAAACATTTTTTCCCATTCTGTTGGTTGCCGATTCACTCTAATGACTGTTTATTTTTCTGTGCAGAAGCTGTGGAGTTTGATTAGGTCCCATTTGTCTATTTTGGCTTTTGTTGCCAATGCTTTTGGTGTTTTGGTCATGAAGTCTTTGCCTACGCCTATGTCCTGAATGGTTTTGCCTAGGTTTTCTTTTAGGGTTTTTATGGTGTTTGGTCTTATGTTTAAGTCTTTAATCCATCTGGAGTTAATTTTAGTGTAAGGTGTCAGGAAGGGGTCCAGTTTTTACTTTCTGCACATGGCTAGCCAGTTTTCCCAACACCATTTATTAAACAGAGAATCCTTTCCCTATTGCTTGTTTTTGTCAGGTTTGTCAAAGATCGGATGGTTGTAGATATGTTGTGTTGCCTCCGAGGCCTCTGTCCTGTTCCATTGGTCTATATGTCTGTTTTGGTACCAGTACCATGCTGTTTTGATTACTGTAGCCTTGTGGTATAGTTTGAAGTCCGGTAGTGTGATGCCTCCAGCTTCGTTCTTTTTGCTTAGAATTGACTTGGCTATGCGGGCTCTCTTTTGGTTCCATACAAAGTTTAAGGGTTTTTTTTCCAGTTCTGTGAAGAAGGTCATTTGTAGCTTGACGGGGATAGAGTTGAATCTGTAAATTACTTTGGGCAGTATAGCCATTTTCACGATATTGATTCTTCCTAACCATGAACATGGAATGTTTCTCCATCTGTCTCCTCTCTTATTGCTTTGAGCAGTGGTTTGTAGTTCTCCTTGAAGAGGTCCTTTATGTTCCTTGTTAGCTGTATTCCTAGGTATTTTATTCTCTTTGTAGCAATTGTGAATGGCAGTTCATTCTTGATTTGGCTCTCTTTAAGTCTGTTATTGGTGTATAGGAATGCTTGTGATTTTTGCACATTGATTTTGTATGCTAAGACTTTGCTGAAGTTGCTTATCAGTTTCAGGAGACTTTAGGCTGAGACAATGGGGTCTTCTAGATATACAATCATGTCATCTGCAAATAGAGACAATTTGACTTCCTCCTTTCCTATTTGAATACCCTTTATTTCTTTTTCTTGCCTGATTTCTCTGGCTAGAACTTCCAGTACTATAATAAATAGGAGTGGTGAGAGAGGGCATCCTTGTCTAGTGCCAGATTTCAAAGGGAATGCCTCCAGTTTTTGCCCATTCAGTATGATATTGGCTGTTGGTATGTCACAAATAGCTTTTATTATTTTGAGATACGTTCCATCAATACCCAGTTTATTGAGGGTTTTTAGCATAAAGGGCTGTTGAATTTTGTCAAAGGCATCAATTGAGATAATCATGTGATTTTTGTCTTTGGTTCTGTTTATGTGGTGAATTACGTTTACAGACTTGCATATGTTGAACCAGGCTTGCATCCCTGGGATGAATCCTACTTGATCATGGTGGATAAGCTTTTTGATGTGCTGTTGCAATCGGCTTGCCAGTATTTATTGAAGATTTTTGCATCTATATTCATCATGGATATTGGCCTGAAGTTTTCTTTTCTTGTTGAGCCTCTGCCGGGTTTTGGTATCAGGATGATGTTGGTCATTTTTATCGTTTTTGTGCTGGTTTCTTCCCATCTTTGTGGATTTATCCACCTGTCATCTTTGCAGTTGTTGACTTTCAGATTGGGTCTGTGAGTGGACGTCCAGTTTGTTGATGATGAAATTATTTCTTTCTGTTTTTTAGTTTTCCTTCTAACAGTCGGGCTACTCTGCCCTAGGGCTGCTGAGGTCCACTCCAGGCCCTGCTTGCCTGGGGATCACCTGCAGCGGCTGCAGAAGAGTAAGGGTTGCTGCCAGTTTCTTCTTCTGCCATCTTTTTCCCAGAAGGATACCTGCCAGATGTCAGTCTGAGCTCTCCTTTCTGAGGTGACTCTTTGGATATATGGGGGTCAGGGAGCTGCTTGAGGAGACAGTCTGTCCTTTATAGGAGCTCAAGTGCTAAGCTGTGAGCTCCATTGTTTCATTCAGAGCTGCTGGGAAGGTACGTTTATGTCTGCTGCAGCAGAACTCATAAATGCCTTTTTTTTTTTTCCCCAGGTGCTCTGTCCCAGGAGGTAGGGCTTTTTTTTTTTATAAGTTTCTGTCATGCTGCTGCCTTTTTTCAGGGCTGCTCTGCCCAGCAAGAAGGCAGCCTAGTCACAGTCTGCCTGCAGAGGCTTTGCTGAGCTGCTGTGGGCTCCACCCAGCTGCTGTGTGAACTTCCCTACAGTCCTGTTTATAGGGGTTTAGTTAGAACTGCCTTGGCAATGGCGGCCCACCTCTGTAATGGCGGACTCTCTCTGTAATGGCAGACTGCCTTGGCAATGGCGGGCTGCCTCAGCAATGGCAGACCACCTTGGTAGTGGTGGACTGCCTCGGTAATGGTGGATGCCCCTCCCCAACAGAGCTGGACTGCCCCGGGTTCAGCTGTGCTTGCTGGGAAACTCTCAATCCAAAGCGTTTCAGATTGCTATTTTTTGTAGGGGTTTGACCAGCTGAGACTGATCACCTGGCTCCCTGCCTCAGACCCCTTTGTTTTTCAGTTGAATGGGCAACTCTGTCTCCCAGGCGTCCCAGTCACAGTTGAAACGGCACCTGGATTTGTGTGATTTCTTGTGCGTAGACCTGCTGCGCTGACTGAAACAGCTGCTGGAGACTTGTGGTGTTTTTTCGCTGGGGAATCTCCTGGCCTAGCTCCCTGTTTCAGTCCCCTTTTTTTCAGTTGAACGGGTGACTCTGTCTCCCAGGCGTTCCAGTTGCCAGTTGAAAAGACTCCTGGATTTGTGTGAGATTTTGTGCAGAGACCCGCTGAGCCGGCTGAAATAGCTGCACTGGGGCTCATGGTGCTTTTTCACCCAGGAATCTTCTGACCTGGCTCCCTGTTTCAGTGCCCTTTTTTTCAGTTGAATGGGCGACCCTATCTCCCAGACATTCCAGTCACCTGTTGAAAAGGCGCCGGGGTCTATGTGATTTCCCATAGTGGGTGCGGTGTGACCCACTGCACCAGCTGAAACAACCATGTGGATATTCGTGGCGCTTTTTTGCCCAGGAATCTCCTGGCCCGGCTCCCTGTTTCAGTCCCTCGTTTTATCAGTTGAATAGGTGACTCTGTCTCCCAGGTGCTCCAATCGCCAGCTAAAATGGCACCTGGACCTGTGTATTTTGTGAGGAGGCCCACTGCGCCAGCCAAAACAGCTGCACTGGAGACCCGTGGGGCTTCTCTGCCTGAGAATCTCCTGGTCTGTGGGCAATAAAAATCCATCTGGAAATGCAGCGTCCACTCACCCTCCATGCTTTTGCTGGGAGCTGCAATCCTGAGCTGCTCCTAATCGGCCATCTTGGCAGGGTTTCCTATTTAAGTCTTTAAATTTCTCTCCAACTACAACTTAACTACATTCCAGGACTTCTTTTGGTGTATATTTCCCTTATGGTCATTAAGTTCTAAATATTATGTGGTTTTCATAGTGATTATTTAGAAGTGTGTTTTTTAGTTTGCAAGCACCTAGAGTTGTTTACTGTTGTCTGCTTTTTACTTTTCTAAGTATGTATGTGACAGGGCCCTGTTCTCTTGCCCAGGCTGGAGTGCAGTGGTGCAATTATGGCTCACTGCAGCTTTGACCTCCTGGGCTCAAGAAGGTCTCCCACCTCAGCCTCCCAAGGAGCTGGGACTACAGGCACATGCCACCATGCCAGGCTTTTTTTTTTTTTTTTTTTTTTTTTTTTTGAGGCAGGGTCTTACTCTGTTGCACAGGCTGAAGTGCAATGGTGTGATCTCAGCCCACTGCAACCTTCACCTCCCAGGCTCCTGACTAGCTGGGACTACAGGCATGTGCTAGCACGCACAGCTAATTTTTGTGTTATATTTTTTTGTAGAGAGGGTGTTTCACCATGTTGCCCAGGCTGGTCTTTAACTCCTGGACTCAAACGATCTGCCTGCCTCAGCCTCCCAAAGTACTATTATTCTGATTTAGATTACAGGCATGAGCCCCCATGCCAGGCCTAGTTTATTTTAAATTGCATTATGATTAGAGAATTGATAAGATACTAAGTTTTTAAAATGTATTGAGACTTATTTGTGGCCAAGTGCATGTTCACTTTTTGTAGAAGTTCTATGTGTTCTTTGATAGAAAGTATATTATGTTGGCTAATCCGTTAGATTAAGCCAATTATAATTGTTATCTATGACATTGGTTTCCTCAACTTTTTTTTGTTCTGGCTTTATTGGCTTCTGTTAGAAGTGTATTAAAAATCATCAATTATAATTATAGAAAAATTTTCTTATAATTGTGGCCATTTTTGTTTGGGAGTACCTTATTTGACTTATGTAAATCTTCTTGATTCCTTTCATTCTTACATGTTGTCTGTTATAGCTTTTTTCATCCCTTATTTTCAAACTTTGTATGTCATTTATCAATAAGAGCATTCTTTTTATAACCAGTCTGGTAATTTCTGCCTGCTAATAGGTGAATTTAACTTATTTACATTATTACGTAACTTGAAGTTGTCTTAGCCACTTTATTTTTTATGTTTTTTATTTATTATGTCTTGTCTTTGGTTCTTGTCTGTCTGCTTCTAGATTGAATGGGTTTTCATTATGTCTTTATTGTTACTGGTTTGGAAAGATGTTAGAACGCTTTAACTTGGTTTCCTCTGTTTTTTAAGTTAGATAGTATTTTACTTTGTTGTTTTGAATACACCCACACCCAGTTAATCACCAGTGTTATTTTTATAGTCTGTACTAATTTAGATTTAGAATGTTTTTCGATATCTTCATGATTCCTTTTTTCCAGATTCAGTTTTCCTCCTTCATGAAGTGTAGAAGCTTCATTACTTCTTTCTGTGAAAATCTGTCTTAAACTCTCCAGTCTTTTAGAAAATTGTTACTTGCACTTATTCTTCAATGACACTATCTGAATGTAATTCTAGATAGCCAGTTTTTCCTTCTCAGCCCATTAAAGATATCCTTATATCATCTGTTGGAAATACAAGGATAGAAATGTTAGAATGTTAGAAATGTTAATGAGCCATCTGCTGTCAGCTTTTTAGATAATTATGCTGGTAGACTATTTTTCTCTGTTCTTTTGAAATAACGATTTGGTAGTTTAGTGAGTACTCTCTTTATCTTTAAAATTCTGCGCTTTCACTGTGATGTATACACATGTAGATTTGTTTTCTTTATTCTTCATGAGATCCATGTCTTCAGTTTGGGAGATTCTGAGCATTAGCTCTCTAAATATTGATGTTCTCTCCTCTTGGGATGTCTTTTCTTTTCTTTTGGAGACAGAATCTTGCTCTGTTGCCCAGGCTGGAGTGCAGTGGCAGGATCTTGGCTCACTGCAACCTCCACCTCCCAGGTTCAGGTGATTCTCATGCCTCAGCCTCCTGAGTAGCTGGGACTAGCAGCATACAACACCACACATGGGTAATTTTTTTTTTTTTTCTTTGTGATGGAGTTTGGCTTTTGTTGCCCAAGCTGGAATGCAGTGGCATGATCTCGGCTCACTGCCACCTCCACCTCCCGGGTTCATGTGATTCTCCTGCTTCAGCCCCGCAAGTAGCTGCGATTACAGGTGCTTGCCACCATGCCTGGCTAATTTTTGTATTTTTAGTGGAAACTGTTTCACCATGTTAGCCAGGATGGTCTCGAACTCCTGACCTCAGGTGATTTGCCCACCTCAGCCTCCCAAAATGGTGGGATTACAGGCATGAACCACAACATCCGGCCTTAATTTTTGTATTTTTAGTAGAGTTTGGGTTTCTCCATGTTGGCCAGGCTGGTCTCCTGGCCTCAAGTGATCCTTCCTTCCCCCTCTCCCAAAGTGCTGGGATTACAGGTGGGAGTCACTGCACTCAGCCCTCTCTGGGATTTCTTTCTATAACTCCTGTTATGATAGATACATAACATCTGTCTTCAGTGGATGTTAACCTGTCCTTTGAGTTTTTATCCCCTTGTTTTATGTATCTCCTTGTAGGTGATTTCTTTCTGTCTTCTAATTCATGCATTCCTTTTTATCAGATTTCTTAATTTCAGTGACTGTGTTTTTCATTTATGTAATTTGTATCTGGATCTTTTTCAAATTCAGCATTCTTTTGTGATAAAATCTGGGTCTTGTCTAATGTTTTTTATTTCTCTGTGTTTTTTTCCTCAATGGTAATTTAAAATCTTTTAAAAATTGTTAATAGTATCTCTTGTTCTTGTAATACAAATTTTCTGTTTCCTCACATCTGATTCTCTCTTATTTCTTTACACAGTTTGTTATCTTTTCGAAGTCATCTTTAGCAGTTTGCTTTCTGAGAAAGCTTATGTATTATAGATGAGTAAATGTCCCTATAGGGTGGATTTCAATTTACCTTTACTAGTTCAGAGTTTTCATTGATTCCACGCCAGCTCTTTCTAAAGTTTTGGCATGGTGTCCCTGTATCATCTGGATAAGATGAATTTGGACTTCCCTCTTGTTGAATTACTCACAAGAGAATCTTTTCTGCCCATGGCTCTGGTTTCATTTCTGCTCACCCAAGGTTGTGGGTAGAGTTGTTGTAGTCTGTGCTTCACAGGTTTATCCCTTCATGACTCACATGCCAGCTTCTAGCTTTTAAGCTGTTTTGGCTTCTGTTCCTGTTTATTGCTCTCACTTTGAATTGCTGCTTCCTTCTTATTACCAGGGAATTTCCTTTGCCTGAGTTTCAGCTTAGCAATGTTTCCTGCATTGCATTTTATCAGACATTTCTGTGGATTTAGAGTAGAATAGTCTTCTCAGTCATCTGGGTCCATTATATTAATTGCAAACTTCCATTTAAGTCCCTGTGATTCTTGTTAGGGAAATTTGAAAAATCAGGTAATGGCACTTCTAAGACACCTTTAAGTCTTTCTTAGGTATATTTCTTTTGACCAAGTAATCCTAAGATATAGAAATATTTCTGAAAGCTTCATACTGTTAAAGGATATGGTACTGATCTCGCCCTTTTTTTCCCTGGGGATGGAAATTGTGTTTTGTGTTACTTCTGAATTACGTGTCTAAGAAAAATAAGATATCTGATTTTTAAAATCCTTAACATGTCTCCTTCACATAACTTCAAAAGATCCTAGATAGTCTAGAAATGTGACATTTCAACAGCAGAAAAAGTTATATGCTTTTGAATATGTTTATTGTGGTGTTAACCTTTAAAAGTGAAAGGGGGACTTAATAGCGACAGAGTTCATTACATTATGTTAATTTCAATTTATTGAATTATTTTATAGACATTTAACATGCTTATAAAGATTACATCGAGATAGATATTCCTTTTATATTGCTGTGGGAAAACAGTATCAAATTGTGTATATGCTACAGATGAAAATTGGAAAGGAATATTAAAAATAAAAATGGTTGGATGGTGGTGGTAGGATTATGGGCAGTTTTTCCTTTAAAAACAATTTCTTTCAATAATATTGTCATTCTTGCAGTCTTAATGGAGGATCAAGTAAATAGTATTCCTGTTCTTGCTAGTTTCCAAGTAGAATGAAAAAGCATAATTTAAAAAGGAGTGATAGGTAGAGATCAATATAGTCACCTTTATTTCTGAGGAAGCTTTAAATTAAAGTGTGCAGCCAAAATGTGAGCCACATTGGGTCTGCTCACTAAACCTCACATTTAGCTCCCCACTTCCAGCAACACCCCAAACCAGAGCAGGTCTCCCCAACACCCTGCCCACAGTTAGAACAGGGCCTGTCTCTGGAGAAGCAAGGTTAGAACTCGTATTCACTGCAGGTAGGCTAATCCCAGGAAGTAGTGAGCGGAACAGAGCTGAACTTGACCAGTTCATTCTTCCTAAATGTATTAGTCAGATACGTTAGTTCACTTGAAGTTAATAGAGGGCCACAGAAAGGCTAATACTTAGTGTTTGAGTTCCTACCACAGGGAAGGAGGAATCGTGAGTTGGATAAGTTCTTAATGGCCGTATTCATTTTAGAGTAAGAATGCTATATGTATATATTGGCATTTGTTGATTAGGTCACTTGATAACATGTAATTGCTAGGATCTTCAGTATATTCCAGTTATTATTTTCTGCTTTTAGGCGTTTGAATGCAGAATTGCAGGCAAAAACATCTGACGTGGTTCGACAAGCTAAGGAAATAATAAGTAAATATACAGTTATTAATAATTCCATATGAAGACTTGTGGTTTAACTTTTTAATTTGATACACACACACACACACACACACACACACACACACACACACACACACAATTAGCCAAGGCATGAGTGTTCAGTTCAAAGAATTATTACAAACTGTACATGAGTATATATGCATAGGTATAGTTATAGGTATGTGTATATGCATAAGTTTTTAGTAAGCACACATTTTCTGAAAGCCACTGAAAAAGTATTTTCCGTTTAGATGCACCAGTCATCTAAATTCTCATTGTAAATTATCATTATTAATTGATAGGATAGAGTAACTCTCCTTAGAGGAATAAAGAGTCTACTTTCAAGCTTTTACCAGTTCTTACTTAATTTTAGTTCTTACTTTCTGTCCTCACTATCCCCAAAAATGGAGTTGATGGAACCAGGGAAGGAAACCTAGGCAATATTTTATCTTAATGCCTTATGCAAATCAATGATTATTTGTCAGTTTAGGAATAAGAAATGTATCATACATAACATTTCAAGTAACATATTTTGATAATGGTTACAGATTTGCTAGTTAGATTTATAATTAAATGCTTTACTAAAGATATTTTTATTTCATCTTTTAGTTTTTGCCAGTGTCTGAAGAGCAGGAAAATACTTGGACAAAAGGACCCCACATTATAGTAGAATGACAGGTTCATTACATTTTTGCTTAGAGAGCTCCCTAAAAAGAATTTCCCACTGCAAATAAAACACATAATAGAAAACTGAGACAAGCTAGGAAAGGGGTTGGGGAGTGGATTCCCACCCCTGCAGAAGCAAACAATATAAGGGTTCTCTTATTTAATTTCTGTTTACTCTCTCTCTTTAAAATTTTACTGTTTGTAGTTACATAGTGAGTGTGTATATTTATGGGGTAAATGAGATATTTTGATACAGGCATGCATTGTGTAATAATCACATTATGGAAAATGGGGTATCCATCCCCTCTAGTGTTTATCCTTTGTGTTACAATCCAATTATACCCTTTTAGTGTTTTTAAATTTACAATTATTTTGACTATAATAAACCTGTGTGCTATCAAATACTAGATACTATTCATTCTTTCTAACTGTACTTTTTATACCCATTAACCATCCTTATCTCCCTCCCCTGCATCTCCCACCATCCTTCCCAACCTCTGGTAACCATGCTTAACTATCTCCATATGTTAAGTTGTTTTGATTTTGAGTTCCCTCAAATAAGTGAGAACATGTGAAGTTTGTCTTTCTGTGCCTGGCTTATTTCACTCGATGACCTCCAGTTACATCCATGTTGTTGTAAGTGACAGGGCCTTGTTATCTTTGATGGCTGAATTGTACTCCATTGTGTCTATGTACCATATTTTATTTATCTGTTCATTTGTTCGTGGACACTTTGGTGCTTCCAGATCTTGGGTGTTGTGAATAGTGCTGCAACAAACATGAAAGTGTGCATATCTCTTGGATATACTGATTTCCCTTCTTTGGGGCATATACCAAGCAGTGGGATTGCTGGATCATATGATAACTTTAATTTTTTGAGGAACCTCCAAACTGTTTCCTTTGTGGTTGTACTAATTTACCTTCCCACCAGCAGTGGGCCAGGGTTCCCTTTCTCCACATCCTCACCAGCATTTGTTATTCCTGTCTTTTGGATATAAGCGGTGTTATCAGAGGTGAGATGATACTGTAGTTTTGATTTGCATTTCTCTGATGATGAATGATGTTGAACACCTTTTTTTATGCCTATTTGCCATTTGTGTGGTTTTTTTTTTTTTTTTTTTTGAGAAATGTCTATTCAGATCTTTTGCCCATTTTTAAATTGGGTTATTAGATTTTTTTCCTGTAGAGTTATTGGAGCTCTGTATATTTTCTGCCTTCTAATCCCTTGTTGATGGGTAGTTTGCAAATATTTTCCCCCATTCAGTGGGTTGTCTCTTCACGTTATTGATTGTTTCCTTCACTGCAGAAGCTTTTTAACTTGATGTGATCCCATTTGTCCATTTTTGCTTTGGTTACCTGTGCCTGTGACATATTATTCAAGAAATCATTGTCTACTCCAATGTCCTGAGTTTCCCCAGTGTTTTCTTCTAGTAATTTCATAGTTTGGAGGTCTTAGATTTAAGTCTTTAATCCATTTTGATTTGATATTTGTATGTGGGAAGAGGAAGTGGTCTAGTCTCGCTCTTCTGCATGTGGATATTCAGTTTTCCCAGCACTATTTATTGAAGAGACTATCCTTTATTCAGTGTGTGTTCTTGGCAACCTTGTCAAAAATGAGTTCACTGTAGGTGTATGGATTTGTTTCTGGATTTTTCTCTATTCTGTTCTCCTGGTCTGTGTGTCTGTTTTTGTGCCAGTACTGTGATGTTTTGGTTACTGTAGCTCGATAGTATAATTTGAAGTCAGGTAATGTGATTTCTCCAGTTTTGCTCCTTTTGCTTTAGATAGCTTTGGCTGTTCTGGGTCTTTTGTGGTTTCATATAAATTTTAGGATTGTTTTTTCTATTTATGTGAAAATGCAATTGGCATTTTGAAAGGGGTTGCATTGAGTCTGTAGATTGCTTTGGGTAGTATGGACATTTTAACAGTATTGATTTTTCTAATCCATGAACATGGAATATCTTTTCATTTTTTTGTGTCCTCTTCAATTTCTTGCATTGATGTTTTATGGTTTTTGTTGTAGAAATCTTTTACTGCTTTGGTTATGTTAACTCCTAGGTATTTAATTTTATTTGTGGCCCTTTTTTATTTATGGGATTACTTTTTAATTTTTTTTCAGATTGTTGACTGTTGGCATATAGAAACACTACTGATTTTTGTATGTTGATGTTGTATCATGCAACTTTACTGAGTTTATCACTTCTGATAGTTTTTGATGGAGTCTTTAGTTTTTTCCTAATATACGAGCATACTGTCTGCAAACTAGGACAACTTGACTTCTTCCTTCTGATTTGGTTGCCCTTTATTTCTTTATCTTGTCTGATTGATCTGGTTAGGACTTTCAGTACTATGTTGAATAACAGTGGTGAAAGTGGGCCAGTTCTTAAAGGAAAGGCATTCAGTTTTTCCCATTTGGTATGATACTGGCTGTGTGTCTGTCATATATGGCTATTATTATATTGAGGTCTGTTCCTTTCATACCTAGTTTTTTAAGTGTGTTTACCATGAAGGGATGTTGAATTTTATCTAATGGTTTTCCAGGATCAGTTGAAATGATTGTATAGTTTTTGTCCTTCATTCTGTTGATATGATGTATCACATTGATTTGTGTATGTTGAACCAGCCTTGCATCTCTGGGGTAAATCCCATGTGGTCAGGGCAAATGATATTTTTAATGTATTATTGAATTTGGTTTGCTAGTATTTTTTGAGGATTTTTGCATCAACATTCATTAGAGATATTGGCTGGTAGTTTTCTTTTTTTGATGTGCTTTTGTCTGGTTTTGTATCAGGGTAATACTAGCCTCATAAAATAAGTTTGGAAGTACTCCTTCCTCCTCTAATTTTTGAAATAGTTTGAGTAGGATTAGTATTAGTTCTCTAAATGTTTGATAGAATTCAGCAGTGCAGTCATCAGGTCCTGGGCTTTTCTTTACTGGGAAAATTTTTTTATTGTGGCTTCAATCTTCTCACTAGTTATTGTTCTGTTTAGGTTTTGGATTTCCTCATGGTTCAATCTTGGTAGGTTGCATGTGGGTGTCTAGCAATTTATCGGTTTCCTCTAGATTTTCCAATTTATTGGCATATAGTTGCTCACAATAGCCACTAACGAGCCTTTGAATTTCTGCAGTGTCAGTTGTATTGCCTCATTTTTAATCTCTAATTGTATTTATTTGGGTCATCTCCCTTCTGTGTTACTCTGCTAATTTTTCTTATCTTTTAAAAAAACTTTGTTTCATTGATCTTTTCTTCATTTCAAATTCATTTATTTTTGCTCTGATCTTCATCTTTTCTCCTGCTAATTTTGGATTTGGTTTCCTCTTGCTTTTCTGGTTCTTTAAGATACATTGCTGGCTGGATGTAATGGCTGATGCCTGTAATCCCAGCACTTTGGGAGGCCAAGGCAAGTGGATTACTTGAGCTGAGAAGTTTGAGACCAGTCTGGGCAACATGGTAAAAGTCCATCTCTACAAAAAATACAAATTAATCAGATGTGTTGGTGCATGCCTATAGTCCCAGCTACTAGGGGGGCTAAGGAGGGAGGACTGTTGAGCCCAGGAAGGTCCAGACTGTAGTGAGCCATTATTGTGACATTACACGACAGCCTGGGCAACAGAGTGAATCTCTGGGCGGGTGGAGGGGGGGAGGAAAGAAAGAAAAGATGCATTGGTAAGTCATTTATTTGAAATTTTTATTCTTTTTTGTTATAGGCACTTACAACTACATATTTCCCTCTTAGTACTGCTTTCAATCTATCTCATAGATCTTGGTATGTTGTGTTTCCATTATCATTTGTTTCAAGAAATTTCTTAATTTCCTTCTTAATTTCTTCACTGACCCACTGGTCATTTAGGAGCATATTGCCTATTTTCTATGTCTTTGTATAGTTTCCAAAGTTGTTTTTATTCTACTTTTATTCCATGTGATCAGAGAAGATGCTTGATATTGTTTCAGTTCTTAAAATATTTTACAACTTGTTTTGTGACCTAACATATGGCCTGTTCTTGAGAAGGATATATATGCTGAGAAGAATAATGTGTGTTCTGTAGTCTTTGGATGAAATGTTCTGTAACGTCTGTTCAGTCCATTTGTTCTGTAGTGCAGATTAGGTCTGATGGTTGTTGCGTTTCTTTCTGGGAGAGCTGTTCAGTGCTAAAAGTGGGTGCTGAGTCTCCAGCTATTGTTGTATTGTGTTCCAGCTCTCTCTTTAGCGCAAATAATATTTGCTTTATATATCTGGGTTCTCCAGTGTTGTGTCCATATATATTTACAGTGATTATATCCTGTTGTTGGGTGTACCCCTTTAGCATTATATAATGACCTTCTTTGTCTCTTATTACAGTTTTTGTTTTGAAATCTGTTTTGTTTAAATATAAGTTCACCTGCCTTTTTTTGTTGTTGTTTCCATTGGTGTAGAATATCTTTTTCTACCCTTTATTTTCAGTCTATGTATATCTTTATAGGTGAAGTGTGTTTCTTGTAAGCAACAGATCATGGGGTTGTGTTTTATCATCCATTCCATCAGTCTCTTACATTCAGTGTTATTACTGATAAGGGACTTAATCCTGCCATTTCATTATTTATTTTCTGGTTGTCTTGTAGCATCCCTTCCTGTCTTCTTTTTATTGAAAGTGATTTTTTCTTATGGTATAATTTAATTTCCTGATTTTTATATTTTGTGTGGTCATTGTATGTTTTTTGACTTGAAGTTACTGTGAGGCTTGCAAATACTATCTTATAACCCATTGCTCTAAGCTGATGACAAGTTAACACTGATTACAGAAACAAACATGCAAAAAGAAAATGAATAAAAACTTTACACTTTACTTTTATCTCCCTAGTTTTTAACTTGTTGTTCCTGTTTATCTTATTGTACTATCTATGTCTTAAAAAGTTGTCATAGTTATTATTTTTAATTGGTTCATCATTTAATCTTTGTACTTGAGAGTAGTTTATACACAATTATGGTGTTATACTATTCTGTATTTTTCTATGTGTTTACTATTACCATTGAGTTTTGTACCTTCAGATGATTTCTTCTTACTCATTAACATCCTTTCTGTTAAAGAATTTCCTTTAGCATTTCTTGTAGGACAGGTCTAGTGTTGATGGAATGCCTCAGCTTTTGTTTTTCTGGAGAGCTCTGTTATTCTCTTTCATGTTTAAAGGCTATTTTTGCTGGATATACTATTCTAAGGTAAATGATTTTTTTTTCCTTCAGCACTTTGAAAACATCATGCCACTGTCTCCTGGTCTGTAAGGTTTCCACTGAGAAGTCTGCTGCTTGATGTATTGGAGCTTCTTTGTGTGTTGTTTGTTTCTTATCTCTTGCTGTTTTTAGAATCGTTTCTTTATCCTTGACCTTTGGGAGTTTGGTTATTAAATAATTTGATCCAGAGCTGAGTTTAGTCCTGAATATCCTTGTTAACTTTCTGACTCGTTGATCTGTATAATCTTGACAGTGGGGTGTTGAAGTCTCCCATTGTTATTGTGTGGGAGCCTAAGTGTCTGTGTAGGTCTTAGGCTCAAGAACTTGTTTTATGAATCTGGGTGCTTCTGTTTTGGGTGCACATATATTCAGAATACTTAGCTATTCTTGTTGAATTGTTTCCTTTAGCATTATGTAATGCCCTTCTTTGTCTTTTTAATCTGTGTTTAAAGTCTGTTTTGTCAGAGAGTAGGATTGCAACCCCTACTTTTTTTTTTTTTTTTTTTGGCTTTCTAGTTGCTTCGTAAATTTTCCCCCATCCCTTGGTTTTGAGCCTGTGTGTGTCTTTGCATGGAACATATCTCAAAATAATAAGAGCTATTTATAACAAACCCACAGCTAACATCATATTGAATGGGCAAAAGCTGGAAGCATTTCCTTTGAAAACTGGTACAAGACAAGGATGCCCTCTCTCACCACTCCTATTCAACATAGTATTGGAAGTTCTGGCCAGGGCAATCAGGGAAGAGAAAGAAATAAGGGTATTTAAATAAGAAGAGAGGAAGTCAAGTTGTCTCTGTTTGCAGATGACATGATTTTATATTTAGAAAACCCCATTGTCTCAGCCCCAAAACTTCTTGATCTGATAAACAACTTCAGCAAAGTCTCAGGATACAAAATCAGTGTACAGAAATCACAAGCCTTCCTTTATACCAATGATAGGCAAGCAGAGAGCCAAATCTTGAATGAACGCCCACTCACAATTGCTACAAAGAGAATACCTAGGAATACAGCTCACTAGGGATATGAAGAACGTCTTCAAGGAGAACTACAAAACGGCTGCTCAAGGAAATAAGATAAGACACTAACAAATAGATAAACATTGCATCCTCATGGATAGGGGAAATCAATATGAAAATGCCATACCGCCCCAAGTAATTTTTAGATTCAATGCTATTCCCATCAAACTACCATAGACATTTTTCACAGAATTAGAAAAAAAACTATTTTAAATTTCATATGGAATCCAAGAAGATCCTGTATAGCCAAGATAATCCTAAGCAAACAGAATAAAGCTGGAGGCATCATGCTACCTGACGTCAAATTGTACTGCAAGGCTGCAGTAACCAAAACAGCATGGAACTGTTGCCAAAATAGACCCACAGACTAATGGAGAAGAGAGGCCTCAGAAATAACACCACACATCTACAACCATCTGATCTTTGACAACCCTGACAAAACAAGCAATGGGGAAGGGATCTCCTAATCAGTAAATGGTTGCTACTTCAACTTTGTTAATGGTTTGTTGAACCTTTTTGTTTCTTCTTGATTCGATCTTACTAGGTTGTGTGTTGCTAGAAATTTATGCGTTTTCTCTAGGTTATTTAATGTTGGCATATGACTGTTTATAATAGTCCCTTATGATCCTTTTCATTTCTGAGGCATTTGTTGTAAGGTCTCCTCTCTAATTTGTGATTTTTTTTAAATTTTTTATTTATTTTTATTTTTTGTTGTCCAAGTTGGAGTGCAGTGGTGCCATCTCGGCTCACTGCAACCTCCGCCTCCCAGGTTCAAGCAATTCTCCTGCCTCACCATCCTGATTAGCTGGGACTACAGGGATGCACCACTACACTTGGCTAATTTTTTTTTAATTTTTAGTAGAGGTGGGGTTTCGCCATGTTAGCCAGGATGGTCTTGATCTCCTGACCTCGTTGCTGCCTGCCTTGGCCTCCCAAAGTGCTGGGATTACAGGCATGAGCCACAGCACCTGGCCTGTGATTTCATTTATTTGAATCTTCTGTCTGCCTTAGTTGGTCTAGCTAAGGATTTTTCATCTTTGTTTATTTTTGCAAAAAAAAAACAACCCACCTCTTTGTTTTATTGATATTTTTCCTACAGTTTTTCTATTCTCATTTGATATATTTCTGCTCTGATCCTTATTGTTTCCTTCCTTCTGCTAATTTTGAGCTTAGTTTGTTCTTAGTTTGTTCTTTTTCTAGGTCCTTTAGGTGTAATGTTGAGGTGTTTATTTGTGATCTTTGTTCTTCTTTTAGATGTACATGTTTATTGCTATAAACTTTGCTTTTACAACTGCTTCTGCTGTGTCCCATGAGTTTTGGCATGTTTTGTTTCCATTTTTTCTCTATATATTTTAAATTTTTCTGTATGATCTCTTTTCCTTTTCTTTTCTTTTTTTTCTTTTTTTTTTTGGCCATATTGGCTGTTCAGATGCAAGATTTTTGATTTCTTATATTTGAGAATATTCCAGGTCTTTTTTTTCCTGTTATTATTTTCTACTTTTTTATACCATTGACTACATTTTATACCACTGACAACATTTTATACCATTGTAGTCAGAAAAGATTTTGATATATTTTTAGTCTTAAATTTGTTAAACTTGTTTTGTGATCTAACATATGATCTGTCCTGGAGAATGTTTCATGTGGGTCTGAGGAGAATATGCATCCTGTGAATGTTCGACATATATCTCTTAGGTCCATTTGATTGAAAGTATAGGTGAACAAAAAAGTATAGGTGAAGTCCAACATTTTCTCATTAATTTTCTCCTGGATCATCTTCCTATTCTGAAAGTGTGATATTGAAATCTCCTACAAGTATTGTATTGCTGTCTATCTCTCCCTGCAGATCTGTTAATATTTGCTTTATATATTTAGGTGCTCTGATGTTGGGTGGTGCATATGTATTTATAATTGTTATGTTTTCTTTTTTTACAGTTTTGAATATAAAGTCTATTTTATCTGATAAATAGCTACTTCTCTATTTTGATTTCCATTTGTATGGGATATCTATTTTCATCATTTCATTTTCAGTCTACATGTTTCTTTACAAGTGAAATGAGTTTCTTTTAGGCAGCATGTAGTTGGGTCCTGTTTTAAATTGATTTTGCTGCTCTGTACATTTTATTAATTTTAGATCATTTACATTTACAGTAATTATTGATAGGTAAAGATTTACTATAGATATTTTATTTATTGTTTTCTGGATATTTTGTGGATTATTCCTTTCTTCTTGCAGTCTTTCTTTGTAATTATGTAATTTTCTGTAGTAGTATGCTACTTTTTTGTAATTATGTAATTTTCTGTAGTAGTATGCTATTTTCTTTTTCTCTACTGTGTATCTACTATAGATGTTTGCCTTGGGGTTACCATGAGGCTTATGTGAAACATCTCATAGTTATGTCCAACTTAACTTGACTCACATAGAAGAGGTGGGAATTTCTAAATGAAGCTTACAACTGGGACTTCAGGTGTTTATGTTTCAGGAATCTTCAAAATTTATGAGATCTCTAGAGCTGTAGCTGCCACTGTAATGAACTGGAAGGATTCATTTCCTGCCAAAGGGTAGCTAAATCACCTCTCTTACCGAACCCAACAGTGACTCAGACATTCAATCATTTCTCTGGTCATTGAATTACAAAAGATTCATTAAACTACTCGATGTGAGAAACTGCTCCATGGCTTAGTGATACCAGTGTAAACAAAGTGCATTTGCTCCATTGTAGCAGTTGTATGGTGGTATAAAAGCTAAACATGGTATTGGAAGCTTTTCAGAATTGAAACTGTGTGACCTTGGGCAAGTCCAAACCTCTTTGATATTAGTATCCTCAACTATAAATTGGGATAATATCTGTCCCAAATAAATTGTCTTTAGATGATCAGATATGCTAATGCATACTAATGCATGTGGGAGTACTTTTTAATGGGTATTTTTTTTTCATTTGCTTTTTTTTAAAACATAGACAACTGGTTAAATAGCATTTCTTCTCAAGCGTCCAACTTGGTAGAGAACCGTGATGACCAGAATGTGATGAAAGGGTTGAGCATGTCTTATGTGTTTTAAAACTAGGTTCATCACTAGAACTGTTTCCAAAAGAAAGCACAATGACAATAATGAATTTAAGATCTGTCAAAACACGAGTGATAAAAATTTCATCTTCAAATTTTTAATGCTCTTATTAGGAACTTTTATTTTTCACAAATGAAACATGGTTTCACATCTTTATAACTGTCCAACTTTTAAAATTATCCAGCATGTTCCTGAATTTAACAGGTTTTAATTTCTAAGTTACTCTCTACTTTTCCATGCATTGCAACCTGGAAGTGAATATGAAATCCATGAATACACAGTAATATTTTCAGTTATTCATTTGTTTACTGACTAACTTGTTCTCTCATTGGTAACATATTAAAGTAATATATTTAAAAATACTTGTACAGCTTGGGAAATGAAAGAGTATGAATATATCTGACCCAGGGATATTCTTACAAATGTCCAGTAGCATAGGAAGAAATACACTGAGAGAAAAGTATGCTGGTATAATTTATCTGGTTATAATTTATTACAACCTTCTTTTCTGGATTAATTATTGTGTGAACACATTTTAAAATGTCACAGAAGTAATGTGTCATGGTGAACCTGTATAATTAAAATGTGGTTTACCAGTTCCTTTTCTCAGATTATAAATTATTGACGTTGTGATTGTATTAGCGCAGCTTTGTTAATTCCTCTCATGTTTAACGTCTGCCCATGGGAATAGATTTGCTTATAATATTAATGAACCAAAAGATGGATGGTGAGAGTTCATTGCCATGGTTGATCTGATTTGTAAAAGGCTAATATAGTCACGTGAGTTTAATGTTATGTTTATTTCTCTATTCTGTGTCATCATCTAGTAGCAAAACAGATGGGAAGTCCCTTTTGAGGTCAGTGCTCACGTAGAATAGCAAAGCTGAAAATCAGTCGTGCACTGAGATTAAAATGGAGTGGTTGGGAACATGAAAGTGGGGGAAATATGTAAACAGAAAGTATGAAAGAGTGGAAACAGAGGTAGTCACATGAAAGTAGTTCTGGAAGAAGGTTTCAGGAAGATACGGCATTTGCGTAGGTCAGGTCCTGCCACTCCCTGGGGTTAGTCGATCTCATAGTTATCATATCCATGCCTAACTGACTGGGTTATGTTGTATGTGTGCTTTTAATTCATAAGAATTAAAGTATAAATGGCCAACAGGTCTATGAAAAAAATGCTCAGCATCACTAATCATCAGGTTGTCATCTTTCCCAGTTAGGAGAGCTATGATTAAAAAGGCAATAAATGCTTGCAAGAATGCTGAGAAAAGGGAACTCTTACATACTGTTGATGGGGTGTAATTTAGTACAGCTATGAAGGTAAACAGTATAAAGATTTCTCAAAGAACTGAAAATGGAACTACCATATGATCCAGAAATCCCACTCCTGGGTATTTATCCAAAGAAAAGGGAATCAGTATATCAAAGGGAGACCTGCAACCCCATGTTTATTGCAGCACTGTTCATAATAGCTAGAATATCGAGCCAACCTGCGTGTCCAACAGATGAACGGTAAAGAAAATGTGTATATACACAAGGGAATTCCATTCAGCCATAAGAGAAAGTAAAAATCCTTTCATTTGCAGCAAGATGGATGAAACTGGAGGCCATTAAAGTAAGAGAAATAAGGCAGACCCTGACAAGTACCACGTTTTCACTCATATGTTGGAGCTAAAAATGCTGACCTCATGAAGGTAGAGTGTAGGATGATGGTTACCAGAGACTGGGATGGGTTTATGTCTGTGGGAGGGGATAAAGAGAGGTTAGTCAATGGTTGCAAACATTAGTTGGAAGAAATAAATACCTGTGTTTGACAGCACAGTAGGGTGACTATAATTAACAATATGTATTTCAAAAAAGCTAGAAGATTTGAAATGTTCCCAACACAAATAAATGATAAATACTTGAGGTGATGAATATCCTAAATACCTGATCAATAACTTAATTTGATCATTATACATTTCATGAATGTATCAAAGTATCAAATGTATGCCATAAAAATATACAAATATTGGTAAAAAATTACAAAGAATTATGTATAATAACCAACAAAAATAAAAGATCAAGGAAAAGTAATCCTTTAAATCATGCAGGGGAGTCTTCCAGTGAGTTCCTTCAATGAACAGGAATGGCCTTTCCCTCATGCCTTTTAAAGTGTCAGCATCTTGCTAAGTTAAGTGGAACTTTTGTATTAAAACACAGCACTGATTTGAATAATGTCTTACCTCAAATGAAAGCCAAATACTTCTTAGTGATTCTTTCAAATGCTGGGAAAAAAAAAACATCAATGAGGTATTTTTGAGATACATATTTTTTTTTCTGATCTGATAAGATTTGCAAGAGTATTATCAGTGATCTATATTTTTTTCTTCACCTAATAGACTAATGTTAGAACCTAACCCAGGAGTAAGCTGTGACTCCATTGCATTCTCCATTAAGAATAAATAAAATTTACCCAGGCCAAGGAGTCCAAGGCAGATAACTGGACTCTGCCAGATGCTGCAGGACTAGGCAGCAGCTGCCTGGAGTCAGCAGATAGCTAATAAAGAGGCAGGCACATCCAGGGTGGTAGACAGGTTTCAGACACAAATAACAGTGGGTAGGAAAGTACAGCTACTGGGATTTCAGGCTTAAAAACAGATTCCAGAGATGAAGAGATAAGCAAATAAAGGGAGAAGAAAACAAGAAGGAAAGGCTAGTAAATGGTATTACAATCTGATTAGAGTGGAGAAGTCACTTGATTTCTGATATATTGGGTCAATCTCAGGTTATATGCCAATTAGGTACAATTAACATTTTAGCCATCTCTTTGCTTCAAATACCCAAATATTTTATTCCATAATCAAATTTTCTTTTTTTTCTGTTTGTCTTAACATGGTTTGGCCATGTTAAACATGAATTTATACTGGAGGAATCAAAGATGTGTTATATATTTAAAAATAATTTTGTATAGTACAGCTCTTGTTAGGGTATAAACACATTTGATTGAAGAATTTTCTTTGCTCTTAGAGGACACTAAGAGAAAAAATACTGCAAAACTACAGAGAAAAATTATGGCGCAAGTAAAACAGCAATATTAACTTTTTGCTGTTAGTATGCCAGGGATACTTAAAATTTGTTGTAGATTGACTACCGCGGAAAACAGACTCAGATGGAAATGAGTGTGAAGGATGTTTCTTAGGGAGTGGACTTGGGCTCAGCACTTGGGGTGTGGGGAAAGGAAAGAATTAGGGTTGGGCAGAGGAAGAATTGGGGCTGTGATGCATCACAACAGGGACGCAGCTGACTCCAAAGGGAGCCCTGAAGCTTGGGTAGCTTTGCAGAGTTGTTCGTCTTTGGGGAGAGGAGCTGGCTGTTTATCCCCAGTACTTGGGTAGGGATTCACTGGAGAAGAGGTAATCTCTTTCAGCGAGGTCATACCCAGCTCGGGGTATATGTCCTTGGGTCTTGAAGGGAATAGGGCAGAGAGATCTGGGCACTGCAGCATTCATGACAATTCCTCCATATTTCTGTGGCCATTTGTCTCATATAAGTTCTCAGGGTGGCTCCTTTAGGACTCTGGTGGGACTTTCTCTTTGGAGAAACTTGTAAGGTTATAAGGGAAAAAGGTTAGTAGGACAAATTGCAGCCCCCGCTGGCTACTGGGGAGGCAGAGCTCTAGGCTAAACCCTCTGATTCATTCTAGAGCCCTTTACCTTAGTTCTTACAATGGTAGAAGGATGCTAACTTTGTGGGTAGCCCTCAACTTCCTTCCTGTGGGGACCAAGTTCATGTTTACTTTTCTTAGGCTATGGCTATGGCTATTATGGGTTTATGATTAAAATTAGATGATGGAATACTAACGTGTGCCAACTACCTTGGTGTTAAGCTGATTGCTCACTTCTCCAATGTGGAATAGCAGGTTTCCTCCTGATGACTAGGCCATGTACCTTTTCCAGGATGGCAATTATCCCTATTCTGTTTGTTGTTGTTGGCCCTGAACACAAGGTGCACAAAACGTTGAAGGGGCAGCTGTATTTTCTATCTGCTGGTAGAAGAGTTCTCTATACCGGTGGTGCCCAGAATTGTGGAAATGGGAAGCATGCATTCCCAAAGTGGGTTACTGGGGGTGATAGCGGCAGGAGCCATTGTGGCTTCCATGCCTTAATTCTGAGACCCATATATTTTTTCTTTGGGGAATAGTGCATCAAATAATGGTCACTGATTTAGCATGCACACTGTATACTGGAGGATGGTGCCCCATTGTTCATTTCTAATAATGTTTAGAAATTTTACAAATGTTTCTAAACATTATTAGAAATTAATGTCAATGCCACTCAGAGTTTGTGAACCCTGCTACATATCGTCTAATGGAAGAACGCTAGGAAAAACTCCCGGATAAACATCTTAAACAGAACTTGCCATTGTGTGTCAAAGACTCTGCTAATGATGCAGCCTCCCAGTACAAACAATACCTATGACTTGTCCTCAGCTTTTCAATCTGGGTTTGCTCTACAGTAGAATTAGAATTTAAAACACCATGTCAGCCAACTCAGTGAAGTTCAATTGTGAGTAGAATTTCTGCTTCTGAATTCTTATAGTTTAAATTATGGCCTGTGTGTTGTAAACTCCAGAAACTTCTTTGAAAATGTGTGGGCAAAAAATGTTCCTCTAATAGCTATTGAAAGAATGCAGTTTACTAAAGGGAATTAGACTAGGGGATATAGATTTAATTCCATTCGCTTTGATTTAAAGCAAAATACAGTAAGAATTTGATAAATTTATGAACCCAAGCTAACCGGAACCCTCAGTTAACTTAATTTTTGTTGTTGTTGTTGCTATATTTCATAAGAAGGAGACAAAAAGTAGAAACTAGTTCACACTCAAGATTTATGTCCCGGCCGGGCGCGGTGGCTCAAGCCTGTAATCCCAGCACTTTGGGAGGCCGAGGCGGGTGGATCACGAGGTCAAGAGATCAAGACCATTCTGGTCAACATGGTGAAATGCCGTCTCTACTAAAACTACAAAAAATTAGCTGGGCATGGTGGCGCGTGCCTGTAATCCCAGCTACTCAGGAGGCTGAGGCAGGAGAATTGCCTGAACCCAGGAGGCGGAGGTTGCAGTGAGCCGAGATCGCGCCATTGCACTCCAGCCTGGGTAACAAGAGCGAAACTCCGTCTCAAAAAAAAAAAAGATTTATGTCCCTTCAAAAATCACCTTCCAGGGATGCATGAGTCCCATACAGATTCAATCCAGTGTTCACATCCCATATTTACAATCCCTATGCAGAGGTAATGATGTTTAAAATAATGACTCAAAGATATTACAAAATATAAAATGATCAAAGGAAGATTCAGTAATGTTCTGGAGACTGCCTATGTAGGAAAGAAAATTTGCCTATGTACTTAAAAAAAATCACACACACACGCAAGTGAATAGACTGACAAGTGTTACAAACAAACTCAGAGTTAATCAGATAATCAATTTCCAAAGCATTATGCTCACCTGTGGTCTTACTCTGTTTGATTTAACCCATACCTCACTTGGTGGCATCTATGTCCTCAGTAGTTTAGGCAACCTTTTCTCAAAGCCCCATGTCATCAGCAGTGCAAGGTTAGAGGTGTCCTGGTTCACACCTGTGTGTGTCTTTCCACATGTCGGACTTCTGTTGAAGAAGAACTCATCCTAATTCTCTGAGTTCTTCAGAGAATTTCCAATCACAAAAGCCACAAGCTACATGGAGTTCCCAAGGAGACAGTTCTCCTTAGCACTTCCCGTTCACTCTGTAGTCAGAGCCATGGGCAACACAGACTCAGTCCATTCGACAAGTCAGTCTACATTGTATACCATACATAATAGTATATTTAACCAAAATATAAATAATTATAGGTTAAATATTCCACAAAAAACAAGGTAGCACTTCACATCAAGAGGAGAAAGAGATAGGAGAAAGGGTAAATGAGCAAGTCCCAGTGGGAGCAAAGAAGACAAAAGGATTCCTGGTCTGGTCCATTGGTCTCCCAAGGAGGAGTCCTTGATGTGGAAGAGCCTTTAGAGGTGGATGCCAAGTGCTTATCGTGGCTGACTGCAAGACTGGGTTAATTAAGGTGGCTGTTTGGAGAGGCTGAGGGTCTGCATTTTTTTTTTTTTAAGTCTTAGAGTCCTCTGGTAAGAACCTACAGTGGAAGAGTGTGCTTGTTATGTCCTTACCTGGTTGGATGCTGTCTTTACATTTTTATTTGTTTGTTAACCAAAATATCCTTGTTGGCAAAGTCTCATATAAAATATAAAATGCAGTATTTTTCTAAGACGGAGTTTAATGAAGGGTTGCTCTATACACCCCAGTGTCATCGTTTTGGGGTATTTCTGGATTTACTTCCTCAGAGTTTACTCTCCTATTTCTGGGGGACTTTTCAATTTCTGTTGCTACCTGGTTGCCAAATATTACTTCTTTCTAGAATTCATTAAAGAATTAAAATCCAGTAAAAATATAAAGATTTTTGTGAGTTTTGAAAGAAAAGTCATATCACACAAGGAGTCAATGGAAATCTTCTTGGCCCAGTGTAATTTCCACCCTTCCTCTTGTGGCCATTCTTCATCCAAAACCTTCTGGGCCTCTGGCGAAGTGTCTGTCCCCACCTAGTACAGCCCCTAGGTCTTAGAAGGGAGTGATTCCCTGAAGCTGATAATAATTTTTAGCTCTCTCTTGGTCTCCTCTCCCTGTGTCCTGTTGAATTCTAATGAATAATATTCACATCACATTAAATTTTTATTTCTTATGAAATTTTTCTACATTGCCATCTCGTCTCCCAGTCCTTGAAGAATGAATAGCCCTTGATCTTGCAGGTCCAGCAATCTCAATTCAGTTCAGCTGCCACATTTGATAGATGAGGAAACTAAAGCTCAGAGAAGGGAAGTGATTTACCAAAAAATATTGGGGCTATTTGGAAGCAGAGCTGAAGCCGTAACTCTGGTCTTCTTCCTCTTAGGCCAATGCCCCTATCTACTTGTGTCATTTTTTGCTTCATTCCAGATTGGCAAGACTGTAATAATGAAAGATGACAGGGTTGCTTATGTACCTTGTGTTCTTGTCTATTATAACTATAAACCTGAGTATATGTTTCCCAGAATAGTTAATCATCTAATAGAAGTGTGTTAATCATCCCAGAATAGTTAATCATCTAATAGATAGTGTGATTTCTTGTCCTGTAAATCATGAAAAAACACCTCCTGTACCTTCTATTAATGTTTGCCATATTGTTTTTTAGGCTACGAGGAATTGGTCTCAGTGTAATTGTGTATAAATACTGCCCATTGGTCTCTCCTAATTAGCAGATGCTGACTAACATTACAAGGTAATAATTGGTTATACTGTATTAGGAGAATAACAATTATAACAATATTACTTGCCAAAAAACTTCATACTTTCTTTTCCTATTCAGTGAAGCAATTGTTTGGCTTTATGGCTACACACAGTTTTTCTTTCATAGCTAAGTTTATTTTAGTCATAAGGCAATCAAGTGGCACAAAAGTATTAAAAACTACAGGAAACCAACATCTAGCAAATAAATTTGAAGATCATGTTCACCCCAAATAAACAAGCGCCTTTAAAAAAATTCTTCCAACTTTTAACTTCAAACACAGAAAAGTTGAAAAAGAAGTACCATCAAGACACCTGTGCCCTTTATTTAGAGTCACAAATTATTAACATTTTCTGGGATTGGCTTTCTGTGTCTCTATGTCTCTTTTCCTCTTCACAGACACACTCATTTTCTCTCTTACACACACATACATATACATGCACACACTCACATTTTGGGGAGCTCTGAACTGCTTGAAAGCAAATTGCAGACATCAAGATTATACAAGAATACTTAAGGTATTTTTCCCAAAATTAGCACATTCTTTTATATTACTGCAATAACAATCACAAGACATTTGCAACTGATAATTAATATTATGTAGTATACAGTCTAAACTTAAATGTCTTCCAAGTGCTCTCAAATATTCTTTCTATTAGTCAGGGATCATATGTTGGATTTTTGGTCATGTTTCTTATTTTCATCAGTCTAGAATACTGCTTATCCTCCATGCTTTTCCCTCATCTTTCACAACCTTGACATTTTTGAAGAGTCCAGACTAATTGTCTGACAGAATGTTTCTCAAACTGGATTCATCTAACTGTTCTTCTGGATTAGATAAATGTTTAGACAAATATTATGTTTCCCATTGCATCACATCAGGAAGTTTATAATGTCACTGTATCTCAATATTTGTGAAGCTAAGCTTCATCTCTTCGTTTTAAATTTCATACTTAATAAACATTTGATGGGTAATAGACATATATGAAAGTCCTTTTCCTAACAATATGTTAGTGTATAGTATTAGGAGTAATTTCATGCCAGAATCTCATGTTACCTTGGTGGTATTTGCAAAACAGTGATTTTAAATTTCAGGTATTTTTCTAGATCAGGGGCCAGTAGATTTTTTCAGTAAAGAGCCACATTCTAAGTCTTTTAGGCTTTGTGGGCCACATATGGTCTCTGTTACATATTCTATTTCTTCTTTAGCTGTGTAAAAATTATTAGCTCATGGACGGCAGGAAAATAGTCTGCAGCAGGATTTGGGCCATGTGTAGTAATTTGTCAAAGTCCTGTTCTGTGTTATAAAGAAGAGCTTTCCTTTTCCTTGTAACACCTGTGTGTGTGTGTATGTGTGTCAGAGGGAGAGAATGAGAGTCTTTAATAACTTTATTTCTTTTATAGAGTTGGTCTGCTTAAGCTTTTGTTTTTTAAATAAATACTCTTTTGGATTTAACTTTGGTAGATAACACTGTCTTAAGAAAATTTCAATTTCATCTTCTTCTATGCTTTCTGATACAATACCCACTAGCTGCATGAGACCATTCAAATTTAAACTAATTATAATGAAATTAAAGTTAGAAATTAAATAAATTAATAATTAGAAAAAAATTCAGTTTCTTAGTCACATGAGCCACATTTAAGTGTACAAGTATTCACTCAACACACGTAGCTAGCGGCTACATATTGAACAGTGCAGATGTAGGACATTTTTATGATTTAGAAGTTGTATTGGATAGTAATCAATGCAGATTTCAAATGTATTTGCATAGAGTTGTGCAAAATAGTCCCTTATATATAATCATAAGTTAACTCTAATTATAAATTAGAGTTAACTTATAATTTTTTTCCTGTCTTTTTTGCTTTTATGCTTATTTCCTTTCTTACTAACTTGTCTATTTCCTTTTTTTCAAGGTACCAAAGTATTTATTATATCTACTGTTTTTTGCTTTTTATCTCGCATTTTCCTTTCCTTATGCTTGCTTTTGATTTAGTTTATCAGTTTGTTTGTTTTTTTAAACTTTTATTTTAGGTCCAGAGGTACCTGTGCAGGTTTATTATATAGGTGTCACTGGGGATTTGTGTACAGATTATTTGTCACCTATGTGGTAGGCACAGTACCTGATAGGTAGCTTTTCAGTCCTGACCCTCCTCCTTCCCTCCATCCTCAAATAAGTCCCAGCGTCTGCTGTGTCCATGTGTACTCAATGTTGAGCTTCTACTTGGGAGAACAAGTGGTGTGTGGTTTTCCATTCCTCTGTTAGTTGATGTAAGATAATGGCTTTTACCTTCATCAATGTTGCTGCAAAGGACATGACCTCATTCTGTTTTATGCCTCCATCGTGTTCCATGGTGTATATGTACCACATTTTCTTTATCGGTCTACCATCCATGGGCATTTAAGTTGGTTTCATGTCTTTGCTATTGGGAATCATGCTGCAATGAGCATATGCGTGCATGTATCTTTTTCTTTTCTCTTTTATTTTCCTTCCCTCCCTCCCTCCCTCCCTTCCTTCCTTCTGCTTTTCTTTCACTCTTTCTCTTTCTTTCTCTCTCTCTTCCTTTTCTTCCTTCCTTCCTTTTTCTTTCTTTTCTTTCCTCTCATTTTCCTTTCTTCCTTTCTCTCTTTCTCTCCTCCTTTCTCTTCCTCTCTTTCTCTTTCTTTCTTTCTCCTTCCCTCCCTCCCTCCCTCCTTCTCTCTGCTTCTGTCACCCAGGCTGGAGTGCAGTGGCACCATCTTGCCTCATTGCAAGCTCCACCTCCCAGGTTCAAATGATTCTTCTTCCTTAGCCTCCTAAGTAGCTGGGACCACAAGCGCCTGCCACCAGATCCAGCTAATTTTTGTATTTTTTATTAGAGGCTGGGTTTCTCCATGTTGCTCAGGTTATCAGGCTGGTCTTGAACTCCTGACCTAAGGTTATCTGCCCACCTCGGCCTCCCAAAGTGCTGGGATTACAGGTGTGAGCCACCGCACCTGGCCTCCACCACTCCCTTTTGTATCCCCCAACTCACACCTTGCCCCACGGTCATTTGTGAGTCCTGCACTAAATGGCCTTCAGTCCAGAGATCAGACATCAGACAGCAATCTGGACCTCTTCCTTGACGGGAGGTGAGACCTCCAGAAGAGGAAAATGCCTGCTTTGGAGCCCGCAGGCTGAACACAGTGACTCTCTGGGCAAACAGCTAGAACCGAACTGAGTAAAATCTCCAGCCAGAAAGAAAACTTCCCAGTCAACGCTTCCCTGACCCCATTTTACAGATTGAAACACTGAGGCTCAGAGGAGAGGAGGCAGAGCAGGCACTGAAGCCATAGTCTCCTGGCTCCAAAGCCAAGTCCTGTCCACCCAGCCAGGGTCCATCCTTCCTTCTGTAAATGTCTATAACAGCATGTGCTGGGCACTCTTGTTAGGCCCTTTTACACATATCACTCCGTCTGCTTTTCTCATTCGTTTGACAAGTGTTTATTGAGCTTCTACTGCGTGCAGGAGCTGGACTCGATACTAGGGACATCTTGGTAGAAAACTCAGGCAAAGTCTACCCACCTGGGGTTCTAACAAGACAAAGAGAGGGTTGGTGCCATGAACAAGGCTGTGAAGGCAATGAATGAAATGGTGGGGTCAGAGAGGAAGGGCGGTCAGGGATGCTCTCTGCATGGAAGGGGCATCTTCTTGGCTTTGAGACCCGAATGCCAAAATACCTGTGAGCAGCAGGCCATGCCCACTCAGTAACAGAGCTGAGCCACACCCCTCCATAGATGCCAAACCAAACACCAGATGAGGCCAGCAATGAGGGACAAAGACCATGTCCTGCAAGGGTCTTGCCACCTGAGCTCACAAGGTGATTTTTGTTATGCTTCTTTTTTATTATTATTATGGTGGGGTTGGGGGTCCTTAGTGCACAAGAAACACTCTAGGAACCATAAGTCAAGATCGAGGCTGCAATCCCTGCTCTGCCCTTGCTGTGTGACCTCGGGCTGCTATTGTCACTTCTCAGAGCCTCAGCATCCTTCCCCTTCTGTAAAATGGAGAGTCTAATTATACCCACCTGGCAAGCGGGTCCAGGGAAACCAGTGGCCCTGGGTCACAGATTTGTAATGGGGATTGAAATTACTGATAAGTGGCCAGGCATGTTGGTTCACACCCATAATCCCAGCACTTTGGGAGGCCGAGGCAGGTGGACCAGCTGAGGTCAGCAGTTTAAGACCAGCCTGGCCAACGTGGTAAAACCCCATCACTACTAAAAATACAAAAATTAGTCAGACCTGGTGGTGTGTCCCAGCTGCTCGGGAAGCTGAGGCAGGAGAATTGCTGGAACCCAGGAGATGGAGGTTGCAGTGAGCTGAGATCATGCCACTGTACTCCAGACTGGGCAACAAGAGTGAAACTTTTTCTCAAAAGAGCAAGCAAGCAAGCAAGCAATTATTGATAACCTTACAAATTGTCAGAGGCATACAAGGGACTCCGGGGGGACCACACCCACCCTCTCACATACAGGGCGGAGCAGTCTGCCCACCCAAGACCACACAGCGACTGGCTGTCAGCAGCTGCATCACCCCAGCCTCACCATTATGGCCTCAGGCTTCTGACCTGCCCTGGAGGGGCCCTTGGGCATCCCCTACCACCTCCTCTCCATTCCTCACTTTAGCTCTTCCCTGCCAAAGGCTGGGGATCTTAGGAGTTTGAGGTAGCCTGAGCCTCTGTCTGTGCTTTTACCCAGAGCCAGAGCACCAGGCCCCATGCATATCCCATGCTTGTGGAAGAGGGGGTGCTGTTCTTCCTCCAGGTTGATGACATGATAGATTGAAAAGTACATGGGAGGCTGGGTGCGGTGGCTCACGCCTGTAATCCCAGCACTTTGGGAGGCTGAGGCAGGTGGATCACCTGAGGTAGGAGTTCAAAACCAGCCTGGCCAACATGGTGAAACCCCATCTCCTAAACATACAAAAATTAGCTGGGCGTGGTGGCATTTGCCTGTAATCCCAGCTACTCAGGAGGCTGAGATAGGAGAATCACTTGAATCCAGGAAGCAGAGGTTATAGTGAGCCAAGATCACACCACTGCACTGCAGCCTGGGTGACAGAATGAGACTTCGTCTCAAAAAAAATAAAAGTGCATGGGCTGTGGAGGCAGAGAGATGGAATTGAATCCCAGCTTTTACTTCTCAGCTGTGTGCCCTTGGATGACTTTGCTTCTCTGAGCCTCAGTTTTCTCATCTGTGAAATGGGAACAACATTTGGCTTGCCGGGAGTCTTAGGATGACTAGGGAGTGCCTGGCACGTAGTAGGTGCTCAACATGCGTGCTTTCCAACGGCTATCTAAGAGGCCTCAGGGCTGCCCTCCTGCCCTTCCCCAACAA
This sequence comes from Sapajus apella, assembly GCF_009761245.1. Taxonomy (NCBI): domain Eukaryota; kingdom Metazoa; phylum Chordata; class Mammalia; order Primates; family Cebidae; genus Sapajus; species Sapajus apella. The sequence goes on along the minus strand of NW_022436952.1, from coordinate 26,644,922 downwards.
CTCCTGTGACTGCCTCTTAAATGGGTACTCAGGGTGATAGGAGGAACAGGTGAGGGAGTCAGGCTGGATCCACACCCACCCACACCCATTGTTAGGAAAACAAGCTTTTAATGCCTGGCCCTGCTGCTGGTGGCTGAGAGTATAAAATAGGACCCAGAGCCAGCCTCTCCCTTCCTCTAAGGCACACCAAGGCAATAGTGTTTAAAAGGAAAGGAGGCGGCCGGGCCCGGTGGCTCACGCCTGTAATCCCAGCACTTTGGGAGGCCGACGCGGGTGGATCACGAGGTCAAGAGATCGAGACCATCCTGGTCAACATGGTGAAACCCCATCTCTACTAAAAATACAAAAAATCAGCTGGGCATGGTGGCGCGTGCCTGTAATCCCAGCTACTCAGGAGGCTGAGGCAGGAGAATTGCCTGAACCCAGGAGGCAGAGGTTGCGGTGAGCCGAGATCGCGCCATTGCACTCCAGCCTGGGTAACAAGAGCGAAACTCCGTCTCAAAAAAAAAAAAAAAAGGAAAGGAGGCAGTGGCATGGAGGCTCCAGAGACGGAGTCCTTCCTATGGCAAGAAGGGAGCCAGTGGGGCCCACTGCTGAGGGCCATCTGGCAGGTGTTCCAGTCTACCTTCCTCCTGGGACCCACAGCCTCTTCATCAGTGATGTCTTCAGGTTCACTGTCCCCAAGCTCCTTAGGTGAGTCCAGACTTCAGGAGCTCTGCTAAGGCTGGTGGTCTCTTAATGGCATCCCTCCAGGATCAGGAGGCTTCAGCTCTCCTGCCTCTGCCTATAGATCTGGTGCTTGGGACACTGGAGGGTGGGTGAGAAGGATACTGAGGAAGGGAAATGATTAATGAGAAAGTGACTGTCCCCCAGAAGGGCAAGTAAGCAAGCTCTTACCTGACTGCAGCAATTAGCTTTTGCTGTAAAATGCCCCAAAAGTGAGTGGCTTAAAATTACAAGCATTCATTTATTTTGTTCATGGTAATGTGGGTCAGTAACATGGGCTGGGCTCAGCTGGGTGGTTCTTCTTTTCTTGCCTGGATTTTCTCATGTGCCTGCAGTTGTGTGTCTGAAGCTGGGATGGCATTTTGTTCCATGTGGGTTCTCATCCTCCAGAAAGCTAGCTGAGACTTGTTCATGTGGCTGCTTGGGAGAGTTCTAACCAATAGGCCAAAAGCCACATTTTCTCTTGGAGCTCAGAGCTGGCATAGCTTTACCTCCACTCCACTCTGTTGGTCAAAGGTGGTTTTGTGGCCAGCCCAGATTCAAGTGGTGTCTGCTCAGCTGCCATAACAGAGCATCACAGACTGAGTAGCTTCAACAACAGAAATGTATTTTTCATATGATTCTGGAGGCTGGAAGTTCCAGATCGGGTATCTGCAAGTTGGTTCCATCTGAGGCCTCTGCCTTTGGTGTGCAAGTTGGCCACCTCCTCCCTGTGTCCTCATATGGTCTTTCCTCTGTGTGCGCCTTGGTGTCTCCCTGTGTGTCTACATTTTCTCCTCTTACAAGGACCCCAGTCAGACTGGATGAGGGTCCAGCCTAATGACCTCATTTTAACTTTATTGCCTCTTTAAAGGACCTATTTCCAAATAGTCACATTCAGAGGTACTGGGGCTTGGGGCCTTCACATACAAATTTTGTGAGGACACAATTTAGCCCATAACAAGGGGGTACAAAACACCATCTCTTAATCTTGAGGAGCTGCAGTCAGACTGAAAAGAAGCATGGACAGTGGGGGAAATAACCGAGATCATGATTGCGAAAAAGTCAACCATGCCGACTGATCCTCCACACCTGGCCTGGTTTGGGCAAAGGCAACGCACATGGGCACCTCCTCTCACCAGCTGTACCTTCTCCCTCCTTCCCCTGCAAGCCTTTTCCTGGAGCTTATGGGTGATCCCAAGCCTCCAGCCTGGAAGGGCTACCTCCTTGCCATGCTGATGTTCCTCTTGGCCTGCCTGCAAACACCGTTTGAGCAGCAGAACATGTACCGGCTCAAGTTGCTGCAGATAAGGCTGCAGTTGGCCACCACGGCCTGATGTACAGAAAGGTGAGCCCCAGGGGACAAGGGCAGGCCTTCCCGGTCGGGAAAAGCAACATCACTGAGCTGGTTGGTAGTAATGCTATCAGCAGCTGAGAATGTGTTCAGTCCTTACTTATTAGAGTCACCCACAATATATTCTCACATCCTTTGTTATTTCTCTTTATTTGTATATATGTATTTTTTCAAGAGAGTTTTGCTCTGTTGCCCAGGCTGGACTGCAGTGGTGCACTCTCGGCTCACTGCAACCTCCCCCTCCCGGGTTTAAGTGATTCTCCTGCCTTGGCCTCCTGAGTAGCTGAGATGACAGGCGCCTGCCACCACACCTGGCTCATTTTTGTATTTTTAGTAGAGACACGGTTTCACCATGTTGGCAAGGCTGGTCTCGAACTCCTGGCCTGGGTGATCTGCCCATCTTGGTTTCCCAGAGTGCTGGGATTACAGGTGTGAGCCACCTCACCTGGCTCTTGTAAAGTGTTTTAATTATCCTGTTTTACTGTTCCAGAGCTGGGGTTGTGATCTCAGCCCTGCTTTTCTCCACTCCTGCTAAGGGACTCCCCATAGGCAGCCCAGTCCCCACCTCTGTCCAAGAGACAGCATGCCTGGAAGTGAGATTGGGTCGGTCCTGCCTCAGTGCTGCTTCTGTTTTAAGTAAATATCCTGTGGGGTCAAGAGAGAAAATCCCAAGTGTACCTGTGGAACACCATGGGCATCCCCCAACTCAGGACAGTGGGAGAGATGGGGTGTTGGAGGGGAAGTGAACCTGGAAGCTGCTGAGCCCCACTCTGTCGCCTGCCCCAACCCCTGCCCCGACTTTTATTTTATTTTTTTTTGAGAGGGAGTCTTGCTCTGTCACCCAGGCTGGAATGCAGTGATGCGATCTTGGCTCATTGCAACCTCCACCTCCCAGGTTCAAGCAATTCTCCTGCCTCATCCTCCTCAGTAGCTGGGACTGCAGGTGAGTGCTACCACACCTGGCTAATTTTTGCATTTTTAGTAGAGCTGGGGTTTCACCATGTTGGCCAGGCTGGTCTCCAACTCCTGACGCTAGGCGACCCGCCCAACTTGGCCTCCCAAAGTGCTGGGATTCCAGGCGTGAGCCATCATGCTCAGCCAAGCCCTGCTCTGTTCTAATTCCACCACCTGTGAAAGGCTTCTGGAAACTCACAGAAACAATGGCCCCAGTATGACGGCTCCCATTCCCTTGCTCCCTGAGTTCTGGGGACCGACAGTGAGGAGTGATTGTTTTCCTCACTCACCTGGATGTGATGTGATGTGATGAGCCTGGTGAAAGAAGTTGCTGTTGCTGACTTGCACCTGGTCAGGCCCCTGCCCTGTGGAAATTACCCCCACTGAATCCTCATGCCTCAGTTACTCACTAACTCAGATCTCCAGCCCTGCCCCACGCTGGGTTAGGCTCCTCCCTGTCATGCCAACTGGGAATCTCCCGTGTGATACTTATTTTTTTATTTAGTTTTTTGAGTTGGGATCTCACTCTATCACCCAGGCTGGGATGCAGTGGCATGATCTCAGCTCACTGCAACCTCTGCCTCCCGGGTTCAAGTGATTCTCCTGCCTCAGCCTCCTGAATAGCTGGGATTACAGGCACGTGCCACCACGGCCTGCTAATTTTTGCATTTTTAGTAGAGACGGGGTTTCTCCTTGTTGGTCAGTTGGGTCTCAAATTCTTGCCCTTGTGATCCATCCACCTCAGCCTCCCAAAGTCTGGGATTACAGGTGTGAGCCACCATGCCTGACCAGTGTGACACATTAGTGAAGTCAGGTGCATAGGTGATGGCTGCCTGATCATCTTCCCACCACGGGGGAGCAGGGCTAGGGGCTGTGTGCTCTGGAAATTCCTCAGCTGTTTATGCTGGTAAGGGAAGAAGGAAGAAGGGGCCCTCGAGGGACGTGCGGTGAGGTTTGGTGGGGACATAGCTCACCAGATTGTACTTGGTTTTCCCATGTAACTTGTAACCGCTCTCATAGAAGGTGGCCTAGAACCCCAGGGAGTGGGGGTTGCTCATTATCACCTAGGGGTGGGGGGAAGAGAAGCTGAGGCTGTAAGAGCCAGCAGGCAGGACAGGGCAACCAGAGCCAGGTGTGGTGGCTCACGCCTGTAATTCTAGCAGTTTGGGAGACTGAGGCAGGTGGATGATTTGAGGTCAGGAGTTTGAGACCAGCTGGCCAACATGGTGAAACCCTATCTCTACTAAAAATACAAAAATTGGCCAGGCGTGGTGGCAGGAGCCTGTAATCCCTGCTACTTGGGAGGCTGAGGCAGGAGAATTGTGTGAACCCAGGAGGCAGAGGTTGCAGTGAGCCGAAATTGCATCACTGCACTCCAGCCTGGGTGATAGAACAATGCTCCCTCTCAAAACAAAAACAAAAACTGGCCAGGCATGATGGTTCACACCTGTAATCCCAGCAGTTTAGGAGGTGGAGGTGGACAGATCACCTGAGGTTGGGAGTTCGAGACCAGGCTGACCAACATGGTGAAACCGCAACTCTACTAAAAATACAAAATCAGCCAGGCATGCTAGTGCATCCCTGTAATCCCGGCTACTCAGGAGGGCGATGCAGGAGAATCGCTTGAACATGGGAGGCTGAGGTTGCAATGAGGCAAGATTATGCCATTGCACTCCAGCCTGGGCAACAAAAGCAAAACTCCGTCTCAAAAAAAAAAAAAAAAAAAAAAAAAAAAGAAAACAAACTTGCTCTGCCAATGTGGCTGCAGTTGCAATCCATGATGTGTCCCCCCAGCCCTGCTCCTGCCCCAACATCACCCACAACCGCCAGCTGTGGTTTCGAAGCCCTGCAGTGCAGACAGCGTGGATTTGCAGAGCTGTGAGCCTGGGGTCTGTCCTGCAGCAGGAGACACAGAGGAGGGAGCCCTGGGTTTGAGCCAGAGGCAGCCGGTGGTGTCCCCCTGCAGGCCCTGGTCCCCTTGTGTTTTGTGACACTCCCCCATATCCTCACACAAGCCACCCCCATTTTCAGCATGATTACAGATGCTCCTTGACTCATGACGGGGTCATGTCACCATAAATCTATCATAAATTGGTGATAGCAGCCAGGTGCAGTAGCTCATGTCTATAATCCCAGCACTTTGGGAGGTCAATGTGGGAAGGTTGCTTGATCCCAGGAGTTCAAGACCAGCCTGGGTAACACACACACACACACACACACACACACACACACACACACACACACACAAAGTTGAAAATATACTAAGTTGAAAATGCATTCATTTATTATTTTTTCAGATGGAGTCTCACACTGTCATCCAGGCTGGAGTGCAGTGGTGCAATCTTGGCTCACCACAACCTCTGCCTGTCAGGTTCCAGTGATTCTCCTGCCTCAGCCTCCCGAGTAGCTGGGATTACAGGCATGAGCACTGGCTAAATTTTGTATTTTTAGTAGAGATGGGGTTTCACCATGTTGGCCAGGCTGGTCGCAAACTTTTGACCTCAGGTGATCTGCCTATATCAGTCTCCTAAAGTGCTGGGATTACAGGCATGAGCCACCATACCTGGCCTATGTATTTAATTTTATTTTTATTTTATTTTTGGAGGTGGAGTCTGGCTCTGTTGCCCGGGCTGCAGTGCAGTGATCCCATCTTGGCTCACTGCCTGCAACCTCTGCCTCCCAGGTTCAAGCAATTATCCTGCCTCAGCCTACTGAGTAGCTGGGACTACAAGCACCCCACCACACCTAGCTAATTTTTGTATTTTTAGTAGAGACAGGGTTTCACTGTGTTGCCCAGGCTGGTCTTGAACTCCTGAGCTTAGGCAATCTGCCCACCTCAGCTTCCCAAAGCGCAGGGATTACATGTGTGAGCCACCAAACCCGGCCCACAACCAAGCATTAGATGTTAGCCCAGCCGACTTTAGGTTGAGAACAAACCAAGCAGTACTAAAAGGAGAACAAAACCCACTCACTCTTCCCCACCTTGGATCATGACCTTGACATTTCAGGGGTCCAGCCTTCGTGAATGTTTGTAGAAATAGATAATAAACTTGGATAAATGTACCTACCTTTAAGTGTACAATTCAATGGCATTTGGTAGATTCACAATATTGTGTAACCATCATCACCATCTGTTTCTAAACTTCCTCATCATCCCAAACAAAAATGCCATCCTCATGAAGCAATAGTTTACCTACTTTTAAATTTTTATTTACTTATTTATTTTGAGACCGAGTCTTGCTCTGTCTCCCAGGCTAGAGTATAATGTCGTGATCTCGGCTCACTGCAACTTCCGCCTCTCAGGTTCTAAGCAATTCTCCTGCCTCAGCCTCCCAAAGTTCTGAGATTACAGGCATAAACCACCACGCCCGGCCAAAATTTTTTATTTTTTAAGAGATGAGGTCGTGCTCTGTTACCCAGGCTGGAGTGCAGTGGCATGATTATAGCTCACTGCAGCCTCAACCTCCTGGGCTCAAGTGATCTCTCCTGCTTCGGCCTCCCAAGTAGATGGGAGTACAGGTGCACACGACTGCACGTGGCTAATTTTTATCTTTTTTATAGAGACAGGGTCTCACTATGTTCCCCAGGCTGGTCTCGAACTCCTGGGTTCAAGGGATCCTCCCACCTCAGCCTCCTGAATTACTGGGATTAAGGGCATGAGCCACTGTGCCTGGCCCCCATGCAATTTATTGAATACTATACTAACAGTGAGAAACAGAAAGTTTGTATCAGTACTGGAAGCACAGTTTCTATTGAATGTGATTGTTTTGGTGCCACTGTAAAGTCAAAAAATTGTGTGGCCATCTGTACTTGCAACTAATGCAAGGCTTAGACACTTGGATTTTAGATCCAGAAACATCCCGATACTTCCTGCTGGGTGGGGGAAGGCCGTAGGGGTCAGAGCTCTTAGCCGCTAGCAAGAGAAGCCCACTCAGGCTGAGTTTAAAAACTGAGGCCGGGCACTGTGGCTTCTACCTGTAATCCCAGCACTTTGGGAGGTTGAGGTGGGTGGATCACCTGAGGTCAGGAGTTCGAGACCAGCCTGACCAACGTGGTGAAACCCTATCTTACTAAAAATACAAAAATTAGCCAGGCATGGTGGCACATGTCTGTAATCCCAGCTATGTGGGAGGGTGAGGCAGGAAAATCACTTGAACATGGGAGGCAGAGGTTGCAATGAGCCGATATCATGCCACTGCACTCCAGCCCAGGTGACAGAGCAAAACTCCATCTCAAAAAAGAAGAAAAGAAAATGAATTTATGGGCAGCTGAGAAGGATGGAGGAGGCACAGAGACAACACTAAAGATGACAGGCGGCCAGCTGGACAGCCACAGCCTCATCCAGCCCAAACATGCAGAGGCTGGCCTAGGGGGGTGACACAGAAATGGCCGGGCGCGGTGGCTCATGCCTGTAATTCCAGCACTTTAGGAGGCCTAGGTGTGCAGATCACTTGAGACGAGGAGTTCAGGACCAGCCTGACCAATATGGTGAAACCCCGTTTCCACTCAATTACAAAATTAGCCAGGCATGGTTGCAGGTGCCTGTAATCCCAGCTACTTGGGAGGCTGAGGCAGGAGAACTGCTTGAGCCTAGGAGTTGGAGGTTGCAGTGAGCTGAGATCACGCTGTTGGACTACAGTCTGATCGACAGAGTGACTCTGTTCCAAAAAAAAAAAAAAAAAAAAGACACGTAGAGACAATTTCTATGCAGAATCGTGAGTGAGGGTCTCTCCTTTGGGTGGGGATGCCAGGGGATTTCCAGAATCTGGGAGTGGGCACTGAGCATGCAGCCGAGAATCCTCAAGAGCAGAAACATCCAGATGCACTTAGCAGAGGAATCAGGGATGCGCCTGGCTGGGGTATCAACGAAGCCATCCATTCCAGCTGGCTGTTGATGTTGATGCTGTGCATCCTGTATATGAATTCTCCCATCAGAAACTATCTAGTTAGAAAGGCAAAGAAGAAAGGATTCTGTTACCGAAAGGAAAGGGCAAGGAGGCGGGAAGGTGGAAGGCAACTTCCTGGTGCTGCAGCCTGAATCTCCACTTGTGCCCTGTCTTCCCCACTATACTCTGTACTTCCAGAAGGGGCTGAAGATGGGCACAATGCCAGCCCTCCCTTCTCTCCAGAAGTATTCTCCAACCCTGAAATTCACAGTAATTGCTTTCTGTTCCTCTCTTTTTTTTTGAGGCAGGTTCTTGCTCAGTCACCCAGGCTGGAGTGCAGTGGTGTGATCATGGCTCACTGCAGCCTTGACCTCTTGGGCTCAGGTGATCGTCTCCCCTCAGCCTCCCAAGTAGCCAGGACTATAGGTGTGCACTACCATTCCCGGCTAATTAAAAAAAAAACAACACGTGTGTGTGTGTGTGTATGTGTGTGTGTGTGTGTGTAGAGACAGGGTCTTACTATGTTGCCAGGCTGGTCCCAAACTCCTGGGCACAAGCGATCCTCCCTTCTTGGCCTCCCAAAATGTTTGGTGTTACAGGTGTGAGCCACCACACCTGACCTCTTTCTGTTTCTTTAGAGCAGAGCCGCCCTAGTATGCATCTCTAGCCCATAACTGTTCCCCAGCACTGTTATGTCTTTTAATCCTCTTTCGATCTCCAAGTTTGTTGGCGGGGTGAGTGCTCACTCCTGTAATCCTGATGTGAGAGGATCATTTAAGTTCGGAGGTTTGAGACCCACCTGGACAACACAGGGAGACTCCTGTCTCTACAAAACCTCATTTTCTTTTTGTTACTCCACCAAGGCTGCAGTGCAGTGGTGCGATCTCAGCTCACTGCAACCTTCGGCTCCCAGGTTCAAGTCATTCTTCTGCCTCATCCTCCCAAGTAGCTGGGATTACAGGCACATGGGACCATGCCCAGCTAATTTTTTTACTTTTAGTAGAGCTGGGGTTTCACCATGTTGGCCAGGCTGGTCTCAAACTCCTGACCTCAGGTGATCTGCCCACCTCAGTCTTCCAAAGTGCAAAGATTGGGATCACAGGTGTGAACTACCATGCCCAGCCCAAAACAAAAATTTTTAAAAAGACACAATCTACAAGGTTCTCCTCTGTCTCTTTTCCTTTTTTTTTTTTTTTTTTTGAGACAGAGTGTTGCCCTGTCACCCAGGCTGGAGTGCAGTGGCACAATCCCAGCCCACTGCAACCTCCAACTCCCGGGCTCAAGTGATTCTCTTGCTTCAGCCTCCTGAGTAGCTGGAATTACAGGCACGTGCTACCACACTTGGCTAATTTTTGTATTTTGGGTAGAGATGTGGTTTCTCCATGTTGGTCAGGCTGGTCTCAAACTCCTGACCTCATGTTCCACCTGCCTTGGCCTTCCAATGTGCTGGGATTACAGGCGTGAGCCACCTTGTCTGGCCCATCCCTTTTCCTTTCTGTGGATTTTGGAAGACTCCACACTGTTGGGCCTGCAGCATTTCTCAAAGTCTGGATTTCCCTGGTGCAGGTGAACCCATTCTCTGTCTTTTGTATTTGTGGCATATTTGCAGCCGGATTTATGCTCACCCCATTGGATTAGAGTTTGATTGTGTTGGCAAGATTCAGTGGGTGATGTGATTGATCTCTTATTGGTGATGAATACTATCCTATTGTCTCTCTTATTTTGTTAAATTTTTAAATTAGGTTTTTAGAAATAGGGGTCTCATTTTGTCACCCAGGCTGGAGTGCAGTGACTCCACCATAGCTCCCTGAAGCCTCAAAGTCCTGGGCTCAAGCGATCCACACACCTCAGCCTCCTGAGTAGCTGAGACCACATACCACCACACCCAACTTTTTTTTTCTTTTTTGAGATGAAGTCTCACTCTGTCGCCCAGGCTGGAGTGCAGTGGTGTGATCTCAGCTCATTACAACCTCCACCTTCCAGGTTAATGCAATTCTCCTGCCTCAGCACTCTGAATAGGTGGAATTATAGGCGCCCACCACCACACCCAGCTAATTTTCATATTTTTAGTAGAGATGGGCTTTCATCATGTTGGTCAGGCTGGTCTAGAACTCCTGACCCCAAGTGATCTGCCTGCCATAGCCTCCCCAAGTGCTGGGATTACAGATGTGTGCCACTGCACCATACCTGGCCAATGCCAGAATTTTTTTTTTTTTTTTTAGACTGAGTGTTGTTTTGTCACCCAGGCTGGAGTGCGATGGCACAATCTCAGCTCACTGCAACCTCCTCCTCCTGGGTTCAAGCGATTCTGCTGCCTCAGGCTCCTGAGTAGCTAAAATTACAGGCACCCACCACCATGCCTGGCTAATTTTTGTATTTTTTTAGTAGAGACAGGGTCTCACCATGTTGACCAGGCTGGTCTTGAATTCTTCACCTCAGGTGATTCGCCTGCCTCGGCCTCGCAAAGTTCTGGGATTGCAGGCATGAGCCACCGCAGCCAGCCAGCCAGCCAGCATTTTTTTAAAAATGGGTCTATGTTGCCAGACTTGTCTTGAACTCCTGGCCTCACACAACCCTCCAGCCTCAGCCTCCTGAGGGAGAAGCCTAAGCCTCCTGAGGCATGTACCACCATGCCCAGCTTGAATTTGTCTCTTTAAAAAAGAGTGCATCGAACATTGGTGTAAACACTTAGTATCACATACATTGCACCTCCCAATGTGGAATTCGGGATGCATGAGAAGTGCCTGGATATTCACAAGGCACTCCTGGAATCCAAAGCTGAAAGCCTGCATCCTGCAGTGGGTATTTCCACAGTCCCTGGGCTCCTGAGCGTCAGGGCCGCCTCCCATCACATGGGCTGGTCTGCAAACTAAGAAGAAAGTGATTCCTGAGATCCAGTATTCTAATTGTTTTTTTGGAGATTTAAATTTTATTTCATAATGCTGGTGTGATTTCTAGCCTGCAAAAAAAGGATCAGAAGTTTGTGAACAAGACCATTATTCCTTACCAACTGATTCATAACCCCACTTTTTCTTTTTTTTGAGACAGAGTCTCACGCCCCCTCCCAGGCTCAAGCGATTCTCCTGCTCAGTCTCACGAGTAACTGGGATTATAGGCACCCACAATTAGGCCCCGCTAATTTTTGTATTTTTAGTAGAGACGGAGTTTCATCATGTTAGCCAGGCTGGTCTCAAACTCCTGACTTCAGATGATCCACCCACCTCGGTCTCCCAAAGTGCTGGGATTACAGGCGTAAGCCACCACTCCCAGCCCATAACCCCAGTTTCTTTATACCAACTTTGATTACAGAACTTGGCATGAAGCTCAGATTCCCATAATGCAAATTGTCCTCCCCAATTACAACTGCCAGTTTGTTTTCATCTAAGAAAAACAAAACAAGACGAAACAAAAATTGAAATGCTGGTCATTTCTGTGGACAAAAAGATAAGTATGGCCAGGTGCGGTGGCTCATGCCTATAATTGCAGCACTTTGAGAGGCTGAGGTGGGCAGATCACTTGAAGCCAGGAGTTCGAGACCAGCCTGACCAACATGGTGAATCCTCCTCTCTACTGAAAATACAAAAATGAGCCAGGCGGGGTGGCATGTGCCTGTACTCCCATCTACTCAGGAGGCGGAGGCAGGAGAATCGCTTAACCCAGGAGGCAGAGGTTGCAGTGAGCAGAGATCATGCCACTGCACTACAGCTTGGGCAACAAGATCTAAACTCCATCTCAAAAAACAAAAAAAAAAAAAGTAATGTGACTGCTATTTTCTGGTTGTAATCACAGAGTTCATGTGGAAAAGCTAAGCAATATGAAAAAATACAGAGTTAAAGTTTTTAACCCCAAATTGGAATAGCAAACCTTTTTTTTAATTTTTCTCTTGAGACAGACTAGGTCTTGCTGTTGCCCAAGCTGGTGTGCAGTGGCACAATCGCAGATGACGGCAGCCTCAACCTCCTGGACTCGCTGTGTGCTCCTGCCTCCCGAGGAGCTGGGACTACAGGTGCGCACCCCTACACCCAGCTAATTTTTTTTAAAATTGTTTTTGTAGAGGTGAAGTCTCACCATGTTGCCCAGGCTGGTCTCGAACTCCTGGCCTCACGTGATCCTCCCACCTCAGCCTTCCAAAGTGCTGGGATTCCAGGCATGACCTTATTTGGAGACCAGGTTGTTACAGAGATCATCAAGTTAAAATGGGGCATGAAGGTGGGGCCCTGATCCCATATAACTGTTGTTCTTACTAAAAGGGAACTTTGTTGCCAGTAAAAGAAAAAGAATACAATATTTTTTTCTTGAGACATTGTCTTGTTCTGTCACCCAGGCTGTAGTGTAGTGCTGTGATCATAGCTCACTGCAGCCTCAATGTCCTGGGTTCAAGTGATCCTCCCACCTCAGCCTCCTGAGTAGCTGAGACTACCGGTGTGTTCCACCATGCCCAGCTAATTTTCTGTATTTTATGTAGAGATGGTGTCTCACTGTGTTCCCCAGGCTGGTCTTGAACTTCTGGGTTCAAGCAATCCTGCCTCAGCCCTCCAAAGTGCTGGGATTATAGGCATGAGCCACTGTGCCTGCCCAAAGGGAAATTTGCACACAGAGACAGACATGCGTAGAAGGATGATGGCCACTGTAAGTCAAGGGATGCCTGAGTCAGGAGAGAGGCTGGGGCAGATCTTCCCCAGGGCCTCCAGAGGGAGCCCGACCTGCAGACACCTGACTTTACACTTCCGGCCTCCCAACTGGGACACAACAATTTTTATTGATTGACTGATTGATTTATTGAGGCAGGGTCTCACTCTGTCACCCAGGCTGGAGTGCAGTGGTGTGATCTCAGCTCACTGCAGCCTCATCTTCCCTGGCTCAAGCAATCCTCCCACCTCAGCCTCCTGAGTAGCTAGGGAACACAGGCACATGCAATCAGGCCTGGCTAATTTTTTTTTTTTCTGAGATGGATTCTTGCTCTGTCCCCCAGTCTGGAGTACAGTGGTGCGATCTCAGCTCACTGCAACCTCCACCTTCTGGGTTCAAGCAGTTCTTCTGCCTCAGCTTCCTGAGTAGCTAGTGTTACAGGCGTGTGCCACCACACCCAGCTAATTTTTGTATTTTTAGTAGGGACGGGGTTTCACCATGTTGGCCACGCTGGTCTTGAACTCCTGACCTCATGATCTGCCTACCTCAGCCTCCCAAAGTGCTAGGATTACAGGTGTGAGCCACTACTCCCGGCCTTGTATTTTTTTAGTAGAGATGGGGTTTCATCCTGTTGGCCTGGCTGGTCTCAAACTCCTGACCTCAAGTGATCCTCTCACTCATGCTCCCAAAGTACAGGGATTACAGACATGAGCCACGGCATCTGGCGTGAGACAACAAACTTGTCTTATTCTAAGCCACTTAGTTTGTGACACTTTGTACAGCATCCCCAGCAAAGTTATACCCAAGGAATAATCCATTTCATTGTTAAAGGACACAGAAGCTCATGCCCTCGGTCATTCATGAATGTGTAATTAGGTTTTGGCCGGAAGCAGAGGCTCATGCCTGTAATCCCAGCACTTTGGAAGGCTGAGATGGATGACTTGAAGCCCAGAGTTTGAGACCAGCCTGGCCAACATGGTGAGACCCCATCTCTACACACACACACACACACACACACACACACACACACACACACAAATATTAGTTGGGCATGGCAGCATCCATCTGTAATCCCAGCTACTCAGGAGGCTGAGGTGGGAGTAAGAGGCTGCAGTGAGCTATGACTGTACCACTGCACTGTAGCCTGGACAACACAGGAAGTCCCTATCTCTTAAAAAAAAAAAAAAAAGGGCGGGAGCTTGATATTGTGTTTTTGTTGTTACTGTTGTTTTCTGAGATGGAGTCTCGTGCTCTGCCCAGGCTGGAGTGCAGTGGTTCAATCTCAGCTCACTGCAACCACCACCTCCTGTGTTCAAGTGATTCTCCCACCTCAGCCTCCTGAGTAGCTGGGATTACAGGTGTGCACCACCACACCCGGCTCATTTTTATATTTTTAGTAGAGATGGGGTTTCACCATGTTGGCCAGGCTGGTCTCAAACTCCTGACCTCAGGAGATCCACCTGGGATTACAGGTGTGGGTCACTGTGCCCGGTTGATTTCACGTTTTGGCTGGGTTGGGTCTGGCAGGTGTATGGTTAATAAACCAGGTCTAAATATTTCCAGGCTACCAGTGGGTTGGGCACGCACTGACAGCAATGTTGTGGATGGTGATATTGGCTACAAACATGGAAGAAAACAAGATCTGGTCTCCTTTTTTCACCCAGACGGTGTCAACAAGCTGACCTAGGAGATGACAGGACAGGTACATGAGGCCCCGTGTACATGTGGGAAAGGGGATGCCAACTGCTGGGACCCCAGCCCCCCTGCCACCACCCAGCCCACCCGGCCAGTGGCTCTTCCCTGTTCCTTACAGCTTTTGAGAGGTTCGCTATTCAAAGGAGGATGAATCAAGGAAAGTACAGGGCTGGGGCACAATTTTGTTAAACATGACAAGGAATATGCTTTGGTTCAAGAAAACCCATGGCCAGGCACAGTGGCTCACGCCTGTAATCCCAGCACTTTAGGAGGCCGAGGTGGGAGGATCACTGGAGATCAGGAGTTCAAGGCCATCATGGCCAACATAGTGAAGTCCCATCTCTACTAAAAATACAAAAATTGGCCAGGTGTGGTGGCACATGCCTGTAGTCCTAGCTGCTCGAGAGGCTGAGGCCAGAGAATCCCAGGAGGTGGAGGTTGCAGTGCGCTGAGACCACACCTGGGTGACAGAGTGAGAGTCCATCTAAAAACTAAAAATAAAATGAGAAAACCCAATCCTTCTGCCAGGCATGGGGGTACGTCCCTGTAATCCCATCACTTTGGGAGGCTGAGGTGGGCAGATAACTTGAGGTCAGGAATTCAAGATCAGCATGGCTAACATGGCGAAACCTTGTCTCTACTAAAAATACAAAAATGAACCGGGCATGGTTGCGTGTGCCTGTAATCCCAGCTACTTGGGAAACGGAGGCAGGGGAATTGCTTGAACCCAGAAGGTGGAGGTTGCAGTGAGCTTAGATCACACCACTGCACTTCAGCCTGCGGGACAGAGCCAGAGTCCATCTCAAAAGAGAAAAGAAAAGACAACTCGACCCCTCGGCCTTCAAAAAAAAAAAAAAAATCCCACTGTAAGGATAAAACAGGCTGAGTACAGTGGCTCGCAGCTGTAATATCCGGACTTTGGGAGGCTAAGGCAGGAGGACTGCTTGAAGCCAGGAGTTTGAGACCAGCGTGCGTAACACAGGGGGACCTAGTCTTTACAAAAAACACACAAAAAAATTAACCAGGCATGGTGGCACATTCTTGTAGCCAGCTACTCGGGAGGCTGAGGAGGGAGGAATTTTTGAATCCAGGGAAGGCGGAGGCTGCAGTGAGCCATGATGTCACCTCTGCACTCCAGCCTGGGTGCGGTAGTACAGTCAGAACTCAGCGCAGCCTGCACCTCCGCAGAGTGAGGCCCTGTCTCAAAAAAAAAAAAAAAAAAATGCTGGGGGCTCATGCCTGTAATCCCAGCACGTCGGGAGGCTGAGGTGGAAGGAAATTGAGGTTAGGAAATCGAGACCGTCCTTGCCAACATGGTGAAACTCCATCTCTACTGAAAATACCAAAAAATAGGTGGGCATGGTGGCGCACGCCTGTAGTCCCAACTACTCGGGAGGCTGAGGCAGGACAATTGCTTGAACCCAGGAGGCGAAGATGGCAGTGAGCGGAGATCGCGCCACTGCACTATAGCCTGGGATTACAGGTGCGTGCCACCAGGCCTGGCTAATTTTTGTGTTTTAGTAGAGATGGGGTTTCGCCATGCTAGCCAGGCTGGTCTCCAACTCCTGACCTCAGGTGATCCGCCCACCTTGACCTCCCAAAGTGTTGGGATTGCAGGTATGAGCCACCGGGCCCAGCCTGATTTTTTTCAAGTATTTAAAAATAAACCAATAAACACTCTTGTGCAGCTCATGGGCTGTATAAAAACGTGGTGGGATCTCTGTGTCTCCCATGTAGATACTACATGCCATGGTTTCCGGAGCCCTGGCTAGATGTTTGTTTGTTTGAGACAGAGTCTCCCTCTGTTGGCCAGGCTGGTGGAGTGATGTGATCTCAGCTCACTGCAACCTCGGCCTCCCAGGCTCAAGCAATTCTCGTGCCTCAGCCTCCCTAGTAGCTGGGATTACAGGCACTACCACACCCAGCTAATTTCTTGTATTTTTAATAGAGATGGGGTTTCCCTACGTTGGCCAGGTGCTCTCAAGCTCCTGGCCTCAAGTGATCCACCTATCTCGGCTTCCCAAAGTGCTGGGATCACAGGCATGAGTCCTGGCTAGGTACATTTAAGGTATAATGGCATATGGAGGCTGAGGTGGGAGGATCACTTGAGGCCAGGAGATCACGGCTAGCCTGGACAACATACCAACGAGAGAGATCCTATCTCTACAAAAAATTTTTTTAAAATTAACTGGGCATGTTGGTAGTGTGCACCTATAGTAATAACTACTTGGGAGGCTGAGGCAGGAGGATTGCATAAGCCCAGGAGTTCAAGGTTAGAGTGAGCTGTGTGTGATCCCGCCACTGAATTCCAGCTCTGAGACAGAGCAAGACCCTCTTTCTAAAAACTGTTGAAAATGTTTTGTTTTCTTGAGACAGAATCTTTCTACATCACCCAGGCTGGAGTGCAGTGGTGCAGTCTCAGTTCACTGCAACCTCCGCTTCCTGGGTTCAAACAGTTCTCCAGCCTCAGCCGCCTCAGGAGCTGGGATTACAGGCATATGCCACTGGGTCTGGCTCATTTCTGTATTTTTAGTAGACACCAGGTTTCACCATGTTGGCCAGGCTGGTCTCCAACTCCTGGCCTCAAATGATCCACCCATCTCGGCCTCCCAAAGTGCTGAGATTACAGGTGTGAGCCACTGAGCCTAGCCTTGTGAAAAATGTTAGTGGCATTTTGATTATAATTGAATACTTGAAAAAAAATCAAACGCGTATGCATATGATTGCTTTTGTCAGGACTAGAGGCCAGGACCTTTTCTAATGCCTTCACCTTGTATTCCAGGGCCTTGCAAACAATAGGTGCTTAGCAAGTACAATCGAAGGCACTCAGACAGTGCTTGATGTGCAGTACATACATGTCATTAGGAAGAAAGAGACAAGAGAGGAAGAACACGGGAAAATTCAGGGCAATTGATCAGGTTGACACCATCGTTGCTAAAAATCAGAGGAGACCAGGCCGTGTGCCGTGGCTCATGCCTGTAATTTCAGCACTTTAGGAGGCTGAGGCAGGTGGATCACTTGAGGTCAAGAGTTTGAGACCAGCCTGGCCAACATGGCAAAACCTCAACTCTACTGAAAATAAAAAAATTAGCCAGGCGTGATGTGGCAGGTGCCTGTAATCCCAGCTACTAAGGAGGCTGAGGCAGGAGAATTGCTTGAACGGGGGAGGCATAAGTTGCAATTAGACAAGGTTACACCACTGTACTCCAGCCTGAGGGATAGAGCACGACTCCAGCTCAAAAAAAAAAAAAAAAAAAAAAAAATCAGAGAAGACCACATCTGCAGATAATGCACCGTGTCACTTTCCCTGCCTCTTGGTAGACAGCTCCTAACATCACCATGAGATCTTGGTGAAGGAGGGGTGGATACTGGGGTTGCTACAGTTTAATTACATTTTTCCCCCAGAGAGAGTTGCTCATCTTCTGTCAGATTCCTTTGAGTGTTTTTCCAATCCCTGCTGTGGGCTGTTTATCCTCGGGGCACTTCTCCATGGGGCCACAAGGTGGCGCCACTGCTGTATAAATGAAACAAACTGACCCAAGATTAGAAAATAGTGTTCTATTTTCTTTGAGCTGGGTGGGCTGGGTCAAACCTGTAATCCCAGCACTTAGGGAGGCTGAGGTGGGTAGATCACTTGAGGCCAGGAGTTCGAGACCAGCCTGGCAACATGGCGAAACCCTGTCTGTACTAAAAATACAAAAATTAGCCAGGCCTAGTGATGCACACCTGTAATCCCAGCTACTCGGGAAGCAGAGACAGGAGAATTGGTTGGGAAGCAGACGTTGCAGTGAGCCAAGATCTTGACACTGCACTCCAGCCTGGGTAACAGAACGAGATTCCATGTCAAAAAAAAAAAAAAAAAGTATTCCTAAGGACTGAGAGGAGAAACTGAGGCATGCAGACTGGAGTTGGGGTGGGGCTTGGTGAGAGAATGGGGTCAAGTAACCCGTGAAGGACTCTCAGGAAGTCACAGCAACTTAAAAATCATTTATTCTACCCCCCACTTCCACATTTTCCAGAAATAGAAACCAAAGCGGAGAGGGGGAAGGTAAGTATCCTAAAAGCACCACATTGGTGGGGAGCAGGGTTGCCAGAGAAAACACAGGACATCCAGTGAAGTGAGAGTTTCGGACTCTCAGTGTATGTCCCAAATAATGCACGAGACTTAGACTAAAAGCTTATTCACTCTTTGTCTTCAAACCTAACTGGGCATCTGTATGATTTGCTAAGTCTGATAACCCTCGTGGGGGTAAAATGAAGATTAGGGAAATAATTAAATGTAATAAGCAAACATGCAAAATGAGGACAACTCGGTTCCCATTGTGCAGACAAGGGAATTGCACGTTAGGGAGGCAACTTGCCCCAAGGCCGCACTCACAAGCATCAGAGTCAGGATTTGAACCCGGTCCTGATTCCGGAGGTCTCAACTTCACTGTTGTGGTCAGGAACACACCCCAGTCCTACTCATGTGTGTGCATGTTCTGTCTTGAATGTAACCCTCTTCCCATCGTGTAAGTGGGCCATTCCCCTCCCTGACATTGAAGGACCCCGTCTTCAGCAGGCGCCTCCTGACCCAGCAGACCCCCATGAGCCCAGATCCCTGGGGCATGGTGGCTGCCCTTATCACATTCCCTGACTCCCCATCTTAGGACCCAAGGCTGACCCCCTTCAGGATCTGCCGCTGTGTTACAGGAAAGGGGACCCGATCCAGACCCGAAGGGAGGGTTCTTGGATCTCATGCAAGAAACAACTCGGGGAGTCCAAAAAGTAAAAGCACATTTTTTTGATTGTTTTTTTTTTTTTTTGAGATGGACTCTCACTGTGTTGCCTAGGCCAGACAGAGGTCAGTGGTGTGATCTTGGCTCACTACAACCTACGCCTCTCAGGTTCAAGTGATTTTCCTGCTTCAGCCCCCTGAGTAGCTGGGATCACAGGTGTTCGCCACCACACCTGGCTAACTTTTGTATTTTTAGTACAGACGGGGTTTCACCATGTTGGCCAGGCCGATCTCGAACTCTTGACCTCAGGTGATCCGCCTGCCTCAGCCTCCCAAAGTGCTGGGATTACAGGTGTGAGCCACAGAGCAAGTTTCTTCTTTCCTAAAAAAGCAAGTTTTTTAGGAAAGCAAAGATAGAATGGTTACTCCATAGAGCAGCCCAGAGGGTGCTGGTGCCCATCTTTACGGTTATTTCTCCATGACATGCTGAATGAGGGGTAGACTATTCATGACACCCCTTTTTTAGATCACATAGGGCAACTTTCTGATGTTGCCATGGCATTTGTAAATTGTCATGGCGCTGGTGGCAATGTAGCAGTGAGGACGGCCAGAGGTCACTCTCCTGGCCATCTTGGTTTTGGGGGGTTTTGGACTGGCTTTTTTACTGCAGCCTGTTTTTATCAGTGAAATCTCTGTGACCTGTATCCTGTACTGACCTCCTCTTTCATCCTGTGACTTAGAATGCCTTCACTGTCTGGGAATGCAGCCCAGTAGGTCTCAGCCACTTTTACCCAGCTCCTATTCAAGGCGGAGGTGCTGTGGTTCACATGCCTCTGGCAGCTGGGCTCCTCCAGATCTCCTGACGTTCTGTCCTGTCCCCAGCTCCTGGGCCCCTCCGCCCTCACCGCCATCGCTGTCTTCCTGAGCCTCTTCCCTCTGAATTTCTTCATCACCAAGAAGAGGAATCACTGTCAGGTTCAGCTTTTGGGAAAGGGACAGACCAGGCAGGAAGTGGGGAGGAAGACACAGGCCCTGGTGTGGGCGATGGGGAGGGGAGAGCTGGGTGGGAGCCGGCGGGTCTGGGTTTGTTCTTGTCTCTGTGAGTTGCCCATTGTGCAGACTTGTCCCGCTCCTTCCCCATCGCAGTGGACACGGCTCCTCCCTCCAGTGTTCAGGCCTCAGGCAGTTCCCTCAGGCTGACAGAAGAGAGAGCATTGTCAGTTCAATGCCTTTTTCTCCTGTACCCCATCTGTCAGCAGATTTGCGTGGTGTCACCTTGAAGATGCACCCTAGCCTGGGTAACAAGAGTGAAACTCCGTCTCAAAAAAAAAAAAAAAAAAATGCATCCAGCAGCAAGGCCCTGGCTTGCTCCCTGCTTCTGCCCACAGCCTCTCTCCACGCCCAGCCACAGGAGACCTGTGTGAGGCGAATCCATTGCACCCTCCTCTGCTCAGACCCACAGCGGCCCCATTTTCCTCGCTCTGAGCCAAAGGCCCCACAGTGGCCCACTAGGCCCATCCTGAGCTGCCTCATTGCCTCCAGCCTCACCTTCCACCCATCTCCCTCCCTTCCCCACCTACCCCCTTCCCCATCCTCACACCTGACATGTTCACACATCTCTCTAGGCATCTGCTTTAGCTGTTCCCTCTGCCTGGGCCACCCTCCCTCCAGAAGACCCTTGTCCCCTCCAGCACTCCCTGCAGTCAGGGCCGCCTCCCTCACCACCGTCCAGCAAGAACACAGCCCGCCCACCCCTCTCCTCCCAGCAACTCCCTTCCTTGGCCTGTCCTGGGTTCGTTTTTGCTTTTCCCCAGCACTTCCCACTTCCTAAAGAGCCCTGCAGGAAGCGCCCGGCAGGGGCCGATGGCCTCATGGCCTCACTCTCCTTAGACTGGAAGATCCACAGCAGTATGGGCCACTCACTGGGCAGACTCAGTATCTAGTTAGCGCTCAGCACGCAGAAGGTGCTGGATAAGTGAGAACTACGGAAGAAAGGAGGGAGGGGAGAAAGAAGGGAGGGAGGGGAGGAGTGAAAGGGAGGGAAGGAAAGATAGGAAGGGGGAGGACAGATGGAAGGAAAGAGGGAGGGAAGGAAGAAAGGAAGGGAGGGAAGGAAAAAAGGGCAGAAAGAAAGGGCAGGAGAGCAGAAGAAAGGAGTAGGGAAGAAAGAAAAGAAAGGAGGGAGAGAGGGAGGGAGGGAAGGGGGATGGAGGGAAGGAACTTATTTCCTCTCTAGGCCCAGCTGTCCCAATGTCCATCTGTCACTTGGACTGTTTCTCCAGCCTCCTGTGTGGCCTCCTCTGGGCATGGTGGCTCACGTCTGTAATCCCAGCACTTTGGGAGGTCGAGGCAGGCGGATCACCTGAGGTAAGGAGTCCAAAACCAGCCTGGCCAACATGGCAAAATGCTCTATTAAAAAATACAAAGATTAACTGAGCATCATGGCAGGCACCTATAATCCCAGCTACTCCAGAATCTCAGGCAGGAGAATCACTTGAACATGGGAGGCGGAGGTTACAGTGAGCTGAGATCACGCCACTGCACTCGAGCCTCGTAACAGAGCAAGACTCCATCCCAAAAAATAACAAAAAACCTTCTCCAGGCACCTGCCTTCTGATGATGCCCCCTACCCTAAAGTGCCAAGTGACCCTGCCCACGCACTCCTCTGGCCACACTGAGTGTCCTCTGAGTCGTGCTGCTCCCTCTGCCTGGGTTTTTGCAGCCCCCTGTCTCAAAGCCTCCCCTCCCTCTTCCCGGCTCCATCCCCCCATCCTCTGCCTGCCCAGCATCCACCTCCTGGTCATTTAACATGTAGCTCAAGGTGTAATCCCAGCACTTTAGGAGGCCAAGGGCAGAGGATCACTTGAGCCCAAGAGCTTGAGGCCAGTCTAGGCAACACAGTGAGACCCCCCCCCCCCCAACCCCACCAAAAATGTAAAAGGAAGAAAAAAAGATGTAGCTCAGGCATTACCCACCTCCAGGTAGCCTTCCTGATGACACCATACCCAGGTGGGCTCAGGGGCAGCCTCTGTTCTCTGGGCATCAGAAGCTGCCTCCCCAGGGCAGTGGCACCGGGTCAGCTCCTGCAGGGGTCCAAGCACAGGATGATGGTGGATGGATCAGGACTGGGGGTCAGAGATGTGGAGAG
The DNA here is from genome assembly GCF_009761245.1 of Sapajus apella. NCBI lineage: Eukaryota > Metazoa > Chordata > Mammalia > Primates > Cebidae > Sapajus > Sapajus apella. The sequence continues at coordinate 26,622,834 of NW_022436952.1, read as the reverse complement.
GCAGACAGCTTTGGGACGCACTTGGTGAGATCAGTGGGATTTGCTGCAGGGTGACTGTCAGGGTGCAGGGGAGAATTCTGGACCGGCTGTGTCTTCATCTCTCTCTTCCCTCCAATCCCAGGAGAGCAAATGAGGCGGAAGGACTTGCGGGGCCTGCTCACCAGCTCCATCCTCAGGAACTCAAGGACCATCAAGTTCCATGGCTGGGAGGGAGCCATTCTGGACAGAGTCCTGGGCATCCGAGGCTAGGATCTGGGCGCCTTGCGGACCTCTGGCCTCCCTTTCTCCGTGTCTCTGGTGTCCTTCCAAGCATCTACATTTCTGGTGATGTCACTCGTCTCTATACTGAGCAGGACTGGGGATGGAGTGTGGGGGTCGGGGGGGGGGTGTGAGGTAGGTGGAACCTCCCAGATCCTATCACCCTGTCCGTCAAAACCCACACATTCTGGATCCTGTTCTGTTGGGGTTCCTGCTGTCTTCTGTGTGAACGAATTAATCACATGATTCTGGTAAAGGTGGCAGCGGCTGATGAGGTCTGCTGTTCTAAGAGTTCCAGGCTTCTACTGATGTGGGGAGGAGGGTTCAGGTGCAGGTGGGCTGCAGAGGTAGAATCCGGGGTCTGAGTAGCTTCCCTGCTGCTGGCCAGCAGATGTCCACAGCCACCCTGTCACTGACGTGATCCTTGTCCTGCCATTCTGTAATTTATTTCTGATGGCTGTCAGAACAATCTTCCTAAAGCACAGCTTTTGGAAGAATTTAAAAACGTTGATACCTAGGCCAGGTGCAGTGACTCACACCTGCCATGCCAGCTCTTGGGGAGGCTGAGGTGGCTTGAACCAGGTGGCGGAGTTTGCAGTGAGCCGAGATTGTGCCACTTCACTCCAGCCTGGGCGACAGAGCAAGACTTTGTCTCAAAAACGAAACAAAACAAAACAAAAGGACCACAAATGGCACCAACACCCAGAGCCTTCCCATGTTGCTCTCCCCAGGAGTCCCCGGGCTCAGCCCTCATGTCTATCACCTTCACAGAGAGGCCTTTCCTGACCACCTTCTCCATCACCACAGCATCCCTGCTCGTGCTAGTGCACTCTACCCCTGCACCTGATTTCTCTTTACTTTTTTATTTTTGAAGAGAGAGTCTTGCTCTGTTCCCCAGACTGGAGTGCAGTGGTGCAATGTTGGCTCACTGCAACCTCCACCTCCCAAGTTCAAGCAATCCTCCCACCTCAGCCTCCCGAGTAGCTAGGATTACAGGCAGGTGCCACAACACCTGGCTCTTTTTTTTTTTTTTTTTGTACTTTTAGGAGAGATGGCATTTCACCATGTTGGCCAGGCTGGTCTTGAACTCCTAACCTCAAGGGATCCATCCACCTCAGCCTCCCAAAGTGCTGGGATTACAGGTGTGAGCCACTGCACCTGGCCACACCTGCTTTAGTATTTATTCTTCATAGCTTTCCACCTGATGTGCTGTCTGTGTTAATGGTTTGTTTATGGATCGCCTGTCTCTTTCTCCCTCATTAGAATGACGGATCCATTAAGAGGGCAGCAACTTTGTTTTCCTCATTGCTGTTTCCCCAGAGCCTGGAACCCCACCGGATATATGATAACCAGGCAGTAGTTATTAGTGGAATGAATGAACGAACGTAAGAATGAATGAATGGCCGCATGCTGTGGCTCACGCCTGTAATCCCAGCACTTTGGGAGGCCGAGGTGGGTGGACTGCTTGAGGTCAGGAGTTCGAGACCTGCCTGGACAACATAGTGAAACCCCATCTCTACTAAAAACACAAAAGTTAGGTAGGAATGGTGGCACACGCCTGTAATACAGCTACTTGGGAGGCTGAGGCAGGAGAATTGCCTGCACCCAGGAGGTGGAGGTTGCAGTGAGTCCAGATTGCGCCACTGCACTCTAGCCTGGCAGAAAGAGAGAGACTGTCTTGGAAATAAATAAAAATAATTAAAAAAAAAAAAAAAAGAATGAAAGAGAAGGCCTAGATAGAAGGAATAAGTTACGGTAATCAATAGTGCACAAGGGAAAATACAGTGAATGAGAATTTATTTGAATATTTCAAGATAGCTAGAAGGATTTTCGTGTTCCCAAAACAGAAGATAAATATTTGAGGTGATGATTGTCTCAGTTCCCCTGATTTGCTCATCACATATCATCTACAGCTGGGGTCCCCAACCCTCCTGGCCACAGATCAGTACCAGTCTGTAGCCTGTTTTTTTCTTTTTGTTTTTTTGAGACAGTCTCACTCTGTGCAGTGGTGTGATCTCAGGTCAATGTAACCTCCACCTGCGAGGTTCAGGCAATTCTCCTGCCTCAGCCTCCTGAGTAGGTGGGATTACAGGCATGTACCACCACACCTGGCTAAATTTTGTATTTTTAGTAGAAACAGGGTTTCACCATGTTGGCCAGGCTTGTCCCGAACCCCTTACTTCAGGTGATTCGTCCTCCTCATTCTCCCAAAGTGCTGGGATTACAAGTGTGAGCCATCACACCCAGCCTTTTTTTTTTTTGACACGGAGTTTCACTCTTGTTGCCCAGGCTGGAATGCAATGGCGTGATCTTGGCTCACTGCAACCTCCATCTCCCAGATTGAAGCTACTTTCCTGCCTCAGACTCCCAAGTAGCTGGGATTACAGCTATAAGCCACCACGCCAGGCTAATTTTTGTATTTCTAGTACAGACAGGGTGTCTCTATGTTGGTCAGGTTGGTCTTGAACTCCCGACCACAGGTGATCCACCTGCCTCAATCTCCCAAAGTGCTGGGATTATAAGCATGAGCCACCGTGCCTGGCTCACCTGTTAGGAACTGGGCAGGCAGCACAGCAGGTGAGCAGCGGGTGGGTGAGGGAGGCTTCATCTGTGTTCACACCTGCGCTCCACCTCCTGTCAGATCAGTGGTGGTGTTAGAGTCTCATAGGAATTCAAGCCCTACTGTGAACAGCACATGTGAGGGAACTGGGCTGTGTGCTCCATATGAGAATTTAATGCCTGTTGATCTGTCACTGTCTCCTGTCACCCCCAGAAAGGACCATCTACTTTCAGGAAAACAAGCTCAGGGCTCCCACTGATTCTACATTAAGGTGAGTGGAGGAAGTATTTCAATACATATTACAATGTAATAATAATAGAAGTAGGCCGGGCTCAGTGGCTCACACTGTAATCCCAGCATTTTGGGAGGCTGAGGCAGGCGGATCACCTGAGGTTGGGAGTTAAAGACCAGCCTGGCCAACATGGTGAAACCCCGTCTCTACTAAAAGTACAAAAACTAGCCAGGCATGGTGGCAGGAACCTGTAATCCCAGCTGCTTGGGAAGCTGAGGCAGGAGCAGAGGTTGCAGTGAGCCAAGATTACAGAATTTTGGGAGGCTTAAGTGGGCGGATCACCTAAAGTCAGCAGTTCCAGACCAGCCTGGCCCAGTGGTAAAACCCCATGTCTAATAAAAATACAAAAATTAGCTGGGTATGGTGGTAGGCACCTATAATCCGAGCTACTTGGGAGGCTGAGGCAAAAGAATTGCTTGAACCCAGGAGGGGGAGGTTGCAGTGAGCTGAGATCATGTCCCTGCACTCCAGCCTGGGTGATAGAGCAAGATTCTGTCTCAAAAAAAAAAAAAAAAAAAAAAAAGGCAAGCCAGTTACAATGGCTTATACCTGTAATCCCAGAACTTTGGGAGGCCAAGGTCGGAAGATCATTTGAGGCTAGGAGTTCCAAGTAAACCTGGGCAACGTAGCAAGACCCCATCTCTACAAAACATTTTTAAAAAATTAGCCAGGCACATTGGCATGTGCCTGTAGTCTCAGCTACTCAGGAGGCTGAGGCAAGAGGATTGCTGGAGCCCAGGAGGTGGAGGCTACAGTGAGCCATGCTTGTGCCACTGCACTCCAGCCTGGGTGACAGAGTGAGACCCTGTCTCTCAGAAAAAGAATTCAGAGTAGAGAAAGGTATAAATTGTAAGTTCAAGTATACCATGTCCCAAATTTCCTGCAGAAGTGTTGATGCACACCCCAAGAAATCTGCATTCATTTCCCAGCGCTGCCTTAACAAAGTGCCCTAAATGTTGTGGCTTTAACCACAGAGCTTTATTCTCACAGTTCTGGAGGCCAGGAGTCTGAAATCAAGGGATTTTTTATTGTTTGTTTTTCCTGTGAAGGCTGTGAGGGTCTGTCCCAGGTCTCGTTCCTGGACTCTCAGAGCCTCCAGTCTTCTGTCTCTGTATTGACATTGTCTTCCCTCTGTAGGTGTCTTTGTCCACACGTCCCTTTTTATAAGAACACCGGGATTAGGATGCACCCTCATTACCTCAGCTTAGCTTGATCACATGTGAAGAGCCTATTTCCAAATAAGGTCGCATCCACAGACCCTGCGGCGTAGGGCTTCAGCATCTTTCAGAGAGACACAGGACAATGCATAACACTATAGATTTGCAAATATATTTAGTTTGAGTTTCTGGGTTTTACTTTTTCTTTTTTGCATCAGATGGGTGATGTGATGATATCGTAACAAGTTTTGAGGAAAGCACATATCCTACAATAGCATGAAAACCCAATAGTCATGCTTGCGATTTGGTTTTTTAATTTTAATTTTAGTTTTTCTTGAGGCAGGGTCTTGCTCTGTTACTCAGGCTGGAGGGCAGTGGTGCAAACATGGCTCACTGCAGCCTCGACTTCCTGGGCTCCAGTGATCTTCCCACCTCAGCCTCCCAAAGTGCTAGGATTACAGGAATGAGCCACCACGCCCAGCTCTTTCCTATTTTTCGTTTGTACCTTGCTTTTTTTTTACTCAAAATACACCTTTGCAGCTGGGCTTGCTGGCTCAGGCCTGTAATCCTCAGCACTATGGGAGGCGGAGGCAGGTGGATCGCTTGAGGTCAAGAGTTCAAGACCACCCTGGCCAACATGGTGTAACGCCTTCTCTACTAAAAATACAAAAATGAGCTGGGCGTGGTGGTGCGTGTGTGTAATCCCAGTGACTTGGGAAGCTGAGAAAGGAGAAGCACTTGAACCCTGGAGGCAGAGGTTGCAGTGAGCGAAGTTCATACTACTGTACTTCAGACTGGGTGGTGGAGCGAGACTCTGACCAAAAAAAAAAAAAAAAAAAAGAAAGATACATACACACACACACACCCCTTGGCAATCTTTTTATATATCAGCATTTGCTGGTACAATTTAAATTCTGTTGTAGATTTCATTTAGATTAATACAATCTAAATACTATTCTATTAAGTTCTACAACTAAAAAAATAGGCAATGCATTTAAATGATTCAAAGTTCAAAAGCTATGAAAGAGCATAGAACTGAGTCTCCCATATGGCAGCCAGTGGCATACGTGCTTATTGAAATCTAAGTGAGGCCGGGTATGGTGACTCATGCCTATAATCCCAGCACTGTGGGAGGCCGAGTCAGGTGGCTCGGCTGAGGTGAGGAGTTTGAGACCAGCCTGACCAACACAGTGAAACCCCATCTCTACTAAAAACACAAAAAGTAGCCAGATGTGGTGGTGAGCCCCTGTAACCCCATCTACTTGGGAAGCTGAGGCAGGAGAACTGCTTGAACCTGGGGGACAGAGGTTGTGGTGAGCCAAGATCACACAACTTCACTCCAGCCTGGGCAACAGAGCGAGACTCCATCTCAAAAAAGAGATCATGTGACACCAAGGTTTTTTCAGGGCTAGAGTGACCTGCAACCACCCATGGTCGGCAGCGCTGAGTGGTTCCTGGCGCAGCTGGAGATGAAACTGGTGACGGGGGCAGCCCTGTCATCTTTACAGGGAACCTCACAGGGCAGGCAGGCAGCAAGCTGGCCTCTCTGCATCGCTGAGCCATCTGCTGAGTGACCAGGCCCACGTGACAGGTAGGAGATGAGACCCCTTGTGCCCTGTCTTCTCTGTGGCCAGGCCAGGGTGTGGGCCAGATGCCTCCTGATGGTCCTCATCACCCCAGCCTCTCAATATCAACATCCCATCTAAGGACAGACGCAGGCTCAGCGTGAGCCCCCAGAACCTCCCAAAACCTCCAACTGCCCCCACAAACCTTCAAATAGCAGCTTTTGGGCTGTTTTTATTCTCACCCACGATAAGAAACACATGTAACATTTTGACCTAAAATATGCTGGGCATTTAAAACACACACACACACAGGCTGAGGAGGTGCTGGCCCTGTGCCAGAGCCGGGGTGGTAGCACCTCAGTGTGCCACTTATGGGTTCTTAACGATTCCAAGGTAAGGACAGGCGCTGGGGCTGGGGGCACTTGGAGCGGTGGCTGTTGACCACCTCATGTGGGTGTTTGGGAGTCATAACAGCTGGCCCATTTCCACCTGTGTGTTCTGGATGACCTTCAGTGTTGCAGAAGCAGAAGCTTCAGAAGGTGACAACCCATGATGTGTGGTTAATTCTTGTCATCTGTCCTATTTGTTTCATTCTACTTTATTTATTTGAGACAGAGTCACACTGTTGCTGGGACTGGATGCAGTGGTGCAATCTTGGCTCACTGCAGCCTCTGCCTCCTGGGTTTAAGCGATTCTCCTTCCTCAGCCTCCTGAGTAGCTGGGATTACAGGTGCCCGCCACCATACCTTGTTACTTTTGTTTTATATTTTTAGTAGAGACAGGGTTTCACTATGTTGGCCAGGTTGGTCTTGAACTCCTGACCTCAGGAAATCTGCCTGCCTTGGCATGCTGGAATTATAGGCATGAGCCACTGTGCCTGGCCTCATTCTACTTTATTTATTTATTTATTTTTTTCTTTGAGACGGAGTTTCGCTCTTGTTACCCAGGCTGGAGTGCAATGGCGCGATCTCGGCTCACCGCAACCTCCACCTCCTGGGTTCAGGCAATTCTCCTGCCTCAGCCTCCCGAGTAGCTGGGATTACAGGCACGTGCCACCACGCCCAGCTAATTTTTTGTATTTTTAGTAGAGACGGGGTTTCACCATGTTGACCAGGATGGTCTCGATCTCTTGACCTCGTGATCCACCCGCCTCGGCCTCCCAAAGTGCTGGGATTACAGGCTTGACACCCGCCCGGCCCTTCATTCTACTTTATTTTTGGGCCAAGCACAGTGTCCCACGCCTATAATCCCAGCACTTTGGGAAGTCAAAGCAGGAGGATTGCTTGAGCCCAGGAGTTCAAGATCAGCCTGGGCAACATAGTGAGACCACTGTTTCTACAAAAAAAAAAAAAAAAAAAAAGCCAATGTGGTGGCACGTCTGTAGTACCAGCTACTTGGGAGGATCGATTGAATCTGGGAGGTCAAGGCTGTAGTGAGCCGTGATCAGGCCTGTCTGTGGCCTGTTGTGCAGGGCACAGGTGTTGGTTCTTCAAGGAGCCCCCAACCCCAAGGTCCCTGGGGTATTTCTGAGTCCCCCCTTTGCCTGGGGCTGAGGGTGTTGGTCTCTGGGGCCTGACCCTTTCACCTGCCTGCTCTCTGTCCCTGCAGCACTGCTGGAAAGGAAGGAGGAGGATGGACGGTGCGTGGCCGCCCTGGGTGCCGAGCTCTTCGTGCCAGGGCTGGCAGGGCTGTGTGCCCTTGGCTTGCTGCAGCAGTGGGGCTGGCTCTGGACCAACTCCCTGAGGATCCAGTACAGCCTCCTGGGTAAGGCATCGCATGCCTGGCTGAGGGGCAGGTGGAGGTGGCAGGGCCTGTCCTGTTTCCTGTGGCTGTGGCTCTGCGAGCTAAGATAATGCTGTCACCACAGGATTTTCCATTAGTCATTCTGTGGGCTCTGAGTAGGACTTAGTACCTGCTCATTAAAAAAAGGGTGTGTCTGTTGAGGGGACATTCATCCATCTCTTAAGACCTCCCCATGGACAGGTTCTAACAGAGTGACAGGTGAAGCAGGGCACAGGGCTGAGGGACACAGCTGAGGCCAGGCTGGGCTGGGCCCTCCTACTCTTGGAGCCCTGGTAGAGGGCTGGCTGGCAGAGAAGGACAGGGGTCTCTTGATTGATCCTCACAGCTCAGCAAAGCAGCCAGCACACGGTGCAGCACCAACCAGAGGCTGCAGACAGAGAACAGCTCAGACGGCGCCTACAGGCTGGAGATGGGCCATGAGCTCCACTGCACACAGATCCCGGCCTTCAGCCACAAGGTGGGTGCCCAGGCCAGGTGGGACGTCTAGAGAGAGCACCAGTCAGGCAAGTGGTGATCTGAGTACCCTGAGCTCATCCCCAAAGAGATGAACTTGCTCCCAATAGCACAGTCACATAGGAATGGATCCAGGGCTGGCACTTCAGCCTCAGGCTTATGTCTATTCATCCAGGGTTGCTTGAGGCCAGGAGGCAGAGATTGCAATGAGCCAAGGTGGTGCCACTGTACTCCAGCCTGGGCGAGAGTAAGATCTCGTCTCTAAAATAAACATGATAAATTAAAAAAAAAAAAAAAAAAAAAAAAGGCTGAGTACAGTGGCTCACGCTTGTAATCCCAGCACTTTGGGAGGCTTAGGTGGGCAGATCACGAGGTCAGGAGTTCGAGACCAGCCTGGCCAACATGGTGAAACCCCATGTCTACTAAAAATACAAAAATCAGCCGGGTGTAGTGGTGGGTGCCTGTAATCCCAGCTTCTTTGGAGGCTGAGGCAGGAGAACTGCTTGAACTCAGGTGAGCTAATGGAAGCACTGGGACAAGAGCAGCAACAAGAGGCATCTCTGTGTCAGCCAGACCTTCAAGAATGACTCCGGGCCCACCCTGAGCAATCACTTCATGGAGGTGAGCCTGGCCACTGCAGCAGAGCTGTGCCCCATGAGCCCAGCGTGGATGGTGGCAAAAAAGACATTTGTTTTCACAGATCCAGGGGCTGAAAGTCTGAGATCAGGTGCCAGGATGGTTGGGTTCCAGTGAGGACTCTTCCTCACCTGCACACGGCACAGTCCCCTTTCCTAGGTGTGTTCTCACTGAAGAGAGAAAGAACAAGCTCTCTGTGTCTCTTCATAAAAGCACGAATCCCATCAGATCAGGGCCCTGCCCTGATGACTTCATCTAATGCTGATTACCTCCCAAACGCCCTAGCTCCAGAAACTATTACATTCAGGGTTAAAGCGTCAACATATGAGGATTCTGGGGAGGCCCCAAACATTCAGCTTATAACAAGGTTCTTTTTGTGTTCCTGGATCTTACGCAGGTTACCATATTACATTTAGTCATTGTGTCTCCTTGGCTTCCTTTAGACTGTGGCAGTTTCTGAGACTTTCCTTTCTTTTTTGGTGACCTTGTCACCTTTAAGGACTACTGGTCACATATTTTGTAGAATGTCCCTCAAGTGGGATTTATCAAATGTGTTTCTCATGATACATCTGGGTTTATGGATGTCTGGGAGGAAAACCAAAAAGATGAAGTGTCCTTTTCATCACATCATACAAAGGGTGTGTACTTTCAATGTGACTGATCACTGTTGATGTGGATTTGGTCACCTGACTGAGATAGTGAAGCAGGATAATTTTCCTGACCCCTTTGCTGGTGGGATCTGGGGTGTGGGTGCTGGAAGTAGCTGGCCACTTAGGCGCTGGCAGGGGCAGACTCCACTCACTAGAACCCCCTGTGCTCAACCCGCTGTGGTAGGGAACATGGGGGTAAGTGTGTGCAGGAGCTGGGGTGAGTGCTTTTGGGTGCCAGGAGGAGCAAAACTCTGTGCAGGCCCTGAGGCCCCAGAAGGAGTGTTACAATCGGTGCTGTTTTAGCTTCACCACCCATGGACAGTTTAAGTGTTAACAGCTCAGTGGAAGGTAAGTGTGACAGTCTTTTACACCAGCCTGGAAGAGAAAGGGCTGTTGGAATATGAGAAAGGGTAGATATGAAAGATACTCCTTTAGACTGTGTTAAGTTTCAGATGCTGGCTAGACTTTGAAGTAGAAATGTGAAGAACACTGAAGATGTGAATCTGGAGTTCAGGGTATAGGGCAGGACTCAAGATTCTATTTGGAGTTTGCACATTTTATCTTTAAAGAATTCCATTGTATTTTTCAGAGTAATAATTTCATTTGATAGAATAAAGAGGCTGTGGTACTTTGAGTAGAATGATGAGAAAAATTTTAATCAAACTTTTTTTTTTTTCCTGAAAGCATTGCGAATAAAAATAAGGTAAAATATAGGTGATTTGCAGTCAGCATCAGTGACCTGTCTGTATCTGACCTGCGTCCCAGCTGATATAGCCAGTAGACAGTAGAAAATTCAGAATTTGATTTGCATGTTTTAAAGCTATTGAGAAGAATTAGACATTTTAATTTCTTCCCCCCACCATCCCCCATAAGGAACCATGTGGATATATTTTTGAACCTTACCTTTTCTTTTTCTTAGCAGGAAACCAGTCAGAAGTGGGAGGCCTCTGAATCAGCTGTATACTGTGTAGCCGCGAGGTTCCGCTTTCTCCAGGCAGAACGCTGGCCCTCAGTGCCTCTTTCTGCTTTCCCTCGTTCAGACCACTGAGGACTGCCACTGTCCTGTCTGACTCCTCCTATTTTGGTAAGCAATATAGGGAGGCTGAAGGATTGATATTATTTGGCTCCATATTTTAAAAAGATATTTGGAGCCGGGCGCGGTGGCTCACGCCTGTAATCCCAGCACTGTGGGAGGCTAAGGCGGGTGGATCATGAGGTCAAGGGATTGAGACCATCCTGGTCAACACGGTGAAACCCCGTCTCTACTAAAAATACAAAAAATTAGCTGGGCATGGTGGTGCGTGCCTATAATCCCAGCTACTCAGGAGGCCGAGGCAGAAGAATTGCCTAAACCCAGGAGGCGGAGGTTGCGGTGAGCCAAGATCGTGTCATTGCACTCCAGCCTGGGTAACAAGAGCAAAACTCTGTCTCAAAAAAAAAAAAAAAAAAAAAAAAGATATTTGGTAGTTACATAAAGTTACATCTAGTTTGACCTACAGTACCACTTTTAACCTTAAGTTGTTGTACAGAAATTGATCCTTTATTATTTAGAAAATAGACTTTAAATTTAATAATACTGAGAGAATTCATGGTTCTTTTCTTTTGCCTTCCCTGTCCTTTAGTTCTTTATTTTTAGAGTTCTTGTACTGGCACATCTTCCCTTTCCTGGGGAGTTGATTTTTTTTTTTTTTTTTTTTTTTTTTTTGGG
>NW_022436952.1:26605679-26611652 GCF_009761245.1 Sapajus apella | reverse complement strand
TGGCGCGATCTCGGCTCACCGCAACCTCCGCCTCCTGGGTTCAGGCAATTCTCCTGCCTCGGCCTCCTGAGTAGCTGGGATTACAGGCATGCGCCACCATGCCCAGCTAATTTTTTGTATTTTTAGTAGAGACGGGGTTTCACCGTGTTGACCAGGATGGTCTCGATCTCTTGACCTCGTGATCTACCCGCCTCGGCCTCCCAAAGTGCTGGGATTACAGGCTTGAGCCACCGTGCCAGGCCCGAGTTGATTTTAAAAATTAGATTTGCAAGAGTTTATCCTTTTAGAGGATGATGAAAACCACTTGTACTTGAACTTAAGGAAAAAAATTTTTTTAAAATTTCCTTGTGTGCCTTTTTCAGATCACATCCCAGAGAGGAGAGACTTCCGCAATATTGTGTTAACCATTTCCTTTCTTTCTTCAAGTGTTATCAACAAATGTATATATGTATGTGGTAATAAGCATGAAATTTGCCATCTTAACCATCTTTAAGTGGGTAGTTCAGTAGTGATGAGTGTATTCACAACATTGAGTACTAGATCTCCAGTTTTTCATCTTACAGAACTGAAACTGTATATTAATTAATCAACTCTATTTCCCCCAGGCCCAGTCACTGGCCTTTTGTTTCTATGAATTTGACTATTCTAGATACTTCATATAAGTGGAAACTTACAGCGTTTGTCTTTTTGTGAGTAGCATATCTCAGTTAGCATGTTTTCAGGGTTTATCCATGTTGTCACATAGGATATATGTTACATGACTCATAAAAGCCAGAATTTCTTTTCTTTTGAAAAGCTGAATAATGTTCCATTTATAAAGTTCTTTTTTTTTTTTGGAGACGGAGTTTCGCTCTCGTTACCCAGGCTGGAGTGCAATGGCGCGATCTCGGCTCACTGCAACCTCCGCCTCCTGGGTTCAGGCAATTCTCCTGCCTCAGCCTCCTGAGTAGCTGGGATTACAGGCATGTGCCACCATGCCCAGCTGATTTTTTGTATTTTTAGTAGAGACGGGGTTTCACCATGTTGACCAGGATGGTCTCGATCTCTTGACCTCATGATCCACCCGCCTCGGCCTCCCAAAGTGCTGGGATTACAGGCGTGAGCCACCGCGCCTGGCCATTTATGAAGTTCTTAATCTTCATGTGACTGAATTTATAACATTCATATTTGCAATGTTTTTATGCCTAGTTTAGGAAATTCTTCTGTATCCTGAGATCATAAAGATAGCCTCCTATATTTTTAAGAAATATTTTTTCTTTGTTTTAAAACAAGATTAAATTTACAGGAAGGTTATCAGTACAATTCAGATAACATTTGCTTTTCCCTGAACCATTTGATAAAAAGTTGCTGATTTGATGACCCATTGCTTCCAAATATTTAGTGGCATTTCCTAAGAAAAGGACATTCTTCTGTGTAATATCAAAATGACCATCAAAATTAGAAAATTAATACATTTCTATCATCACATCTTCAACTTTATTCAAGTTTTACTGGTTATCTCATCAAATTCTGTTTAACAACAGGATCTAGTTTGGGATTACAGGTTGCATTTAGTTCTAATGTCTCTTTAGTCTCCTTACGTCTAGACCACTCCCTTTATTGAATTGAGATGTATTCCTTCCTCTTCTATTTTCTGGGAGGGACTGTATAAAACCAGTGTTAATTCTTTTTAAAAATTTTGATAGAGCAAGATGGATCCAAAATGGCCAATCAGGACCAGCTCAGGATTGCAGCTCCCAGCGAAAGCGGAGGGTGAGTGGACGTCGCATTTCCAGATGGATTTTTATGCCCACAGACCAGGAGATTTCCAGGTGGAGGAGCCCCACGGGTTGCCGGCACGGCTGTTTTGGCCGGCGCGGTGGGTCTCTGGACAAAATACATGGGTCCGGGTGCTGTTTTAGCTGGCGATGGGAGCTCCTGGGAGACAGAGTCACCCATTCAACTGATAAAAAAGGGACTGAAACAGGGAGCCAGGCCAGGAGATTCCCAGGCAAAAAAGTGCCATGAATCTCAGTGTGGCTGTTTCAGCTGGCGCAGTGGGTCACCACACAGGAAATCACACAGATCCTGGCCTTTTCAACAGGCGACTAGAACACCTGAGAGACAGAGAGTCACCTGTTCAACTGAAAAAAATTAAAAAAAGAGGGGTCTGAAGCAGGGAACCAGGTGATCAGGCTTGGCTGGTCCCACCTCCACACACACACACACACACACACACAAAACCAGCAATCTGAAATGCTCTGGATTGAAAGTTTCACAGCAATCACAGCTGAACCCGGGACGGTCCAGCCCTGTGGGGAGGGGCATCCACCATTACTGAGGCAGTCCACCACTATGGAGGTAGTTTGCCATTGCTGAGGCAGTCTGCCATCATAGAGAGAGTCTGCCATTACAGAGGTGAGCCGCCATTGCTGAGGCAGTTCTAACTATACCCATTTTATCAGGACTGCAGGGAAGTTCACACGGCAGCTGGGTGAAGCACACAACAGCTCAGCAAAGCTGAGACTAGGCTGCCTAGTCTCAGACAGTGACTAGGCTGCCTCCTTGCTGGGCAGGCAGCCTTGAAAAAAGGCAGCAACATAACAGAAACTTAGGGCTTTATTTATAACTCCCCAGGACAGAGCACCTGGGGGGAAAACAAAAGGCGTTTATGAGTTCTGCTGCAGCAGATTTAAACGTACCTGCCCAGCAGCTCTGAATGAACAACGGAGCTCACAGCTCAGCACTTGAGCTCCTATAAAGGACAGACAGTCTCCTCAAGCAGCTCCCTGACCCCCGTATATCCAAAGAGTCACCTCAGAAAGGAGAGCTCATACTGACATCTGGCGGGTACCCTTCTGGGACAAAGATTGCAGAAGAAGAAACTGGCAGCAACCCTTACTCTTCTGCAGCTGCTGCAGGTGATCCCAGGCAAACAGAGCCTGGAGTGGACCTCAGCAGTCCTACAGCAGAGTGGCCTAACTTCATCATCAACAAACTGGACGTCCACTCAGAGACCCAATCTGAAAGTCAACAACTGCAAAGATGACAGGTGGATAAATCCACAAAGATGGGAAGAAACCAGCGCAAAAAGGATGAAAACACCTGAAACCAGAACACCTCTCCTCCTACAAGGGATCACAACGCCTCACCAGCAAGGGAACAAGGATGGAGGGAGAATGAGTGTGATGAATTGACAGAATCAGGCTTCAGAAGGTGGGTAATAAGAAGCTTCTCTGAGCTAAAAGAACATGTTCTAACCCAATGCAAAGAAACTAAGAACCTTGAAAAAAGATTTGATGAAATGCTAACGAGAATAAAAAACATAGAGAGGAATATAAGTGAATTGATGCAGCTGAAAAACACAACAGGAGAACTTCGCAAAGCATACACAAGTTTCAACAGCCAAATAGACCCAGCAGAAGGAAGGATATCAGAGGTCGAAGACCAACACAATGAAATAAAACAAGAAGGCAAGATTAGAGAAAAGAGGGTAAAAAGGAATGAACAAAGTCTCCAAGAAATATGGGACTATGTGAAAAGACCTACTCTCTGTTTGATAGGTGTACCTGAATGTGATAGAGAGAATGAATCCAAGTTGGAAAATACTCTTCAGGATATTATCCAGGAAAACTACCCCAACCTACCACAAAAGGCCAATATTCAAGTCCAGGAAATACAGAGAACACCACAAAGATATTCCTCATGAAGAGCAACCCCAAGGCACATAATCATCAGATTAACCAGGGATGAAATGAAGAAGAAAATGCTAAGGGCAGCCAGAGAGAAAGGCCGGGTTACCCACAAAGGGAAGCCCATCAGACTCACAGCAGATCTCTCAGCAGAAACCCTACAAGCCAGAAAAGAGTGGGGGCCAATATTCAACATCCTTAAAGAAAAGAACTTTCAACCCAGAATTTCATATCCAGCCAAACTAAGCTTCATAAGCAAAGGAGAAATAAAATCCTTTACGAACAAGCAATTACTCAGAGATTTTATCACCACCAGGCCTGCTTTACAAGAGCTCCTGAAAGAAGCACTAAACATAGAAAGGAACAACCAGTACCAGCCACTCCAAAAACACACCAAATGGTGAAGAGCTTCGACACAATGAAGAAACTGCATCAACTAATGGGCAAAACAGCCAGCTAGCATCAAAATGGCAGGATCGAATTCACACATAACAATATTAACCCTAAATGTAAATGGGCTAAATGCCCCAATCAAAAGACACAGACTGACAAACTGGATAAAAAGCCAAAACCCATCAGTGTGCTGTATCCAGGAAACCCATCTCACATGCAAGGATACACAAAGGCTCAAAATAAAGGGATGGAGGAAGATTTACCAAGTAAATGGAAAGCAGAAAAAAGCAGGAGTTGCAATTCTTATCTCTGATAAAATAGACTTTAAACCAACAGAGATCAAAAGAGACAAAGAAGGACATTACATAATGGTAAAAGGATCAAAGCAACATGAAGAGCTAACAATCCTAATTATATACACAGCCAATACAGGAGCACCCAGATACAAAAAGCAAGTTGTTAATGACTTACAGAGAGACTTAGACTCCCACACAGTAATAGTGGGAGACTTTAACACCACATTGTCAATATTAGACAAATCAACCAGACAGAAAATTAACAAGGATATCCAGGACTTGAACTCAGACCTGGACCAAGCAAACCTAATAGACATTTACAGAACTCTCCACCCCAAATCCACAGAATATACACTCTTCTCAGCACCACATCACACCTACCCTAAAACTGACCACATAATTGGAAGTAAATCACTCCTCAGCAAATGCAAAAGAACGGAAATCATAACAGTCTCTCAGACCATGGTGCAATCAAGTTAGAACTCAGAATTCAGAAACTAACTCAGAACTGCACAGCTTCATGGAAACCGAACAACTGGCTCTTGAATGTTAAATAGATAAACAATGAAATGAAGGCAGAAATAAAGATGTTCTTCGAAAGCAAAGAGAATGAAGACACAACATACCAAAATCTCTGGGACACATTTAAAGCAGTGTCTATAGGAAAATATATAGCAATAAATGACCACATGAGAAGCAAGGAAAGATCTAAAATCGACACCCTATCATCAAAATTGAAAGAGCTAGAGGAGAAAGGTCAAGAAAACTCAAAACCTAGCAGAAGACAAGAAATAACTAAGATCAGAGCAGAACTGAAGGAGATAGACACAAAAAAAACCCTTCAAAAAAAAAAAAAATCCAGAAGGTGGTTTTTCAAAAAGATCAACAAAATAGACCACTAGCCAGATTAATAAGAAAAGAGAGAATAATCAAACAGATGCAATAAAAGACGATAAAGGGGATATCACCACAGATTCCATAGAAATACAAACCATCATCAGAGATTATTACCAACAATTCTATGCACATAAACCAGTTAACCTGGAAGAAATGGACAAATTCCTGGACACTTGCATCCTCCCAAGCCTAAACCAGGAAGAAGTCGAAACAATGAATAGACCAATAACAAGGGCAGAAATTGAGGCAGCAATTAAGAGCCTACCACCCAAAAAAAGCCCAGGTCCAGATGGGTTCACAGCCGAATTCTACCAAACATACAGAGGAGAGCTAGTACTATTCCTTCTGAAACTATTCCAAACCAAAAAAAAAGGGAATCCTTCCCAAATCATTTTATGAGACCAACATCATCCTGATACCAAAACCTGGCAGAGACTCAACAAGAAGAGAAAACTTCAGGCCAATATCCATGATGAACAAGGATGCAAAAATCTTCAATAAAATACTGGCAAACCTATTGCAACAGCACATCAAAAAGCTTATCCATCATGACCAAGCAGGCTTCATCCTGGGGATGCAAGGCTGGTTCAACATGCACAAGTCTATAAACATAATTCATCACATAAACAGAACCAAACACAAAAACCACGATTATCTCAATAGATGCAGAGAAGGCCTTTGACAAAATTCAACAGCCCTTTATGCTAAAAACCCTC
>NW_022436952.1:26355301-26605669 GCF_009761245.1 Sapajus apella | reverse complement strand
TAGAAGAAAACCTAGGCAAAACCATTCAGGACATAGGCATAGGCAAGGACTTCATGACCAAAACATCAAAAGCATTGGCAACAATAGTCAAAATAGACAAATGGGACCTAACCAAACTCCACAGCTTCTGCACAGCAAAAGAAACAGTCATTACAGTGAATCAGCAACCAACAGAATGGGAAAAAATTTTTGCAATCTACCCATCTGACAAAGGGCTAATATCCACAATCTACAAAGAACTAAAACAGATTTACAAGAAAAAAACAAATAAGCCCATTCCAAAGTGGGCAAAGGGTATGAAAGGATACTTTACAAAAGAAGACATATAATAGAATGAACTGATGAAAATTGATTATAATTTTATAGCTTTTGTTGAGCATTGCTGTTTCTTTAATGTTATAGTTTCTAGATTTAAGAAATCTCCTTCTCTTAAGATAACTATAACTCACAACAATTTAGTAGATTACACTTTTGTAAATAGAAATGAATCATTTATCTTTTTTCCCCAACTGATTTCTCCAGAATTTTGAAATTCTTACTAAATGTCTTATTTTCATGACAATACAGTTGTTAGCAGAAGTCCAATAAGAATCTGTTCACCTTAGAACAGGACATAATTGGAAACTTTGGTTATATTATCAAGGCTTTTCCTGGAATATTATATTTAGAAATAGTGTACCTAAGATCCATTATGACCAGCAATTAAGGTTGACTTTTATGGAGCCCATCCTTCCAAAGCACACTGAGAAAAGCTAGCCTGATACCTAGATTACAGGGTTCACAGCCTTTCAGGTTAGTAAGGAAGGTCATTTTCTTGTAGGCCCAGGTTTTGGGGACAGTTTGGGAGCCTCAAGAAGAGAGGAATTCACCCAAAGCTATAAGGACTGCAGCTGAAATTTGATAGTATGTTCTGGGCTTGGCTTTTAGCCTCAATATGGCCTTTAAAAGTCCAATCTGAGATTTTGTATGAAAACTTCCAGCAAAGAAGCTTGAAAGCACTTATGCGGTCAGCTCTCATTCTTGCTGCCCTTACATAATTGGGCAAAATCGAACAAAACTAGACTTATTTTAAAAACAAGAATAATCTGACTTTGATTATGATCAAAAATGATGGTTACAATAGAGAGAAAGTTTATGTTTCGATGGAAAACTATAACTCAGCCAGGCATGGTGGCACATGCCTATAATTCCAGCACTTTGGGAGGCCAGGAGTTCAAGACAAGCCTGGGCAACATGGTGAAACCCCATCTTTACTAAAAGTACAAAAATTAACTAGGCATGATGGTATGTGCCTATAGTCCCAGCTAATCAGGAGGCTGAGGAGGGAGACTTGCTTGTACCCAGGAGATAGAGGGTGAAGAGAGCTGAGCTTGTACCATTGCACTCCAGCCTCAGCAATAGAGCCGGACCCTGCCTCAAAAATTTTTTTTAAATAAGAAAACTATAGCCCTTAAGGGTTATCAGATTCTAGTCTTGTTTCTTGTCTTTGGGCTGTTTTTACCCTTTTGAAAACTGGATGCTGCCATCTGATGAATTTTTTTCCCATGACGATATTTGTGGAACAAGAAGCCAAGTATTGTCTCCCCTACTAATGTATCTATTGTCACTTAATTTGAAGGCCTCTAACCCTGGAACAAAGTTAGAAAAGGAAAATTTTGCTCCCCAGAATGCATAACCAAGTTGTGATACATTCATGCAATGGAATACTATTTAGCCATAGAAAGGAACAAGCTATCAACTTACACGAAGGCATGAATGAATCTTTGATGCACATTGCTAAGTGGAAGAAGACAGTCTCAGGAGAATCCACACCATGTGACCTCATTTAATGGATTCTGGAGAAGGTAAACTACACAGATGGGAAGACTTCAGCTGCATTGAGTGGGGGTTCGAAGCATTCCATATGATACTTTAATAGTGGATACCTGCCACTATGCATTTGTCAAAACACGCAGAATTTTATAGCTAAATGGGTAAATCAAACTCTATTCTAATTAAATAATATTATTCAGGATATGGAGTATCCTAGCACAGAATACACAGTGTGAAAAATAATTTAACTATGCTACAAATTACTATGGTTTGCATGTGGTTTGTTCCTGCAAAAACTCATGTTGAAATTTGACCCCCAATGTGGCAGTGTGTGAAGGTGGGGCCCAGTGGAAAGTGTTTGGATTATGGAGATGGATCCCTCATGAATAGATTAATGCGCTCCCATGGGGGTGAGTTCTGTCTGCTCTCACAGGAATGGATTAATTCCTGCAAGAGTAGATAGTCAAAAAGAGTCTGGCTTCCTTGGCTTCCTTCCTGCTTTCCCTCTTGTTGTGATCTCTGGTGTACCCCTTGCTCCCCTTCCACTTTCCACCATGAGGTGAAAAAGACTGAGGCCCCACCAGATGCAACTGCCCAATCTCAGACATTCCAGCCACCAGTATCGTGAGCCAAATGAACCTTCTTTACTTACAAATTACCCTGCCACAGGCATTCTGTCACGGAAGCACAAAATGGACTAAGACACAAATGTGGGAAAAAACCTCACTGAAGGTGAAGGGAAAATGGTGCTGACCTAAGTCCCTTTGAAAATGAATAGAATCTGTAGGCTGGAGGCAAATGAACTATACTTCATCATTGGATTCCATTTTATAAAGTTCTTTCCAACAGGGGTAATTGTGAACAATTGTAAAACCACAGTATCTGTATCTGGAATAAAACAATGAGTGACATAAGTCGTAGATGATAGGAACCAGGTCTCTCACTGCAGTAGTGGGAGGTTACAAATTAGCAAGGGGAGAAGGGTAGAAAGATTCATGTGATAGTAGATCAGAGATGAAGACATCGATGTAAACTTATGTTTGGTTTAATACAGATTCATACAGTTCCACATTGAAACCTTTGTAACTGGGTGTGTATAGGTAGGTGACATACACATATATACTTCCTAGCATTGCTAAGGAGGGACAAGACACAATGTGCTCATTCGGCAGCCAGCTATAAGTTTTCCTACCATTCTGAAAGGAATCAGGCTCTTTGAAGAAATGTCTGATACTAGAACTGGAACAGTAAATATATGAGCCAGGATAATCTTGAAGTATCAGAAAGTAAGTAAGTACTAAAAAAAATTGAAATATGTCAAAGAAAAATTGGAGCCAATAAAAAGAGCTACCAATGACCAACACAGGAATGAATTGTGCAACATCATGCTGCAGTGTTTCATAGTAACTAACGCTTCAGGTAATTATCTAGGTGTCCATATTTGTATATGTAGGTGAATAAGCAAACGAAGTTGAATAGAAATCTCCTTTGCAAAAGAATTCCAAATAATTGATGTAGACACTCAGCCATCAAGAAGGTGGAGCTAACTCCTCACTCTGTGAGTATAGGCTTTTACATATGTGTAAACTTATTTATAGTATTTTTTTCTTGTGCTGTGGTTGTGTCCTGGGTTCCTTCTCTAAAATTCTGTTCATCTTAGACCAGGAAAAAAAAGTAACCTTGGCTGGGCGTGGTGGCTCACACCTGTAATCCAGGCACTTTGGAGGCCAAAACGGGTGGATCACCTGAGGTGAGGAGTTCAAGACCAGCCTGACCAACATGGTGAAACCCCATCTTTACTTAAAATAAATAAATAAATAAATGAAGTAACCTTACAGACTCTGCTTCAATTCATGGCTAAATATTTTAAAAAGAGTGACTTTGTAAAAATATGTTCCAATGGCAAATTGATTCATTGTGAGTGGATCACTTATTCCAAATACTTCTTGTCTTTATTTTGTTCCAGTGCCTACCTTTGAACCATAATACACCAGAATCAAATATTGGCCACTGGGAAAAAATATTCAAAGAAAGAAAGAATGTGAACCGAACTTGCGACCATCATCAATGTTTCACCACAACGCTTTCTAAAACAGAAGAGTTTAAAAGGATATTCAAAGTCACTCTCCTCAACAAGGCTTTGCAGAAAATGAGGAAACTAGAGAAACAAAAACGGCAGGACATTCTATGGGAGATTTTAGATGTTTCTATGTTTTATGGGGAAAAATCACTTTACCTTTTAAAGAATCACAAAGAATTATTGGAAACCCGAATTCTGGAATGTTTACAAATTAAGTTGAATTTCTATGTAATTATGTCTATACAGCTAGTCATGAAGTTGATGATTTTAAAAAAATGTGTGCCTTATTTGTGTAATAAAATACACAATGAATAATTAACACTCATAGAAAAACATGTTAGACCTTGTGAAAGGAAAATAAATCTTGGGGACCCAAAAATCACTAAGCTAAAGGGAAAAGTCAAGCTGGGAACTGCTTAGGGCAAACCTGCCTCCCATTCTATCAAAGTCACTGTCTGCTCACCGAGATGAATGCACATCTGACTGCCTCATTTGGAAAGGGTAAGTGGCACCTCAAAAGAACGAAACCATTCATCTTCATCTACCTATGATCTGGAAGCCTCCTGTCTGGCCTTCTCTTCCAGTTGTCTCACCTTTCAGGACTGAATCAATGTACATCTTATACATAATGATTGATGTCTCACGTCTCCCTGAAATGTATAAAACCAAGCTGTGCTCCTACCACCTGGGGCACATGTTGTTGGGCCCTCATGAGAATGCATCACGGGTGCGGGCACCCTCAAACTTGGCAAAATCAACTCTGTCAAAAATCTGAGACCTTTCTCAGATTTTCAGGGTTCATACATGTAATGTAGGATGCTAATGTTTGTAAAACCGACACTATTCTATCTACTATGACAACGACACTGCCAATTAGCCTTAGACTTTCTCCACAAAATAAAAAATGTTGATGAGGTACAAATAATATATTTAAACTTAAATAATGTTTCAAGTTTTAATATGCCTACTTTTCATTTTTAATACTGTTTTGACTACTTTAAAGCTTTAAGAAAAATGAGTAATTAAAACATGAATAAAAGTGTTTACAGGGGGTGGACATGTTTCCTCCAGCCTCAGGCTTGGGGTGACTTGAAAGACCCCTGCCCATTCCCAGCTATCATGCTAGCTGTCCTGGTGGTGGCTCTAAGCATTTCTCCTTTCTCTATGTGAAGATCAAATTCCAGAAACAAACCCAAATCTTACAATATGTTATGACACGCTATGATGAGCAGCCAAAGCCTCAAGCAAGGATGCTTCTGAAAACAAGACTTGCAGAATATAATGTGTGGAAGTAAAGCCAGTGTCGCAGTTCCTTCCTCTGCACATGGGGAGCAGACAGGAAGCTTTTGCCTCACCTTCGTCACATGGCCTGCAGCCACGTCCCCCCAGGTCAGACTTGAGGAGAATGAAACTTTGGTCTTCACTGTGGACACACTACCAGGTGCTCTAAAGCCATGGCCTCTCCTTGGGTGGGTCCTGAGGAGAACAAAGCTCTGGTTCTAACCCTAACCCTGTCCCTAGACTTTGACTCTGACCCTAACCCCTGATCCATACCCTGGTCCCTAATTCTGACCCTGACTTTGACCCTAGCTTTTATCTTGACCCTGACCATGACCCCACCTCTAACCACACTTCCAGCCCTGACCCTGACCCAGACCCCAATTCTAACCCTGACCCTACTATTATCACTACCGTCTATCTCTAATCTTACCCTCCAGTGCTAAATAGCTGTACCCAAAAGCACTTTTGGATTATTTAACTTCTTTTCCTTGAATTCTCTAAGGACATCCTAAAGGAGATGTCATTATGTATTTTGCATATGGCTTCAGATAAGAAGTTCTAATACTTTGCAAGACATAAGAAGTGTGAAGGGTAACAGCACTGGGTTGTTAGGAATGCATGCTGGCATTCACGGTACTCATTGGCGCTGTTCTCCAAATATTTTCAGTTCATTTTTTATGAATGCATTCTGACTGTTCCATCCCACCTACTTACATTTTGCATGGCCACATAACTTCTTCTTTTTTTTTTTTTTTTGCCATTGGAGATGATAAGAAATAATATGCGACTTTTTCAGGAGATATCTCTAAGAAACAGAGTTCTATCCAGCATGCTTTTGGTCTTATTAATGGTACCTCCTTCAGCCTTGATTCCTGTTAGGATGACACCACAGCACAGAGCTACCTCTCCCCTGACCCATGATGAGATGTAAATAAATGAGGAAGAAGATTTTTGAGCCACTGAAATGTGGAGGTTGTTTGTCACCATGGTTTAACGTAGCCCCCACTGACTGATGCAGGGCTGAAGAATGAGTCAGAACTGGATCTGGACATATGAAGGGCACTCCTCCAGGCTAAGAAAAATTCAAGTCTTGTTGCAAAGATAGCAGTGAGCACGATGTGTTATTAGGGTGAGTGTGGGATAGATAGGGTATATCAAGTGAGAATAATGAGAAACTCAACTTTAAAAGACAGTGCTAATTTGGACTGTGGAGAGATTCCAATGTCCTACTTAGCATTTGAGACTGTGATGGCTGAACAAACTCATTAAGAACCCTAAATGAAGGCTTGGGATAAATATCCGAGGGTGTCTAATATCCCAATTTTTCAGCATGGGCAGAGTCCTTCGCCCATTCTAGGGAGACTTCCAAAAGAAAAAAAGACTTGTATTTCTCCAACAACCCACATTGAGAGACTTTCCTGCACTTTTGACCTGTGGCTAACACTCCTCACCTTTCATTCTGTCCTCAGTGTTTTGGGGAAACACCTTTAACTCTCTATGACTTACAGATTATTAAGTGGCCCTTATAATTCCCTCCCGAGATAGAAAAGACTAATGATGAGGGAGTCTGAGCTCACAGCAGCAAGCGGGCATGTGTGCTCGGCAGCCACGTGGCCCATCTGCTAGATTACGTCATACGATGTTCTGCAACATTGCTTAACGCAAGGGGACACTCTCCTGACTCAGGGGGTTTAATTGCTCACCTACTGCTTTTTCTGCCCCCCTTGGGCTCCTAAAATGAAAAGTACCCTGGGTGATACAGTGAGTCAAAGGGGTGCCAACCGTATCACAGCAAAATAAAGATCCCTAAAAAATCCCTGGCCTAAGATGACAGCCTCGGCTGGGTAAGTCTGAATGTGCTGACAATGGACATGGGAGAGTGAAGGTGGTCAAAATGTCCACATTAAAGAACTTCCACGCAGATTGCAAGAAAAGAGAGAGGAATGGAGATGGCAGCACGAGTCCCTTCCATAAAGGCAGATCTTTTGAGATCAGTTACATTTATTCTGACAAGAATTAGAGACAGAAACCAAAGTTTAGCCTGAGGCTACAATTAATTGGGCAGTAAGCCAGAGGCACATGTGGTATAGACAGATGTAAACGTTCTCCCTTATATTAATATCAATACTAAAATAATATCATATAAATACAAACACTTGGGTCTACAGTAGTATCTAAAGGAGACCTCACAAACAGGTTTGGCTTTTGAAGGTTAGTACTGATGGTCTAGATAATTCATTTTGTTCCACAGAGAGAAAGTGAGGAATTTCTTGGGTCCCTTCAGGAATGCGTCTGGCTTTGCCTCATCTTGTATGTTTGAACTATGCATACAGCAGAAGAAAACACAAGGATGTCACAGATTTAAGGTGTGAAAAGTCACTGGGTGCTTTAAGAAGCCTGGGATTCTTCTGCTGGAAAAATAAGTTTGTTGAGACAAAATGAGTTGGAGAAGGCTGTTATTGAAGTGAAGAATTGCTTTTACTAATCTGCTTATTACCCTTACCCTAACCCCTACCCCTATCCCCACCTTAACCTCTAAACCTAACCCTAACCCCCTGACCCTAACCCCACGCCTACCCCAATCCCTGACCCTTGACCCTTTACCCCAACCCCCAAACCTCAACACCAACCCTAACCTTAACCCCTAACTCTAACCCTACCCCTACCCTAACCTTAACCCTTTACGTCTGCCCAGATTCTCCAGCAGAAGCAGGGACCCTTGGCTCCCAGCCGTGCACCACTGCATCTGGCACAGGACTCCATAACAGTCCCCAAATAGGCACATGAATGCCCACTGTGCCAGCCATGCAGTGCAAGTCCAGGGTGTATTCTCACCTCCAGAACCAGGGCCCAGGGCCTGCATCAGGCTGATCAGGGCCGAAGTGAGCTGGGCACCCATGGTCTTCATAAGACCAAGGCTATCCCGTGCCTCCTGTTAGACAGCGAGCTTTCACACAGTGAGGCTGCACACATTATTCTGTGTAGATGCCCACCTAGGCCACTGAGAGAAAGGGTGGTAGAGGGACTCTCATGTCGCCCTGTGGTATCCATGCTCTGGTTTATACGACTGCAAGCCATTTACGAGAAACTCAAGCTGATACGCTACTTGTTCCCAACGTTTTATTGGCAGAGGATTTACAATTTACTCTCCCAAACGAGCTAGCCACAGAGCACACTGAATACCTCCCCCTCTTAAGTCACTTTGAGGGCCTCCACATCAGTCCTAGAATCGGAAGATTGGTGGCGAACAACTGGGATGTTGAGGGGGTACTGGATACTTGCTGGACACCAGCCTCCCCTTACCTAAGACTGCAGACAGCACAGATCCTGCCTGACCAAATCAGACATCTTGACACACACAGCTCTCAATAGCAGGACTTACAGATGCGAAACTCTAAGGCAGGGATTGTCTCAACTCCTTGGTGTCCCAAGGAACTAAAACACTGCCTAGCACAGGTGCACCATCAACCTTATCACTAAATAAACCTCTGTATTTTATTCATCTTTGATTGTGAAAATGATGTGATAAACACATTGGACTAAAGACCTTTGAGATCTCTTCATGGGATCCTATCTGGTGGACCCCCAGGTCTGCCAACACAGAGAAGGCATCTGTAAACATCTGCAGGACAGAGCCAGACAAAGCTGTCTCTCTCAGCCTCAAAGTGGCCTGGCAGCCACAGAAACGGCCATGTTGGGTCCACCTATACGAGGAGTCAAGCTTTTAGCTTGAGGCGCCCCACTGCACCCGCAAAACCACGTTGTGCCTAACAAAGAAAAATCAGCCAGCCTACTCTCCCTAATGAAAGATTCTCCCCGGGACCTGAAAACTTGGGGGATAACTCCTCCCTCCTCAGGCCCGGTCCCACGGTACAAGACCACCTGCACCAGCATCGTCGGGCAGCAAGAGAGCAGAAGCCAGAAGAGGGCAGGCCGGAAGATAAGTACCCCCTGAAGATCAAGAGAGAGGCCGTCTAGGTCCCACGTAGCAGTTATATCAGACTGGAACACTTCCCATTTACAGGAGACTAGAAAACCCCTGCCTCACCCTCACGTGGGGCTGATGCCATTTTAGCCCTCAGCCATCTGCACCCAGGTGCTCATTAAAACAGCATGTTGCTCCACACCGCCTCGAGTTGTTAGTTGGCACTCTCAGAGTTCGAACCAAGAATAGAGCCTTGCACCTAATATCCCAGGTGGTAATCCAAGAGGAATATCTGCTTGACACCCCTCCTCCTTCACCCTCTGTATCCAAGTGATCACCAAGGATACAAGCTGGCCAGGCAAGGTAGCTCACGCCTGTAAGCCCAGTACTTTAGGAGGCCTAAGCATGTGGATTACCTGAGGTCAGGAGTTCGAAACTGGTCTGGCCAACGTTGTAAAACCCTGTCTCTAATAGAAATTCAAAAATTAGGCGTGGTGGCAGGCGCTTGTAATCCCAGCTA
Source organism: Sapajus apella (assembly GCF_009761245.1). NCBI lineage: Eukaryota > Metazoa > Chordata > Mammalia > Primates > Cebidae > Sapajus > Sapajus apella. The sequence continues at coordinate 26,596,051 of NW_022436952.1, read as the reverse complement.
CTTGGGAGGCAGAGGCAGGAGAATCGCTGAACCTGGGAGGCAGAGGTCGCAGTGGGCCAAGAAAGCACCACCGCACTCCAGACTGGGCAACAGCGCAAGACTCCATCTCAAAAAAAAAAAAAAGAAAAAAGAAAAGAAAAGAAAAGAAAAGAACTAGTATAGTTTTGTCACCACAAAAGGGGTCTATCTAAGACTCCAACAACGGGTTTTTGGATCTCACACGAGATGGAATTTATGGCGAGCTGCAGAGTCTAGTGACGTTAGGAGAGTTTATTAGCCACTACTAAGTTACAGAGCAGGGAATCCTCAGAAAGCAAGGGGAGGAACGCACCTGTTTTAAAGAAAAAAATATTATTTTTGAGACGGAGTTTTACTCTTGTTACAATGACATGATCTCGGCTGACTACCACCTCTGCTTCCTCGGTTTAAGGATTCCCCTGCCTCAACCTCCCAGGTAGCTGGGATTATAGGTGTGTACCACCATGCCTGGCTAATTTTTTTTTTTTTTTGTATTTCTTTTCCATTTTATTTTTACTTTATTTATTTAATTTTTTAAAATTCAGTCCCCATAGAGACTGCCAGTAATTGCCAATGCAATTGGCAATGACTATATTTCCAGTCGTCATGGTGGGGTATTGGGGAAAGTTCAATTAGCAATAATCATGCCTCAGATAAACCTCATTGGCTATGATACTGCCACTGTGCAAAGCTACTTTTTTTGTATTTTTAATAGAGACTGGGTTTCACCATGTTGGCCATGCTGGTGCCCAACTCCTGGCCTCAAGTGATCCGCCCTCCTCGGCCTCCCAAAGTGCTGGGATTACAGGTGTGAGCCACTGTGCCTTAATGTTTGTTTATATAGGTTATTAAGAATAGTGCTGTCTCTTACAAAGGCCTGTGATCAGTTTGTGTCAGGCTCTCAGTATTGGTACTTTTCTATGTTACTAGTGATTTCAACAATAATTTATGAGTGTACTATTATCTTTAAAGTTAAACTTATTTTTAAATTAAGAATGCTTTTTGCTTAACCTACTCTTATATTTTTATAAGTTCTGGGTTCTTTATTTAGTTATTAACTTGTTCCTGAAACCATAAATATTTTATAACCAAAGGTGCTCAACCCCTAAATTTATGATCCGACAAATTTAACGTGTGTGTGTGTGTGTGTGTGTGTGTGAGACAGAGAGAAAGAGAGAGAGAGAGACAGGTTCTCACTCTGTGTCCCAGGCTTGAGTGCAGCAGTGCGATCATGGCTGGCTCACTGCGGCCTCAAACTCCTGGGCTCAAGCGATCTTCCCGCCTCAGCCTCCTGAGTAGCTGGGATCACAGGCACGCACCACCACACCAGCTAATTTTTATATTTTTTGTAGACATGGGGGGGTCTCACTATTTTTCCAGGCTGGTCTTGAACTCCTGATCTCAAGTGTTCCTCCCACCTTGGCCTTCCAGAGTACTGGGATTACACTTATGAGTCCCGCACCCTGCCCGGATTTAACTTTTTCTATAGCTTTTAATTAAAGTCACTGTGGTTAAGATGCCTCTGACAGTTTTGCATTTTAAGTATGAAGACTATGTTGAGTGACCTTTTCCATGTTGTAAAATGTGCAGCCATGTTTATTTCATTCCTATGGTTTCCAATTAATTTTCCCTTCTTCCATTTTAGAAACACATGAGCTAGTGTGCTCTGTGTTGGTTTGCATTTCCAGAACGATGGCGCTGAATACTCTGCGCTCCGACTTTAAGTGGTACAGTGGGACGGCCACCAGAGGGCGTGTCCCCTCCACCAGCGCTGTGAGTGCCAGGGCCCTGCAGTGCCCCCGGCCACCAGCAGAGGGCGCGCTGGAGCAAGGCGGCATAACTGCTGAATAGCCAAGCTCCTCTAACAAACGGAAGCCCCGCCTTTATATAGGCTTACAACTCGAGACATTACATGTGAAAGGGTCTTGGGTTTACAGTTTTAGAAATTACATGTGAAAGGGTCTTGGTCCATGGAGTAGGCATGGGGTGGGGGTTTGAACTTAAGTTAAAACAATGCCTTCCAGAAAGATTCCCCCACACCATGCCTGCGATCTATAGGAGGGCGATTAAGGTGGCGTCTGGTAAGGCCAGCCTTTACTTCTATTGAAATGCAGTGTGGAAGTCAAGGGGAAGGTGATCTTAGATGCTTGGGTCTCCTTCCTCACCAGGCAACCTCCTCCATGTACACAGCCACTATCCCACGTGGGCTACTTTCCAGCCTCACTCACAATCGCTCTGAGCAACTGTGGAAAGAAGACAGCTGTGGAGCCTCTCCCTTGCCCAAGTCACTCTGCTGATAGACCTGCATAACTTGTCTCACTGAACCCTGGACTGCCCTGGGAAGAATACCTCTGCCCCTGTATTTCAGACAAAGACTATGAGGCGGTCGGGCATGGTGGCTCACACCTATAATCCCAGCACTCTGGGAGACTGAGGCAGGTGGATCATGAGGTCAGGAGTTCAAGACCAGCCTGGCCAAAATGGAGAAACCCCGTCTCTACTAAAAACACAAAAATTACCCAGGTGTAGTGACGGGCACCTATAATCCCAGCTATTCGGGAGGCTGAGGTAGGGAACTGCTTGAACCGGTGTCAGGTCTCCATATGCAAACCTGGAGCCTGAAAGTCTGAAGTCCTGCTTGCCTCCTGTCATGACTGGCAAGAGAAAATGTACAGCTCAATTTACCCAATGGACAAAAAGGCTCAAATAATGATACAACTTAGCAGCCAAATTCCTATCAAGTACAGACTACGGACATACTGTTCCCTCTCGACCTGCAACCGGGAACTTGCACATTGAGTGACGTCATTCAAAATTACCCTGCCCAGCCACACTCTTCATTTATTCTCTGAAGGGTGGTTCCAACAGACTCTCTGGGGCTTTCTCTGCATCATGAGAGGCAGTGCAGCTCTGCCCTTCACCTTCCTGCAGTTTGTCACCTCTTCCTAATGATCTCAGAGGAACTTTGTCTCAGGCCAACTGTTGGTTCCTTGGGCTCTTTCATTTCCCCTAAAAATCACTTACTCCTCCTCTAAGTTGCCTCCATCTCTATCTATTTCCCTCTCTCCCGAAAAGACAGCACTCTTTAAGCATCAACCATCTGGCCCTTCTTGCAGTCTCATTTTTCGGCTGGCTCCCATGTTTATGCCTGTTCTATGTTTTTCTTCTCCTGTTAAGCTGTCTGTTGTTGGTTCATTTCTGCAGTGAACCTTTAGAGAGGAAAGTGAAAGCTTTCCTTCCAGCCAAACAATAGAATTATAATGCAGAAAAGGTTAGACAGAATTTCCCATTTAAGTGCCAAAACTTCATACTCCATTTCTGATAAAGAGCACAAAGGTTAAAAAAAAAACAAACTTATTTTTAACCCAAAGCTCTGTTGACATTCCATTAAACAAACACCAACCTACTTATTTTTCATAATGTAAATGGCAGATATTTTTATAATTCTTATGCTAATAAATCATTTCCCTGATGTTTTTGGTAAAACCCAATATTCATAATAAAGTCCAGAACCATGAATTGTTTTAAATAATTTCTTCTTATGTGTGATTATAAGTATACCTCTACAGGAAGTTAGTATACTCTCACACAAGCTAATTTTTCAGAGGAAAAGTCCAACTGTAGAAACTCCCAGAAACACAATAGTGATAAGCATCCACAGAACGCCAAGAAAGTCATGCCCAAGATACAAATAATCTGGTGGAAAACTGACGGCCTGGAATAATAACAGTTGAAATAATGAAAAGGTCAGTGACATTTACAATATTTCAGTAAAAAATGATAATCTTCAGAAACCATCAACCTCCTTCAAGAGGTAACCACACCCCTCAGATATCACCAGGGTATTCTACGGCTTCGAAAAAGATTGGAAGTTACCAGTCTCATGTTTTTGGCATGGCTGGTAGTGTTTTTAGGCATTCCAAATGTAGGGTGTCTTTTTTTTTTTTTTTTTTTTTGACGTAAAGCAGGCATATCCAATTTTTTGGCTTCCGTGGGCAATATTAAAAGAAGGAAACTTGTCTTAGGCCACACATAAAATACATTAACACTAACAATAACTGATGGTCTTAAAAAAAAAAAAAATCACAAAAAGGCCAGGTGCAGTGGCTAATGCCTGTAATCCCAGCACTTTGGGAGGCTGAGGCTAGCAGATCACCTGAGGTCAGGAGTTCCAGACCGGCCTGGCCAACATGGTGAAACCTCATCTCTACCAAAAATATAAAAATTAGTCAGGTGTGGTGACAGGCACCTGGAATCCCAGCTACTCAGGAGGCTGAGGCAGAAGAATCGCTTGAACGAGGGAGGCGGAGGTTGCAGTGACCCGAGATCGTGCCATTGCCCTCCAGCCTGGGAGACAAGAGGGAGACTTTGTCTCAAAAAAAAAAAAAAAAAAAAAAAAAAAAATCACAAAAAATCTTTTTTTTTTTTTTTTAGAATGTCCTGCTCAGTCACCCAGGCTAGAGTGCAGTGGTACAATCTTGGCTCACTGCAACCTCTGCCACCTGGGTTCAAGCCATTCTCCTGCCTCAGCCTCCTGAGTAGCTGGTATTACAGGCACCTGCCACCATGCCTGGCTATTTTGTCTATTTTTAGCAGAGACAGGGTTTCACCATGTTGGTCAGGCTGGTCTGGAACTCCTGACCTCAACTGATCCGCCGGCTTCAGCCTCCCAATTACAGGCATGAGCCACCACACCTGGCCTGTCATTTCTTTATATTTGGATAACACAAGGACTTTAAGACCCTTTCTCCTTTGGTTCAATCAATGATCTGCACCATACACACTTTACAAAACAAAGGACAGTACAGTCCTCATTCACATCCTGATCATGTCACTCCTAGTGACTCCCATGTTGCAAACCTCCCAGCAGATGCAGCCCTTTCCTCTCCATCTGATGGGCTTCTCAGCTCCCATCGCAGTGCCTGGACACAGACTCCCTAGAGGCAGCCCCCAAGAGCAGAAGACATGGATGACTCAGAAGTTCCTAAAAAGTCATCAAACCAGACGACACAAAACTCAAATTTCACTTTGTTTTGGTTTATTCTGTTTGAGACAAGAGTGCAGTGGGCAACCAACTAATCTTTTCTGGAATCTTTTGTAGAGATGGGGTTTGTCTCTGATGTCCAGGCTAGTCTTAAACTCCTGGACTCAGGTGATCTTCCCACATTAACCCCCTAAAGCACTGAAATTACAGGCCTGCACCGTGAATTTGCCACATGACACAGCCCAATAACAAAGAAGAAACCCCACGGGTCCAGCATCTACTCATATGGGTGGACTGGTGGCTGGGAAGTCCCAGGAGGAGCCAAGAGAGCAGCCACAGCACCCGCATGTCCTGGTCCTCTCAGGGCGCCCTGAGGTGGCCAGGACAGAGGTGGGGGTGGCTTAGGGATGGGGGAGGGAAGGGGATGGTGGTGGGGTGGGTTCTGAGTTGGGGAGGGGAATGGGAGGAAAGGGGAGAGAGGGGAATGGGGGATGTTAGGAACCTGGAAGAGGGGTTCTGGGAAAGGATACGGTTCAAACTAAGTCTTCAAGGGCTAGTGGAAGGTTCAGCTAGAAGTCAGGGAGAAAGTCTGTCAGGGAAGCCACAGGATATGTGGGGCAAGCAAGCAGGGGGCTCACGAGCAATCAGACAGAGACTAGGGCTCTGGTTTCCACCATACCTTCTCCTGTCTGGGCGCTGCCTAAGCAACTCTGGGGCTTTATACTCCCTCTCCACCAATCCCTGGCCCTGGAACGTGGTACCTCACAGTGGACATTCATGGAGCACCTGTGTCCTCCAATGCCCCTCCCCCATCTCAGACCCCACGCGCCTCCCAAGGCTCTCTGGAACCTTCACACACCTGATTTCTGGTCTTCCCCACCAGCTCCCTGTCCCTGCTTCTGGGCAGCTCCTTCCTTCCTGAGCTCCCAGGGTTTCTCATGGTCAGTCTTGGCTGCAAAACCTAAGAAATAAATGATGGCAGGACGGCAGGAAGAACCTGACACACAAGCAGAGTGGGAGGCTCCACAGCCCCCTCTCGGCCATTCACATTCTAAGCAACAAAACATCAGAAGGATGCGGAAAGTCCCAACAGTAAACCATCTCCATCACATCCATGGAGCCATCTGTCCATCACCCTGTATCTCGGCAACAAATGTTGGAGCTACACTGGTTTTAAGCATACATGGTACATTTACAAAATTAATCTGACTTATTTTGTTCATCAAGCAAATCTCAATATATTTCAGACAAATTCAATCACACAGCAGGTTTCTGATTACAGAATTGTGCTAGAAGTCAATGATTAAAAGCTAACCAAAAATTATTATATGCTTGGAAATTCAAAGTGCCCTTTTAAGATATCAACAGAAGAAAGAATCCAGAATAAAACAAGACTGCCTTTACACACAGTGAGAAGATCATAACATGGCAATCAAATGTCTCCCTCTGGCCCGGGAATTCCACTGTGTGGCACAACGTTGTGTGGTCTCAAATCACCCCTAACACACCTAGACACGTTAACATCTGAAACAGGGTGATGGTGTCACTTATCTATATTATCTTACTGCCTGTGAAGGTGGACTTTTAATTCTGAACCCTAGTGAGGGGGAGAAAACCAAGTTGATTCTCATGGTTGAGCTCCCAGGGATGTCCAAGGAATCTGTGCATTTCAAGAGACAAAGTTCATCAGCCTCTCTCCTGGGGGATTTGACCACAATACCCAGAGGGTTTGGCAGCATCACGAGTGATGGCTAGGGAGTGCCAAGCTGGTGAGCAGGACCCAGGGGTCTGGTGACCAGGTCAGACCCCCACTGTCCATTATCTTTCATGGACCCGTCCTCAGCTAAACTTCCCAAAGGCCTGCCTCTGCCTATTCACACGGACTGTGCTCAAATGTACTCAGGCCTCTCGCAGCTGAAAGCCACTGCTTTAAATCTCCTTACAATTTACTATGACATAAAGTTATTGTAAACTGCAAATATATCTATTCATGCTACAAATGGAAAGCCAATGCCTTTACCATAAATAGAAATACAACCCTGAGACACAAGGAAAACCAAAAACAGGGATAACACAACTATGGCATTCAATTCTATCCATCTGCTGTCAGCTGCATAAAGAGCCCCAGATTTGGGTTGTCTTGCTTGTAAAAGGGTGACCAAGTGGGTGTGGAAGTCAGATGAGCTCAAAAGTAAATGGCAGAGAGTACCACGATGTCCATGAAGGGTTGCTGGGGTCACCCTGATTACAGCCCAAACAGAGACAGGGCAAGGAAGGAGATGTGGGCAGTGTTTGGGGCCTCCAACTAGGGAGGTGATTCATGCAGCCCAGGAAAGGCTCCTCAAAGCCAGGGTCAACCTCCCTTGCAGGCAGGTCCTTCATGGAGGCAGGGCCAGGCACCTTAGATTTGAGGCCAGCTGTGCTGCTGACCAGTTGTGTGACCCTGGGCTGCTTTCCTTCCACACAATGTAAGTGTCAATGGCTGTGTCAAAGACTGTCTGAGGATAGGAGGAAGCAACCTGTTGAGCACTTGTGTATCAAATGTCATCACCTCCCAAGGACATCTTTCCTTCCAGAGCTGGCACCTTGGAAGGTCCTTGGCCACTAAAGACAGTAATGATGACGACAGCAGCAAATCATCACTTATGCCTGTTGAGGGAGAGCCAGGGGTAAGGCTCCTAGGTCTTTGATAAGAATGAGGGTCTGTGGACTGCCGGGGACAGCTGAGTGAGTCCTGTAGGTCTCCTGGGTCCCCAGGGGCCAGGTCTGTCTTCAGTGGCATTGGGCCTAGGCTGGGATGCTGAGGCAGCCACTGGAGCATCAGCAGGACAAACGGGCACAGAGGCAGTGGATCCATCAGAGGTGGCAGGTGTAGGATCATCTGTCCACCAAGTAGAGTCACCAAGCCTGGCTGACCACTGCCCCTACAGACAATGCCCTGTCCTTTGTCTCACACCTTGACAGGGCAGCGGCTGGCACCTGGGGCCTCAGGGAGCATCACTCTAAGACCTCTGAGTCCTGGTCATTGAATGGGCACTTGAGTCACCCAAGACCATTGGAACAAGGAGGAAGAATCAGGCCCCACAATGTTTTGGGACAGTGTTTAGCACAGAATGCATGCATGACACAGGGGAACTGTTGGTGTGGGAGCCAATATTTTATAACCTCCAGCCCTAATCTGAGCATTCTCACCTGTGCCATCTGAAAGAAACAGGAGACTTGCAGGAAAGATAGTGCCTGGATTTAACTTAAAGGAACTAAAATGCTGAATGTTCACACTCCTGATATCCTTCCAAATCAACTCTCTCAGTGCTCCCATCTTCACCACTATCATGTGGGGTAACTGAGGCAGGCAGAGATTTACTGATTCAGTGCCACCCAGTTGACTTCTGAGTTCACTGCTGATCACATCTGAACAAACTGCTTTTTTCTGAGGTTTACCCTGTTTGATCATGCTGCTGATGATTTGGTGCAGCTCTGGGACAAACTCTACCTGGTAGAGGATAAAGGAAATGCACAGTGACTCAGTCCTGTTTTCATTTCCCATCAATTCCCTACTCTCCTCCTCTGCCCTTCCACAGTCTCCTGCACAGGCTGACACCGTATGGTGGCCCTAATGGAGTCCACTGAGTATTTCAGGTTCTCTGGGCCCCTTGAAGGTGGAGGTAGTTATGGGATTTGCTTCGACTCAGGAGACATGAGTGGGAGTGAAGTGTGCCACCTCGAGGCAAAAGAGTTGGGAGCCATTGAGACTGGCCACCCCTTCCTTCATCTCTTAGAGCTGCTGACAGGTCCCATATGAAGGCTGCACCTTTATTCTGGTGACAGATGAGGGGATGTGGAGCACAGGGCCCAGGAGCACCATGGAGGACGTGCAGCATGAGCAGACAAAGAGCCTTCAGTGTTGTAGATATCCATTGTTTGGGGCTGTTTATTACCTACAGTGATACCTGGTCCATCCTAGCAGGCACGCACCATCTATTCCATGGTCTATGAAGCAGACTAGCCTACTGTCAGAATATAAATTGGTTGTCAGGCGCACGTTGGGCTTCAGTTTCAGCTGTGCCACTTAGTAACTGCAACCTCAGGCATTTAACTTTCAGTCTCTGAGCCTCAGTTCCAACTCTCTAAAATGGGTTGGCTATATTATCTCAGGTAGTAGAGAGAATTAAATGAAATAAAAATGTATGCAGAGCATTGAGCCCAGGGCCTGGCATACACAGTGAGTACTCAACATTAGCCACGTAGCTTCAAAATGCATATTGACTGTCAATACCCAGACAACGCAGCAAAGTATTACAAAAAGAGAAATGTAAACTTATTTGCATATGTATTCTTTAAATCTTTATTTTTAAACAGATAGAATAAAACTATGGGCCAAGCACAGTGGCTCACGCCTACAATCCCAGCACTTTGGGAGGCCATGATGGGCAGATCACAAGGTCAGGAGTTCAAGATCAGTCTGGCCAATATGGTGAAATCCTGTCTCTACTAAAAAAATACAAAAGTTAGCCAGGTGTGGTGGTATGCACCTGTAATGCCAGGTACTCAGGAGGCTGAGGCAGGAGAATCGCTTGAACCCAGGGAGACAAAGGTGGCATTGAGCTGAGATTGCAACACTGCACTTCAGTCTGAGTGACAAAATGAGACTGTCTCGAAAAATAATAAACCATGTGCATTCTTTTATAACCAGTGTTTTTCTCTTAAATAGTATATCATTAAAATATTTTTAGCTCAAAAACAAAAGATCATTTTTCAGATTATCATTTTAAATGACAAGATAATGCTCAATTTTATGAGTAAATTTAATTATTACTATTGGACTTTTTGTGAATTGCAAACAGCATTCAAAACAAATGAAGTAGAATAAAAAATATGTATTACATGTTGCAAATATGACTTTAAGTCTTTTATTCAGAAATATAGAACATATATACGTAATATAGAATTTATTTATTATGAGTCGTGTTAAAAAATAGTTTAGAAGCTGCTGATTTGTTTCCTTTTCAAATGTTTTTGTTTTGTTTTGTTTTGTTTTGTTTTGTTGACAGAGTCTCACTCTGTGCCCAGGTTGGAGTGCAGTGGCACAATCTCAGCTGATTGCAACCTCCACCTCCTGGGTCCAAGCAATTCTCCTGTCTCTGCATCCTGACTAGCTGGGACTACAGGCATGCACCACCATGCCTGGCAAATTTTTGTATTTTTAGTAGAGATGAGGTTTCACTATACTGGTCAGGCTGGGCTTGAACTCCTAACCTCAGGTGATCCACCCACCTCTGCCTCCCAATGTGCTGGGATTGCAGGCATGAGCCACCACACCCAGCCTAAATTTTGCAGGATAATTAGTAACCTTTAGGCCAAGTGCAGTGGCTCATCCCTGTAATCCCAGACCTTTGGAGGATGAGACAGGAGGATTGCCTGAGGTCAGGAGTTCAATACCAGCTTGGCTAACATGGCAAAACGCTGTCTCTACTAAAAATACAAAAATTAGCCAGGTGTGGTGTCACAGGCTTATACCTCCAGCTACTCGGGAGGCTGAGGCAGAAGAATTGCTTGGACTCAGGAGGCAGAGGTTGCAGTGAGCCAAGATTGCACCATTGCACTCCAGCCTGGGCAAGGGAGCAAGACTCTGTCTCAAATAAATAAATAAATAAATAACCTTTTAAAGTATCGTTGGGCACTTTTCTGGTTGTTTTTCTTTAGGTTAACATGCCAGCAGTGATTCTTTTTGAGTTTCTGACACAGATAGCAGTTTTTATCCAAATAAGTCAATTACTCTGCCCCATCCCTAAGACACTGGTATGGAAGGAAAAAGGAAGAAAAAGCCAGTACTGTGACTGCCTACGCTTCCCCCAGCGTGCCCCCCTGTGAGACATGGGGCAGCTTAAGCCAGGAACTGTTCAAGGGTGCCAGGCCTCATCTGTCTGCACTCACTCACCTTCCTCAGGTCCTCACATGGGGGATGGCACTGACTTTACATGCTGCTGCTGCAGCTCCTTGGTGAGCTGGCCCTGGTCATGGGACAGGAACTGTGGGGTCAGGACAATAGAGGGCTTCACCACCTGCAGAATGGGCACAGAAGCTCATCATGAGTGCCAACCTATTAGACAATTTTTAAAAAAATGTTTGTTGAGTGAGTGGAAATACAAGGTGATGCTTGAGTCTATAGTGGTCAAGAGCATGGAGGCCTCAGAAAAGGTCAGAACCAAGTTTAAATTCCTGTACTTTGGATTTCTACTTCACGCCATGCAAAATTACTTTACCCCCTTCACCTCAGTTTCCTTCTGTGTGAAATGGGAACAATAAATTTTATTCCTCATTCAGTTTCTGTCAAGGATTCATGAGATAATACCTCTAAAACATCCAACTCACTTAAATGTATCATCATTTCTGTCATAACTTGTGGGATCAATTTCACTATTATTGTATATACAGTTCTGTGCCTGAAACCTACAAAATAAACAAAAAAGAAAATCTTAACTCTAAAAAGTATCAGTGATTTGTCATTTTTATATTATTAATCATAACCATATTTAATCACACAAGGTCTTGTAGATGGCAGGTGCTCAATAAACACTTGTGGAATCAATGCATGTGGGCTCCACAGCCACACTGTTTAGGTCCTATTCGGCTTCCACCACTTATTAACTGAGTGATCTGGGCAAGATAATTCACCTCTTTATGTTTGTTTCCTTCGCTATAAAATACAGATAATAAGAATCCCTAGCTCCTTAGGTTGTTTCCAGGGGTGAATAATTTGGCACATGGTAGGGGCTTTTTAAACACTAGCTGTGATAATCTCCTTCCAAATCTTCCTTTTCAGAGCCACAGATGAGACCATAGTGCCACCTGGTGACCCTAGAGTGTGAGTACACATGATCGTCAATATGCTCTCTCTCCACCACAGGTCCCAGACTGGCTAGTTATCACCTGGAGGTTTCTGCTGCATCTGCCTTCTCAGGGCTCACATAAAAACTTTTGTATTTTCCTCCTCGCATTCCTGCAGATGGGGTTCAGGTTGCCCGACACAGCTGGGTGATCCACAGAGCAGTGACCGCCTATGCCAGCCCTGTGAGGTAGCTGGAGAATGCTCCTTCCTTCTCAAGCTCTGGGCAGATGCCAGGGCTGGGGTGACCCATGCCCTCAAGTTTCTTGCTTTGGAGGGTCACATTTTCTGTTGGCAAGGAAGGCAAAGGTCACAGGAAGCCAGAGACCCTGGATCTCTCTGTGCCATGGGCCCAAACAATAAAGACTCTATGCTAAAAGCCCAGGGCTTCTCGCCTCACAGCCTCCGCTGAGGGAGGATGAATACTATGTCCTCCCAGAGCTTTGGGAGCTTGTAGTAAGCAGCATCCCCAGCACGAAATCTCTTGGAAACCTCACACTGTGTCTAAAACATTCGTGCACATTTTGCATCCTATTTCCCATATGTCAGCATGTTTTAGAAAAAAACTTCAATTTCCTAAATACACAAGAGAAATGGGTACTGTAGGACAATGTGGCTTTTTAAAACGTTGTTATTTAGGCCAGGGATGGCCTAAATAACCCTGTACACACTCGTCCTGTGTTTGATTAAATTCAAGTATTCTTTTTGATTACTAAGCACAACTGAGCTTTAAAAGGGCTAAAGGGTTTTGTTTGTTTGTTTTTGAAACTGAATCTCTCTCTGTTGCCTAGGTTTGTGTGCAGTGGCATGATCTTGGCTCACTGCAACCTCTGCCTCCCAGATTCAAGCGATCCTCGTGTCTCAACCTTCCTAGTAGCTGGGATTACAGGCATGCGTCACCATGCCCAGCTAGTTTTTGTATTTTTAGTAGAGATGGGGTTTCACCATGTTGGCCAGGCTGGTCTCGAACTCCTGACCTCAGGTGATCCATCTGTCTCAGCCTCCTAAAGTGCTGGGATTACAGGTGTGGGCCACTGCGCCTGGCCTAAAGGGTTAAGGTTTTTATATCCACGTAACTTTCTGTATTGCTTTTGAAGTCTCTGGTTAAATGAATATTCTTTATATTTATTTATTTTTGAGGCTGAGTCTTGCTCTGTCGCCCAGGCTGGAGTACAGTGGCACAATCTCGGCTCAATAAAACTTCCACCTCCTGAGTTCAAGCGATTCTCCTGCCTCAGCCTCCTGAGTAGCTGGGACTACAAGCACGTGTCACCATGCCCAGCTAATTTTTTGTATTTTTAGTAGAGACAGGGTTTCACCATGTTAGCCAAAATAGTCTTGATCTCCTGAGCTTGTGATCTGCCCACCGTGTTCTCCTAAAGTGCTGGGGTTACAGGTGTCAGCCACCGTGCCCGGTCTGAATATTCTTTTAAAAGTGGCCTGTGATTCTCTTTTGACCAAGTGTTTTCAAACTTGGTATCTTTGATGGGTTTGGCTAGCATCAAAATCCTAAATCAAGTATTCTTGGTTTAAAATTAACTTTGGGATTTTTCAGTTGGGTCCCTCGGGGAGTCTAAAGAATGTATGTCTGATCTTGTAGAGATATATTAAGTGACTAGATTTATTTGGCAGGTTGTATGGGCAGGCATTGTCAAATGTGGTGATACTGCATGGGAGGGCATCGTCAGACAAGGTGACAGATCTCATCTCAGTTATATTTATGGGTATATTGTTGATATACATGTTCCAAAAATTATATACACATACAATTTTAATGTTATGATTTGAATTTTGATTGGTATGCTAAATATTTGCCAAAGTCATACGTGTATACACATGTTATTAATGGCTTGGCATGGTCGCTCATGCCTATAATCCCAGCACTTTGGGAGACTGAGGCAGGTGGATTAACTGGGGTGAAGGAGTTTGAGACCCACCTGACCAATATGGTGAAACCATGTCTCTACTAAAAATACAAAAATTAGCCAGGCATGCTGACACATGCCTGTAGTCCCAGCTATCTGGAAGGCTGAGGCAGAAGAATTACTTGAATCAGGTAGCAGAGATTGCAGTGTGCGGAGATGGCGCCACTGCACTCCGGCCTGGGTGACAGAGCGAGACTCCATCTCAAAAAAAATAAAAAAATAAAAAAAACACAGTTACTAATGCATTCTCAAGATTTTATGAAATTTCTAAAAGTCTGGTGTTCTGGCCAGGTGAGGTGGCTCATGCCTATAATCCCAGCACTTTGGGAAGCCGAGGCAGGCAGATCACAAGGTCAGGAGTTCGAGACCAGCCTGGCCAACATGGTGAAAAATCCTGTCTCTACTAAAAATACAAAAATTATCCAGGCAAGGTGGTGCACGCCTGTAATCTCAGCTACTCAGGAGGCTGATGCAGGAGAATTGTTTGAACCCAGGAGGAGGAGGTTCTGGTGAACTGAGATCACTCCACTGTACTCCAGCCTGGGCAATAGAGCGAGACTCCAACTCAAAAACAAACAAAAAAACGGTCTGGTGGTCCTGATGTGATGCTGTCGGTCATGATTCCAGTTACTGTCTTAAAATGCTGCAAAGAAAATAAGAAATTAAACTTTCTTGTGAATTGGGAACTTTCATCAATTCTCATCATAACTACTGTTTCCATCATCCACAGTTACCATTTTGAATTCTACTCTAAAAATATTTGAAATCAGCAATAGTCCAAATTTTCTTTTTTTTTTTTTTTTTTGAGACAGAGTCTTGCTCTGTCACCTAGGCTGGGCACCTACTCTACCGCAACCTCTGCCTCCTGGGTTCAAGCAATTCTTCTGCCTCAGCCTCCAAAGTAGCTGGGACTACAGGTGCCTGCCACCCCACCCAGCTAATTGGTGGCAGTATAGACGGGGTTTCAACATGTTGGCCAGGCTGGTCTTGAGCTCCTGACCTCATGATCCACCAGCCTCAGCCTCCCAAAGTGCTGGGATTACAGCCATGAGCCACCGAGCCCTGCCCACACATTTGCCTTTTACAGAAAAAACTCTAAGGAGCCCTCTTGAACACAGGTTTCTGATAACTCACATCAATGTACTACCCAGGCTTCCCCACTATGTGACGCAGGCATGTGAGAAACTCACGCTTATCCCTGAATACATTACAAATAAATATATTTTTAAAAATCAATAGGCTGGGTGCAGTGTCTCACGCCTGTAATCCCAGCATTTTGGGAGGCCAAGGCAGGTGAATCACTTGTGGTCAAGAGTTTGAGACCAGCCTGGTCGTCACAGTGAAACCCCGTGTCTACTAAAAATACAAAAATTAGCCAGGTGTGGTGGTGGATGTCTATAATTCCAGCTACTCAGGAGGCTGAGGCATGACAATAGCTTGAACCTGGGAGGTGGAGACTGCAGTGAGCCAAGATTGTGCCACTGCTCTCCAGCCTGGGTGACAGAGTGAGACGCAGTCTCAAAAATAAAAATAAAAATAAATGAACTGAAAGCTAATTTCTAGAACTCTATTAAGGAAACCTAAGGATTCAAAAAACGGATAAGCAAGATCGAGCAAAACAAAGTCTATTAAGATAATGTTTTTATAACTTGTATTTAAAACATTTTTTATTTATTACTTTTTTTTTTTTTGAGACAGTCTCACTCTGTGGCCCAGGCTGGAATGCAGTGGTGCAACCTTGGCTCCCCGCAACCTCCACCTCCTGAGTTCAAACAATTCTCCTGCTTCAGTCTCCCGAGTAGCTGGGACTGCAGGCACGCGCCACTACGCCCAGCTAATTTTTATATTTTTAGTAGAGATGGGTTTCACTATGTTGGTCAGGCTGGTAGCAAACTTCTGATTTCAGGTGATCGCAGCCCCTCCCTCCCCCTGCCTGGGACTCCCAAAGTACTGGGATTGCAGGTGTCAGCCCCATGCCCGGCCCTTTACTTCTTTTGTTTTCTAGATTTAAGAAATGTATTTCTTAGAAGGCATCTAAAATTTACACTGATTTGGTAAACCACAATTTTGTGAGCAAAGGTGAGTGGAAGCTTTTGTTTTTCCTCTCCCTTCTTGATCCTTCCAAAGTTTGGAAACTATTCATAAATATCCCACCCCCCACCCCCCTCCCCGTTTTTTGTGAGACAGAATCTTGCTCTGTCACCAGGCTGGAGCACAGCAGTGGTGTGATCTCAGTTCACTGCAACCGCTGCCTCCTGTGTTCAAGCAATTCTTCCACCTCACCCTCCTAAGTAGCTGGGATTATAGGCATGCACCACCACACCTGGTTAATTTTTTGTATTTTTGTAGAGACAGGGTTTCTCCATGTTGGTCAGGCTGGTCTCAAACTCCCAACCTCGAATGATCCACCTGCCTCGGCCTCCCAAAGTGCTGGGATTACAGGCGTGAACCACTGTGCCGGAGCGAGATAGGCTGATATTACTCCCAATATCGCAGGGTGTATACCACCCCATTGTGACATCGTTTCTAATTTCCAGGAGGGAAGAAGACAATATTACTCCCCAAATCGCAGAAGGTGTACACCTTTCTGTGATAACTGCTCCTAATAACCAGGGGGGAAGACGATAATATTACACCCAATGACACAGGGGGTGTACACCTTCCTGTTTTACTGTTCCTAATATCCAGGAGAGAACGATACTAATTCCAGTATGTCGGGGGTGTACACCCATTCTGTGATATGGTTCCTATTATCCACATGGGAAGATGATAATATTACTCCTAATATCGCAGGGGTGTTAACCCCACCCTTGTGATTGTTCCTAATGTCCAGGGCAAGGGTGGCGGAGAGGATATTACTCCTAATATCACAGGGGATGTACACCCCCACTATGATAGTGTTTCTAATATCTAGAGGAAGAGTGGATGATATGACTTCCAGTGTCAGAAAGTGTATGTCCCACTGCAATTTTTTTCCTAATATCCAGGAAGGGAGAGGATTATATTGCTCCCAATATCACAGCCCCCTGTGTTGTTGTTTCTAGTATGGGGAGGGAGAGGATATTACTCCCAATATTGTATGAATTATACACCAATGCTGGGCTATTTTCCCTGGTATCAGGGGGTAGAGGATAATATTCCTCCCAGTATCGCTGGTGGTGTACACACTGTCTTTAATGTTGTTCCTAACAGCTAAAGGTGCATGGGGGATATTACTCTTCATATTGCAGGTCTATAATACTGTTATGGGGGGGGGAGGGAAGAATATTACTCCCAATAAAGCAGCAGTGTCCATCTCCCTCTGATATCGTTCTTAATATCCAGGGGTAAAGAGGATGATATTACTCCCAATATCCTAGAAGGTGTACAGCCACCCCCCCCACCATGATAGCGGCCCTAATATCCAGGGATGTACATCACAAGGGATGTATCACCCCTTGTGATATTGTTTCTAATGCTTAGGTGGGAGAGGATACTATTACTCACAATATTGCATTAAGTTTACACGCCCCTGTGATATTGTTCCAGTATCACAGGCGGTGTACAATGCTTCTGTGAAATAGTTCCTAATATCTGGGGAAGAGAGGATGATTATATCCTCAATATCGCAGGAAATGTACACCACCACTGTAACATTGTTTCTAATATCCAAAAATGGAGAGGATATTACTCCAAACATCACAGAAAGCACACAACCCCCCTTTGTTCCTAATATCTAGGGGATGAGAGATGACATTATTCCCAATGCGGCTGGGGCTGTACACCCGCCCTGTGATATTGTTCCTAATATCCAGGGAAGGAAAGGATGATATTACTGCCCGGTGTACGTCCCTTCTGTGATGTTATTTCTAATATCCCGGACAAAAGAGGGTATTACTCCCAATATAACAGGAAATATACTCCTTCCCCATGATATTCTTTCTAATATCCATGGGGAGAGGGAAATATTGCTGACAAATATCACAGATGTAAACCTCCCCTGTGATATTGTTCCTAATATCCAGGGAGAAAATATTACTCTCAATATTGCAGACGGTGTACACCCCAACTGTGTATTGTTTCTAATAAACAAGAGGTGGGGGTGAGAAAATGATATCACTCCTAACAACGCCAGGGATGCACACCCTCACTCTGATATTGTGTCTAATATTTGGGGGGGTATTACTCCCAATACTGCACGGTGTGTAGCGCCCCCCACCCCGTGATATTGTTCCTAATATCCAGTGGGAGAGAATAATACTCCTAATATCGCAGCGGGTGTACACCTCCCCGTAGTTTGTTTTTAATCTCCAGGGGATGATAGGATGAATTACTCCCAGTATCACAAAAGGTGTACACCCCCTCCCGTGATATTGTTTCTAATATCCAGGGGATATTATCGAAGGGCATGTACACCCCCCCCATGAAATTGTTTCTAATATTCTAAGGTAGAGAGGATCATATTACTCCCAATATTGCAGGGGCTGTGCACGTCACCCTGTGATACTGTTTCTAATATTCAGGGATGGGAGAAAATGACATTACTCCTGATTGGGCAGGTGTATATAGTTCCTAATCTGTTCTCACAGAACGATATATCCTTCCTAATATCCAGGGGAAAAGATGATATTGATCCCAATATCGCCTATGGTGTACATAACCCCACATGATATTGTTCCTAATATCTAGAAGGAAAGAGGATATTACTCTTAATATCGCAGAGGGTGTATACTCCTTTTGTAACATTGTTGCTAATATCTAGCTTCCCAGAATCCCCCCCAGCCCCGACCTGAGCCCACCTGGCCTGAGGCAAGGCTGCAGCTACTGGGAGGTGGGCAGGTTGGGGGGGGGCGGCCCAAACTAGGCTGCGCTTCCGGCCACCATCCCAGTCACCACAACAAGAGGCGCAGGGCGGCTTGGGAGCTGTTGAAGCTCCTGAACTACTTAAGGACTCAGGTGTTGCAAGGCGGTTAAGTTTTGCAGCCAGTGGCCATGGGGCCGGGGCTGCGACTAGACTGAAGTTGAGGCCTGGGCTTGGGAGTGCAGCTAGCCCAGAAGGAGCTGAGAAACCAGAGCAGAAAGCCATGCGGGTGCATTGCGGTCCCCAGAGCTCCCGTACTCTACAGCGGCTCTGGCTTCCGTAGGCCCCGCCCGTCTTGCCCACCCGGAAGCAGCCTCGCCCCGCCCACGTGGGCCCCGCCCCGCCCACGTGGGCCCCGCCCCGCCCACGTGGGCCCCGCCCTTGGCAACCAGACTTGCACTCCTCTTGCAGCAGTCCCACGTCGTGCCGATGGCCCACTACCAGGTGGTGAGCGTGTCTGGCTCCGAGGAGTTCAACCGGCCGTAGAACAGCACAATGGCAAGGCCATTTTCACCTACTTTACGGGTTCTAAGGACGCTAGAGGGAAAAGCTGGTGCCCTAACTGCGTGCAGGGTGAGGCCGGGATTCGGGGGCTCCTGTCCGGCGGAAATGGCAGGAAGGTCGAGGCTACGGCCAGAAAAGGGGCTTAGTGGAGGCAGAGTGTCTTGATTCCAAACATCCGTGGGGCAATCTGATCTGTCCCCGTCTCCTCCTATAAAATCCTACCTTGCCCTACCAAGAGCGCTCTTCTTTTTATAATTTTACCCGGATGATCTTGGAATCTAGTTCCTTAAAACTTCTCACTTACCCAGTAGTATTAGTGTCTTACAGGATGCATGTGTTGGTCAGCAAATGCATGTGCTTTCCATTGCTATGGGCGCGGTGGTGCAGGGGCAAATTGGGACTGGGATTTGGTCCTTACCCTTAATGTGGCTCTAACACCAGAAGTGAACGCCTGACTTCTGTTGACCTCTTTAGTTACCTGCAGGTTAAAGTGAGTATTTACCAAGACCAGGGGAAGGGGAGAAGAACACTGTTTATCAGTGCTTGATTGTCGAGTTGACGTGTTTATCTCAACTTTTTTTAAGCTGAACCAGTCGTAGGAGAGGGTCTGAAACACGTTAGTGAAGGATGTGTGTTCATCTACTGCCAAGTAACAGATAAGCCTTAGTAAGTGACAGTGTATACTCTATTTCACAGACGTGCGCAAATTGTAAACTTAGGCGGGAAGGGCCTCAGGGACTCACCCAGTTTCTCTGTTATAAGTTTATGTCTGACAAGATAAACAATTGGAAGCTATTAAATACAAATTTAAAATGCCCACCTGAATTAAGTAAGGGTAATTCAACGAATTTGGTCTGTGTAAACCCAGAACTTAGCTGGCTTTACTTTTATATCTTAGTCATGCTTTAAAACTTTGCACAGGGCAATTAATAGATTAAACCATAGTCCTCAAGGTTAAGTGTTTGCAAGAACAATGATTAATAAAAAATGTAGGGATATGTCAAATATTAAGCAAACTGTAATAAACCAAGTAAATTTTTTTCATGATGACTTTTTCTTTTGGAATAGTTGGAAAGATCCAAATAATGACTTCAGAAAAAACTTGAAAGTAACAGCAGTGCCTACACTACTTAAGTATGAAACAGTAGGTATCTTTCTTTAAATATGCTGGGCCTGTAATTCACTGTCAAAACTCTTTTAACTTGCTCTGGATCCAACTCTGATAAGATCTTGACACTGCATCTCAATTCCACTGCAGTTCAGAGTGCTGCTGAGAGTCCATTCCTATGGCCAATGCCAATAAACTGATAATGTAAATATCTAGCTATTAGGTCTTTTTCATGGTAAGTCACAGTTAACAAATTCTATAATCAGAAAGTAGGCTGACTCATAATTCCTTAAAACACCTGCATCAAGAGTTGTTTTCTATGTAATTCATAAGTCTGGTTAAAAAGGGCACCTCCTCTACTTCAGTCATGCCCCTGGGATCCTAAATTACAGAGTTGAGGGGAAGAAGAGGGTACTGGGCTTGCTGTCTCCTGTTTTAGTCTGTGGAGCTTCCTGGCATTTGGGGTTTAAGTCCCTTGAGCCAAGTATGTTAGTGATTCATCTTACAGCAAATATCTTGATTCCTAAAACTTGTTATAACTGGTTGATAGTTTCTCAATTGAGTAATTTGTCTTCAAAGATTAGTGTCATTCAAGGCAGAACTCATTCTACTCCTAGTAATGTTTTATAGGAGTAGTTAAGATTAGACTGTTCTTCTCTTACAGCCTCAAAAACTGGTAGAATGAGTGTCTTCAGGCCAACCTTGTGGAAATGTTCTCTGAAGATTAAGATTTTATGATGGCAATCATGTCTTGATTTCCTGATTTTAGTATCAAAAAACTGTATACTTGCTTTGAATTCATGTTAGCAATAAACGATGTTAAAAAACTGGCATGTGTCTAAACAATAGGGTGCTATTAAAATGCCCATGAACCTTTAGTTTGCTTGTAATATATCTTCAGAAGTAGCAGTAAAGGCTCAAAGGAATGTATTATTGAAAGTGACAGAAATGCATAAAAGCTCCTAAAGGTACAGAGGACACCTTCCAAATCTCTAAAGATCAGGATCTTTTAAATTCTATGTATCTGCAAAGCAACTGATACTCCTGAAACCCCTTCTTTGATTTTGGAATGTAGAACCTAACCTCACCACTGAAGGAAAGCACACTACCCGTAATCCAGCTTCTGCTTAATTCAGGCAGTTTTGTTTCATTTATTAAAAAACAAGACTCCTGAGTACTAGAGGCAGTTCGTTTTACAGCTATCTCAACGTGCTTTACTTGGGATGAGGCAGGTGGCAAAGAGGGGCTAGAGAGACTATATAACCTAGTGGTGGGAAGAACTCCAACCTGGGAGTCAGTCACACTGATGCTACCATTTACTAGCTGTGTAACCGTAGGCAAATTAAGTTACTCACCCTGTCCAAACCTCAGTTTTGTCTTCTATAAACAAGGTTCTGAGAATTCAAGGAAGAACTTAACATAGCACCTGGTTTGTGGTACCTCCCAAATCACTGTTAGCTTTTCCAAGTGAGCACCAGTATTTGAGGCTCCTCATCTTTGTTCTGAAGTCAAGAGACCAATTAGTAATTAACCACTAGTTGTCCTGCCATAACTAGGTCAAGTGAGGTCACAGTGATTCTTAAAGCCACCTTGCAAAGCAGGTAATAGAGATATTTCCTTTCCTGCAAAATTTAAGAACCTTTATGCAGCTCCTGTCTGGTGATTTAAAGAAGTCACTGACTCCGCTACTCTCACTTCATAGGTAAGAGTGGTAGAGTAGTTGATCTGAGACACAGTAAGGTTCCAGGAGAAGGCTTGCCCTACTATATGTCAGGAAAAGCTAGCTTTAGAATTCAGTATACTTGGTGGCCCACTCCTACCCCATGCCCCCCTGCCTTCTTAATTTGGTCTAAAGCACTTAATATTGCGTTCTTAATTTGGCCTAAAGCACTTAACTTTTCCATTCTTAATCAGCTGATTATGCTAAATGCTTAAAAAAGAAACACCTTAAAATCCACGTGGAAATCAAAGTAGAACACTTCAGGTTTAACAGTGATAGTCTATTGACAATAAAAAGTTAGCTGGATTGAAAAGCGCACTAAAGGTTCTAAGGGCTACCATAATAAGCTAGATAGGAAGAGTTTTCATTTTTTTTTTTTTTGTCTTCACTGTACAAAAGAAATATATATATATATGTATCTTCAGAGCCTCGTCTGTATCCAGTTTTTCATTTTCCCGATGTGTTATTTTGCTGTTGCTGCTCTGCCAAGGCTTGCAGAAGGCGCATCCACTTCCGGAATAGTGCTGCCAGTGTAGAATCTGCTGTTCATCAATAAATTTCGCACACTGGGCATTCACCAGCTCCTTTTGGAAGTGTTCATATTGGAGCAGCTCTAATGTGTAAACACTGAGGGTACCTGGGTTTAAGTTTATAAGTGAATGAACAACATAATTTAAGTAAATAATGCCAAGGTCTAATTCAGTTATTCTCTTAAAAATGATCTTGTAGCCTACCATTTCTATAACATTAACTTAGTACACTCTAGCAGCATAGGGTTTTTCCCCCGCATAGTCATCAAAAGTCAGTGTTCAGCAAAATTTTCAAGTGAGGAGGTTTAAGTTCAGAAAGATTAAATTAACTTGCTCAAGTCTACAGAACACAGTAACTGGTAAGCAGAGTGAAAATTTAGGGACAAACCTTGCTATTCCCTTCTAGTGGTTTCCAAGATGAAGAACATGAACATATTTTAGTAATTATGTGTTTAATTGATAGTTACTGGTTTTTCCATCAATAGTGATAAAAAGACAATTTTCAGTTTGAAAGAGGACTATGCATATACATTGTACTCTTGTCCACAGGGATATACCAATTCTGAAATTAGGTATACTCCAGGACTGGACAAGTAAATATACTGTGGATACGGAGAGCCAAATTTTGGCTATCAGAAAAGGAGTTATAGACAAGCAAAGGAAAAAGGCTAGAATGAACCCTGTGTTACTGAGCTGGTATTGAAAACAGTATGCACTTACGACTTTTAATATATAGAGACATAGATATATACGTGTGTGCATGTATACACACATACATACATATATAGAGTTCTTGAGCTTTGTGTACTAAGAGGGCCTAGAAGCAATGACACTGTGGTACTAATAAACACAGTGCCCGGTTTCCAAGGAGCAGGTTTCCTTGGAGAAAAGGCCGATTCAGGGATAAGACAGGGAAAGGACAAGATGAGCCTGGAACATTACGTAGTGCCAGAAGAAAACGTGCTAAAATTCTTAGGAGGATCAAAAGTATTCAGGAGCCAACTTGAAGGGACTCCTAATGGCCAAATCTGGAATACTCAGAGCAAGAAAATACATAATTAAAATTCACAGAATAAAAATAAGAATACAAAAGTCCATCCTAAATGGATGTAAATTTCTTTAATAATAAATAGAAAACGAGGAAAAGTACTTCCCTACAATCGAATTCCAAACTAATAAATGGAGAATGATAGAATTAGAAAACCACCACAGTGAAAATTGTTTCTTCAAAAGCAAGTATCTTCAAAAGATGCTAAAATTAATGGGCAAAAGTATATGTAATATGATATTTACATAGTCTCAAGGGATTTCCCCATAAGATACTTATTAAATATACAAGGAAAAATAGTAACTTGATACTGAGAAACCTAGAAGGTACCCCCCTCAACCAAGTTATCAAAATTAGTATCACCAGCAGTGGGACAAACAGACTTCATGTGACTATAGATATATGACAGATACAAAATCATTTCTGTTATAGTCATGGCAAAGAAAAGACCACTGAGATTAAAGGAGACTAAGAAAACAAGACAATAAATGCAATATGCAGGCCTAGACTGGATCCTGTACTGCATACAGCACACCAGCAGGACAACTGGCAAAATCTGACCTCTGTAGATTGGGTAATAATATTAATGTTCTGATTTTTGCTGATTGTATTGTTAAACATTTGGAATATCTGAGTGAGGAAAATATAGGAATTCTCTTTACTATTTTTTCAGGTATTTTGTAAGTGAAATTATTTCAAGTTGAAAAGACACAAAAGCATTTAAATGAGACAAAATACATTGAAATATAGGAAGTATGCAGATAAAGCCAAAGTTGTAGAAGTGATATGCAAATGACTAAAGTTTGGAAAATACGATGCTAGAGCGACGCTTCTAAAACTTTAATGTGTGTATGAATCACTTCTTAAAATGCAGACTGATTCCTTAGGTCTGCAGTGAGGCCTGAGCTCTGCGTTTCTAAAAAGCTCCCAAATGGAACCAATGCTGCTGATCCGAACACCACACTGAATAGAGGGCTTAGCAGCATGCTTCTAAGAGAGTAACTTCCAAGGGAGTAAAGGTTTGCTATCTACCCACTAAAAATACACAGTTGCTCTGATTGCTGGCTGCTTATGCTAGAATGCTCTATTCACACCTGCCCTGGCTAATTCCCTTTCATGACAGCATGAGTAGTTAAAATGACCAGGATATAAGTTCCAGCCAGGTAGCCTTTAACAAGGTACTTAACCTCTCTAAAGTTCAGTTTCTTCAGCTGTAAAATAATATGACAAGCAAGAGAAGTCTCAAGTAGCATTTGGTCGGTAACTAGAATTTAGACAGGCAGCGATTATATCAGAATATATTAGATGACAATAAAGAATCATACTCTGGATAGGCTACAAGTCAACAAGATGAAACAGAAGTAGTAAAGCAAAGTTCTGCATTTGGTGTTTTAGAAAATAAACAAGATAGGGAGAACTCAACAGCATTGATGAAAATAAGAACCGAAGGATTTAAGTTGACATTAATGCTCCCAGCAAGTCAACAATGTGATCCTCTCCCCACCCCCACTCCAAAAGTAATATAAACATAAGTTTAATTAATAGAGGTGTATGTCCACATAAAGAAAAGAAAGGACCTCTGGCCCACTGTACTCTGACCACATCTGAAGGCCTGTATTTAGTTCTTGGCTGAACTGCATAAGGTACAACTGCCAAATATCCAAAGGAGGGAACCTGAACTCATGAGAAGCCTGGGCACCATGGCACAATGGCTGAAGGGAGTTAAGAAAAACAGATGTAAGAGAGATGTTATAGTGGCAGCTACTGGTTAGCAATGAAGCAGGCCAAGTGGTAGAAAGTCTCTTCCACCAGGTGGAAAGCAGCTAGGAGTGACAGCTGCTCTCAGCTTCAGCCAGTTGTTAACTTGAAGAATTAAGATCTATGGCTGCTAGATCTTCCAGATTTTAAAGAGTAGCTGGCAATCTGCATTTATTAAATAAAACTTTTCGATCTTTAAATGCTGGCAAGCATTAAAAAAACATAAAAAACAAAAAACTAAAATCTTGGGCAGACTAAATAAAATGCCCAAAATGGGCTAATTTGTAATCTCTCTTGAATGTAAATATCTAAAAGGCTGTTGTCCTCAAGAGGGTATAGAATGGTTCTAGCTTAATCCAGGGACAAAGAGATTGAAGCTACAAGGAGGTATATTATATCACAATATAAGGAAGAACTTTATAACTTCTGGCTAACAATCGAATCCGCTGCCCTTGACAGAGTAACAGGGGATCAATGGAAACTTCCAGAGTGTAGATGACCATCTCTCAGCAACATTGTGGGTAAAATTAAACTTACTGGTGGATAAGGCTTCCAACACTGAGTGTAAATCTACACACATACAACACTTGTTGACATATACTTTTTAAAAAGTCTTTTCTTTGGATTATTAAACAGATAAAAAGCCAGAAAAGATACAAATGGTCCTGCAGGCAACACAAGA
This sequence comes from Sapajus apella, assembly GCF_009761245.1. Classification (NCBI taxonomy): domain Eukaryota; kingdom Metazoa; phylum Chordata; class Mammalia; order Primates; family Cebidae; genus Sapajus; species Sapajus apella. Next base: position 26,570,048 of record NW_022436952.1, on the reverse strand, counting down.
TGTATATGCTTCATGAGTCATCTGTTACTGCACATAGAAAAGTGACTTTGAGACAAGTTTGAAACATTTTCCTCTCAAACTTTTTTTTTTTTTAAAAAGGCTCACTACTGCTTTCCGACTACCTGTTTAAGACAAAGCAGGGGTGTGAGTTCAAAGTGTAGTTGTTTTTTTACCATTAAAAGGGAATTGCTTTCTGGTTATAATATGCTTCCTGCAACTTAGTAAGCTTTTACAGGAAAGTGTCTGCTGAACAACCTGAATAGTAAACATATACTCATAAATGAATAAATGGATGTGAAGCATTTAGCACTGTTCTTGGCACATAAAAGGCCTTAAAGAAAAGATAGCAGCTCTAAGACTCAGGTAAGACTCCTCCAAACAACCCCAAACACCTTCCTTACAGATACCCTCTTTTTGTGTTCTTTAGTTTCAGCCCATGGCTATGTCACTACATTTACGGATTGTGAGTTCTTCAGGATCAGAAACCTGGTGAGATGGGAGGTTGGTAAAAGACAGGGTCAGACAAAGCAGAGCCAGATCATAGAGGGGTTTAGCCCAAAAAAGAGAGACTGGATTTTATTCCGCATGGAATGGAAAGCCATTGAAAGGTTCTAGGCAAAAAGTAAAGTGTTCTGATTTACATTTTTAAGTAATTAAGTTGGCTTCTGTGTAGAAAGCTGTTTTGCTTTGTTTGGTTTGGGGGTAGGGGCAGGGGGGCAGGAAGGTAAAAGTGGAAACAGAGATAACCAGGGAATAGATTACTGCAGTGATACAAGTTAGAGATGAGGGTGTCTTGTATTAACGTGGCAACAACTAAAAAAAGTGGAGAGATTCGAAATATATTTTTGCCAATGTGAAACTAAGAAATCTATTATATAACAAAGTATACACATGCTTAGGATTATAAAAATTAAACTTACTTTAGATACTTGGCATATTCTGGGTCTTTCCAGTAAAGCAAGTATTTAAGAAAATTAACAAAAGCTTTGTCTTTGAAGTAACCTCTCTAGGCAAGAATTGAAAAGCATTAAAAAAAAAGAAAATCTGTAGTTCAAACCAGTTCTTCAGCTATGATTTGTTACCCCTAATATAAAGGATCTAGTTACATAATATCCCCACCACCAACACACGTCGGATTCAAAACACAAGTCCCAGTGTGCACAATTACATCTATAAACCAGCATAAGTGTAATTTCATTCCAGTGAAAATGTGTACAAGTAGATACTATTTTGAATTGCAACTCTTCAGTCAGAAATTAATAGCTACTCAATTAATTGAACGAGGTGCTTAAAAACTTACAATTAAGGTAATTTGGGTTGGCTAAACATTGCACAAATTCCAATTCCAATTGAAACCGAAGTCGATTTCCAGAATCATCGAGGAGACAAGAGAGCAAAAATCACCAAAAATAAAGGTCACTGTATATAACACTGATTTGTGGTAAGGAAAGAATAAAGAAACCTGACTAATATTGAGATGTTCTTCCTAAACTGGGAATGGGTGGAGATAAACCTTTCTTCGAAATCTAAGAAAAGCGGAGCCTTGATTAAAAGGATTAAGTTAGAAATTTCTATAAAGAGAAATCATCAAAGAAAACAGCCACACAAACGGAGCAGAATTCTTACCACTTGTGGGCCACTTTGCAGGAATTTTAAGTGATCACTTAGGTAGGCTGTAATAATTGTGACTTCTCCTATTTTAATAATGCGTTGTAACAACTGTTAACGGTGATTAAGTTTCGAAAAAGCTACGTGCTGAATCCGTTAAGAAAAGCTTAGCATGCAAGCCGAAAAAGAGACTGCAGAGAGCCTAAAAGGTCGTGGAGTGTATGCATATATGAGAAGCACCAGCAGCAGAATGACACACAAGTCTAGCGACGATATTTCAAACATGCAAGCTCGTGAGAAGCAGAAAACCAATTAAGGAGGACATGATTTAACACCCACGTCCTCTCTTAATCTCGCCCACGCTGGGGAGCTGGTGGTTTTTGAATAGCAAAGATGTGGAATAAACCAAATTAGGAGAACTGCGAAAAGTACCTTGGTCTTTCTAGACGCCACAAGAGCCTTCTCTCCTCCCTGTCCAAATACGAACCCTGCCGAGTGAGGCCTGAAAGGCGGCCCCGGGGAAGCGGTCTGGGCCTAGGAGAATTCCATCTGTGAAGACTCCAGGCTCAGAGAGCCACTCACCTGTCTCCATAGCGACAGCGGCGACCGTAACAAACGGAGACACCAACTCGCCACCAGCAGGACAAAGCAAAAGCCCAAAATGGGGAGGGAAGTTCCGGAAACCACGGCTCCCTCTTCCGGTCTCGGGGCATTGTGGGATGAGGGGCGGGGAGGCTCCGCCCATCCCCGGCCAGCTCCACCCCCGCTGGCTCCAGAATGGCAGAGGGTGGGGATGGGGCCTTGGGAGCGACCGAGCGGCAGGAGCCCAGTGTTTTAGCCATCGAAGGACCATGGTGCTTCCATGTCACCATGTTGTGGTGCTCCCGCCTGTGGCAGTACAGTAGTTTTCCTCTGTTTTGCCTGCGGTGGCCATTGGTATGTGGGGTGCCCAGAGGCCTCCCTGACCCCCTCACGCCTGGCAGAATGGCCTCAGCTCGAGGAGACAAGCAGGCTTCGCCCCGGGTGGGGACCGCCTGCTACACAGAGACATCCACGGTCCTCGTGGAGACCTGGTCCCACCGCGTGGAGACGTCGTCCCAGCGGGTGGAGACCTCCCAACGCTGCAGTGAGGAGCTCTCCCTCTCACCGTCAGGAAAGCGGCTCCCTAGCGTCCTCGAGGCGTCCTCCCTGCACGTGGAAGCCTCCTTGAAGCACATGGAAACGGCCTCCCACCACGTCAGGGCCTCGTCCCTGCAGATGAAGACTTCTCTGCACCGCGCGGAGAGCCCGGCCCCTCGGGCCAGGCCGGCTGCTCCCCACCGAGGGAAAAAATGGCCTGATGAGATGCTGCTTCCCAAGGGCCACCAAGGAGCCAGGGCCCTCAGCCAGGACAGAAAGGCCTCCAGCTGCCAGGTGGACCAATGTTTTTTGGTTTCATGGAAACAGCCCATAAATCAATGTAAGAGACAGCCAAGCCGCCATTCCAATAAACATCCAAGGTTTATTGACCGTCGTCCTGCAGCATCTTGGACCAGCCTACTTTTGACCCAGCGAATTATTTTCACTTGAAGCCAGCACAAAAGGTTTTCAGGCCCAGGATGTTGTATAAATCGGGTTGATGGACAAAGAGGCTGTTTGAGCCTTTGAGCCAGGCGAGTTTGGGATCCAAAGCCCTCAGATGACCTTAACCCCTTAGGAACAGAGACCAAACTGAAATCATGACCTGTGGAATGATTCCGTGCCTGCTAAAAGCTTGAGAGGCAACAGACTCATAAATTAGTAATTGGGCTTTGTTTACGTTTCAAAGTAAATGGTTTTCTTTATGTTAAGTCTTTGTACCTGGCACACCTATCCATACACTTTTTTAAGGTAGGTTAGATGTACTTAAAAACTACAGCAAACCCACCAGCAAGCAAAAATAATCTTAGAAGAGAAAGTGAAAGGAGGTCATGGAAACCTGACCTGAGGTTTGAAGAAGATGGACAAGAGTCATATTTATTGAGAACCTGCTCTGTGCCAGGCACTACAGATGCTCCTCCACTTTCGATGGGGTTACCTCCCAATAAACCCATTGTAAGCTGAAAATATGGTAATTTGAAAATGCGCTTACTATCTACAACCTACTAAATATCGTAGCTTAGCCTAGCCTACCTTAAACACGTTTAGGACACACTAGCCTAAAGTTGAGCAAAATCATCTAACAGAAAGCTTATTTTATAATAAAATGTTGAATATCTCATGTAATTTATTGCTTACTATACTAAAAGTGAGAAACAATGGTTGTATGAGTACTTAAAGTAGTATTTTTACTGAATGTCACTTTTGTACCATTGGGAACTGTCTGTATTCTGGGAACTTGGACTATAGCAGTAAAAAAGGCAAAGACCCAACTCTAGTGGAGCTTACACTCTGGTGAAAAGGTAAACAAGCAATGATGAAAGGAGACAATTTTCTACTGTGATTAGCACTATAAAGGAAATATATGGGTAATGTGATAGAGATTACTTACTCATTAGGTGACATTTAATCTGAGATATGTGTGAACGAACAGTGATCTGGAAAGGGGACATTCTAGGCAGAAGGAACAGCAAATACAAAAGGTGGATGGAACAAGTTTTGAATGCTCAAGGAACAGAAAGAAGGCCAGTGTGGCTGGAGTGAGATAGGGGCAATTCTATACACATGGAAGCAGAATGGAAGACAGGAGATTAAAGCAAGCAGGGGCCAGTCCACAGAAGGCCTTCTAAGCCACAGTAAGGAGTTTGAGATTTATTCTAAGGTCAACAGGAAAACATTGGAGGGTCTCCAACAGGGGAATGACATGATGGCATTTACATTTTAAAAATATCCTTCTGGCTTCTGTGTGTAGAACGTGGGACAGTGGTTCTCAACGAAGTGTGATTTTGTCCCCCAGATGATATATGGCAATTTCTAGAGACATTTTCGTTTGGTGGAAAAGTTGGGGGGTGGTGCACAGAAGGTGCTACTAGCACCTGGTGGGTAGAGGCCAGGGATGCCACCTCACATCCTACAGTGCACGGATCAACACCCCCACCCTCTCTGCCAACAACGAAGAATCACTGGTCCCAAAATGTCAATAGTGCCGAGGCTGACAAACACTGACAGTTCTAGCAGTTTGAAAAGCTAGAACATGGTCCACTGGGGCAGCACCCCACTTCTGCACATCAGGATTGCAGTGAGACCTAAGAAACAGTCATGGAAGAGGGTTACCTCTAAGGTTAAGGAGAAGTCATCAAAGAAAACAGCAACACAAACGGAGAATTCCTACCACTCGTGGGCCACTTTGCAGGAATTTTAACAGTGATCACTAACGTAGGCTGTAGTAACTGTGGCTTCCCCTATTTTAATAATGCGTTGTAACAATTGCTAACAGTGATTAAGTTTCGCAAAAGCTATGTGCTGAATCTGTTAAGAAAAACTTAGGATGCAAGCTGAAAAAGATACTGCAGAGGGCCTAAAAGATCACCGAACGTACGCATATATAAGAAGCACAAGTAGCAGAATGAAACACAAGTCTGGCGACAATATTTCAAACGTATGCAAGCTCATGTGAGAAGCAGAAAGCCAATCAAGGACGCGCTTTAAGACATAAGGAGGACACGCATTAAGACCCAACTCCTCTCCCTTAGTGTCGCCCACGCTGGGGAGCTGGTGGCGTCGTGTTTGAATAGCAAAGATGTGCAAACAAACCAAATTAGGAAAACTGCAGAGTACCTTAGCCTTTCTAGACGCTACAAGAGCCTTCTCTCCTCCCTGTCCACATACCCTGCAGAGAGTGAGGCCTGGAAGGAGGCCCCAGGGAAGCGTGAGAAGCGGTCTCGGCCGAGGAGAGTTCTATCTGCAACGACTCCAGGCTCAGAGAGCTACTCACCTGTCTCCATAGCGACGGCAGTGGCCATAGCAAATAGACACTGAATCAACACCAGCCCAACAGAGCAAAAGCCCGGAGGAGCTTAAGAAGTTCCGGAAACCACGGCTCCCTCTTCCCGTCCCGGGGCATGTGGGATATGGGGGCGGTGGCTCCGCCCATTCCTGGCCTCGCGGGCTCAGCCCAGGCTGGCTCTCTAATGGCAAGGGTTCGGTGCCCGGCTGTGGGAGCGCCCGAGGGGCAGGATCCCAGGGAGGCAGAGAGTTTTACCCTCAAATGGAGTGAGTACTGGCTGGGCGCGGTGGCTCACGCCTGTAATCCCAGCACTTTGGGAGCACGAGGCGGGTAGATCACGAGGCCAGGAGAGCAACTTGGCCAAGATAGTGAAACCCCATCTCTACTAAAATACAAAAGTTAGCCGGGCGTGGTGGTGCGCGCCTGTAATCCCAGCTACTCGGGAGGCTAAGGCAGGAGAATTGCTTGAACCCGGGAGGTGGATGTTGCAGTGAGCCGAGATCGCGCCAGTGCACTCCAGCCTGGGCGAAGAAGTGAGATTCCGTCTCAAAAAAAAAAAAAAAGGATGGTGGGGGGGAATGAGTCCCAGAGTCTGGCACAAGGAAGACAAGTGTGCAAAGTTGGTGGAATGAATTCAGTAGCCTACATATACCTTCCTCAAGCGCCACGGCAGACTGGGTCTCCTTGCCTACTTCACCCTTTCCTGCAATCCAACTTGTGAGGCGTGTGTGCGTGTGTGCGTGTGTGTGTGTGTGTGTGTGTGTGTGCGCGCGCGTGCGCACGCGCTTCCCTTTAGATGGAGGTTGGCTTCCCAGCCATCCAGACTTGCCCCAAAGTCCGTGGTACACGCTCGCATTACTCCTTTCCCCACCTCGCCTGCCTGCTGTAGCAGGCTTTGATTCCTTCTTCCTGCGTGTTTTGGACAGAAAACACGCAGGTGGCACACAGTAAGCGCTTAATAAATGTCCCGGCTACGCGATCTCCTTGGAAGTGAGGGGATGCTCCTGTGCGCCCCTCGTTGCACAGAGCTCCCTTGTCTGAAAACTCAGCGGTCACTGGAGGGGTCGTCGGCCCTCTCAATTTCTCTATTTTAAAAAGCCGTTTCAAGCGCCAGCGCTGTTGAATCTCCGACCTTTCGGGCTTTATCGCCTGGGGTGGGGTGGGTGGTGAGAGGGAACGGATGGGAAGCCAAGACAGGAGAACACTCCCGATTTGCCGACCCACATCTCATCGTATATCATATCAACCTGGAGTTCCACCGGGTCCTGTTACTTTTTTTTTCTTCCACCAACCCCAAATTCCCATCACTGGTCTAGCTCTCCCCCAGTTCCCCAAATCCGGATGTCTATCCCAGGGAACTTCAAAGAAACTTGCCCGAATGAGGTCCGCCCCTCTTCCGACCTCCCAGAACTCTCCTCCTGCCTCCCCTGGTGTCACCCGCGCCTCCTCCCTTGCTTCACCTCCCTCACCTCACCTCCCGCTAAAGAATTCGGCGCAGTCAGTTCTAGACCCTGAGCATCTCCCGCGTCCTTGCTCAATATCCGCCCCGCCCCCGACCGCTCACGTCCCCTTGAACCTGCTGAGCCCTGCTCCCCACACCCCCATGCTCTTGCTCCGAGCTTCGGAGAAAGAAAATGCGCACAGAGCGGGTGGCCCCGCAACTCCACGGTGAGGAAACGGAGGACGGAAGGTGGAAAGGCGCACTCCTTCCTCCCTTCTTCCCTCCCTAGGGTGGGCAGCTGGTGACACACAGTAAACGCTCAATAAATGTTCCCGCTGCTCGATCTCCTTGGAAATTCAGGGATGCTTCTGAGTGCCAGCTTTGGCGCCTGGAAACTGCAGTCGCCGGAGCGGTCGTCGATCCTCCTGCCTTCTCGATTTTAAAAGTCGTTTCACACCTCCAGCGGCCTCGCCACCTCTGCTGCAGACCTGCCAAGCCCTTCTGAAGCCAGAAGGACTTCTCCCTAATTCACTCCCGCTGCTTAACACGTTTGAATGGCTTCCGCTTATTCTCGGGACCAAATGCAAAGCCTTTGGGGCCACCTTCAAGAGCCTCCCGACCTGCTGACCCTGTCTGTCACGTTCTGTCCCTGCCTGTCACGCCTTTCCCCTATCTACCCTCTCACTATTCCTGGCTGAGCCATCCCCACCTCCAGGTCTCCGGGAAGGCTGTCCCCAGGCCGGTGGGGCCCCTGAAGGGCCTCGGGGGAGGGGGTCGCACAGCGGGAATTGCCACCAGCACGTCCCGGCTTCACAGCGCGCTTGTCCAGGGCACGGCTCCGGGTTCCCAGCGCCCAGCCCAGGGCTTAGAACAGTCAATGACCACAGGGAAGAGAAAGTGAAGGAAGGAGCAACCCTTCTACCTGCTGCCCTCTTCCCCTCAGAACCGAGTCCCGCTCCCCCGCTCTCTTCGCACCGCTTTTTCAGAGGCTCCGAGGAAGGGCGTGGGCGCTGGAGGGCTTAGCCGAGTGCCCCTTGGCCAAGCCCCACCGGGTCCGAGCCTCTGCTGCCGCCCGCCCACAGGAGACCAAAGTCCAGGTGAAAGTACCGGAGTACCTGGGGCCGCTGCTGTTTGTAAAACTGCGCAAACGGCACCTCCTCCAGGGCGACGCCTGGTTCTGCAGCTGGATCGAAGTCAGGTTCCCTTGTTATCGCTGGGTGGAGGACGACGAAGTCCTGAGCCCTGGTGAGCGCGGGGCTGGGGATGTCAGGAGGCCTCTGGGGTGCGAGAGAAGCTGGAGGGATGCGGGTGTGGAGGAGAGGGTGCGGGATGGGGGCGCTGGAACCTGAAACGCAGGGGTCTTCGGGGGTGTCGAAGGGGCAGTGGATGCAGCTGGCACAGAGTGGCTGGAGGCTGGGGAAGGGTCGCGGTGCTGAAGGGGCAGGGGCCACCCAGAAGGCAGGGGTGATGAGGCTTTCCTGGCAGGAAGGAGAAGAGACTCGCAGAAAAAGTCATTGGCCAAGCCCTCCCCCCTCCTTCTAGGCCACACTGTGGTCGGCGACCCCCAAGGCCTGTTCAGGAAACACCAGGAAGAGGAGCTGGAAGAGAGAAGGAAGCCGAACCGGTGAGCCCTCCTCCCCTGACCCCAGGGAGCTCCTGATGCCTCTAGCACCCCTGCCTGATTTCACTCCTGCCCCACAGGTGGGGAAACTGGAAGGATGGGTTAGTTCTGAATGTGGCTGGGGCCAAACTATGTGACCTCCCTGTGGATGAGCGATTTCTGGTAGACAAGAGAGTTGACTTTGAGGCTTCTCTGGCCAACGGCTGAGAGCAAGGGGTGGCTGGGTGAGAGGGAGGTAGAAGGCAAGGGACTTATGGGCTGCACTGCACGGGCCCAAGACAGGTGCCTGTGGTTGTAATGCTGGAGTCTCAGAATGATGTTCAAACCCTTTGCCCCATCCTTCCCTGAAGGCTGGCCAACCTTGCTATCAAAGACTCTTTAAATGTTCTGACTTGCTGGAAGGCTCTGGATGACTTCAACCAGACTTTCTGGTGCAGCCAGAGCAAGCTAGCAGGTCAGTCCCCCACCCTGATACATCTGCTAGGACGCTTACCCCCAGATCTCACCCAATCCAGGGGAATTGGAAGAACCAGGTTGGGGAGACCAGAGACTTGGGTCCTCTGGTGGGCTGGAGTCAAGAAGTCATGTGTGATGAGGTTGGAAGGACCAAGAGCTCAGATCCCACAACTTGCTCAACAGCTGCCTTCCCCAGAGTGTGTGCGGCACTTCTGGAAGGAAAATGCCTTATTTGGGTACCAGTTTCTTAATGAGGCCAACCCCATGGTGCTGAGGTGCTCTAGTCACCTTTCTGCCTGCCTTGTGTTCCCTCCAGGCATGGAGGAACTGCAGGCCCAGCTGGAGAAGGAGCTGGAGGTAAGGCCATCAGAGCCCTGAGGAGGCTCAGCAGTGAAGTGAGGCAGGCTGGCATCAATGATGCCGCTGCGGGACCCACTGTGGGCCTGGCTTGCTGCCAGCCGGCAAGGAGGGATTCTGCAGGAGAGGCCCTGAGGGGTCCTGGGGAAGCTCAGCTGCACAGCCTCCTTTCCACACAGAAGTAGCATTCTGCAGAGGGACGGTGTGCAAGGTGGAATGGTTGATAGAAACAGGGTCAATCACAGTAAGGTGACTGGGCCTTGGTGCGAGGGATTAAGGGAGTGTGCAGAGTGTGCAAGGTCAGAGTGCTGTGGCTGTTAATCAGGAGGCAACTTGGAACAACAGAGAGGAAATTCATGGGATTACAGGGCAGTTAGGCTTGGACGTAAACGCTGGTTCTGTTATTTGTAAGCTGTGTGACCTCAGCTTACCTCTCTGATTATCTGCTTTTACTTCTGTAAAATTGAGGCTCATTCGACTATGTATAAAAATTATAAGGCTGGGCACAGTGGCTCATAACCTGTAATTCCAGTACTTTGGGAGGCCGAGGCAGGAGGATTGCCTGAGCCTAGGAGTTGGAGGCCAGCCTAGGCAACATGGTGAAATTCTCTCTACAAAAATACAAAAATTAGCGCCTGTCATTTCTGGTGTAGTGGCAGGCACCTGTAAGTCCCGGCTACTTGAGAGGCCAAGGTGGAAGGATCACCTGGGCCCAAAGAAGCTAAGTCTGCAGCGAGCCATGGTGATCCTGCCACTGCACTCCAGCCTGGCCAACAGAGAAGACCCTGGCTCTAAAAAAAAAAAAGTGATATGAGCAATAAGCACATGATCCATTACCTGGTACAAAGTAGGGGATGGAGACAAGTCAGCTCCCCTCTCTGTCTTCCCCTTTGGAGGAATCAGAGTAGGAAGAAGATGCCTTATGCTGATAGCAGCCCTTGGACTCTTCCCTACCCAGTGAGGCACACTGTTTGAAGCTGACTTCTCCCTGCTGGATGGGATCAAGGCCAACATCATTCATTGTAGCCAGCAGCAACTAGCTGCCCCTCTGGTTATGCTGAAGCTGAAGCCTGATGAGAAACTCTTGCCCATGGTCATCCAGGTGAGAGGACTCAGGATTTCTGCTCCCAGTCTCCGGCCTTCTCAGTTCAGCCCCATATTGAAATGCACTGAGCACCATCTGCAAAGGCGCTGGGGTGTAAGACGTCGGGAAGACCTGAAAGGAGGAATGTGCCAAGTCTCTGAACTGAAGCCTTGCAGTGTAGCTGAAGACACAGACTGGACCAGTCTGCAGAAGCTTCAGGACTGAGGAAGTTCCTGAGGACAGAGACAGCCCAGGAGGGATCTGGGGAGGTGGGTGTCACAAGCCTTGGAGGAGGGCCAGGTCTCAAGACAAGCAGGAGGGAGAGGAAGGACCCATCTTCAGGGGCAAGACAAACTGGGTAGAAGCTGAGGTAGAGGAGTCAGGACAGTTGGACTGGGGGTCAGACTAAACCAGGCTAAGGAGAACGAGGTGGGGAGCTGGAGAAGGCCGTGCTGAAATGTGCTGCGGGCACACGGTGTGGGCAGTCGTGTTTAGGATGAGTTAGAGAGGGGAGATGCTAGAAACGGGGATTAGGGTGACACACTCCAGTACTGGCCCCAGGAAGAGGGGAGCTCACATGTGGGTAGTGACCATCGGGATGGAGAGGACAGATGGATGCGAGTGCAAAGAGAGATCAAGGAGAGAGGAAAGGGAAGCCAGGCCAGGTGCCTGCAGAAATAGCACGGATAAAGAGGACAGGGTGCTCAGGTAGGCTTTTGTCTGGCCAATATTGAGGTAAAGGGAAGACACTGAAATTGTCCAGCAGGCAGCTGAGAACTAGAGATTTAGTCCTTTGTGTAGAGGTGGGACTGAAAGATGAGATTTCGAAATCAGAGCGTGGGATGAAGGAAGCAGGCAGTTTGAAACTTGTCCACACTGTGGGGACTGAAAGGGGAAGTGGAGGCTGGAGGAGGCCCTAGAGGGGCAGTTTCTGCAGAATGCTGGAGGCAGAGCAGCTTGCAGGGTGCCAATGCAGCGAGCGGGGAGGAAAGGGCAGGGAGGAAATGGTAGCTACAGGGAGCGGCAGCAGTGAGACGGGGAAAGCAAAACACCTTTGGAGGACAAGGGCAAGGTTAAACACTCAAGGGAGGGGATCAGATTGCGGAGCGCCTGGCACTCATGCCTTCTCTCCCCACGTCTTGCCCCTGCTCCAGGTCCAGCTGCCCAGCACAGGATCCCTGCCACCTCCGCTTTGCTCGTCCATAGATCCTCCAATGGTCTCGCTTCTGGCCAAATGCTGAGTGCATAGCTCTGACTTCCAGCTCCATGAGCTGTGGTCTCATCTTCTGGGGACACTTGATGGCTTAGGGCATTGCTGTGGCCATGCTGAGGTGCCTTCCATTGATAAATCCTATCTTCAAGGTAACACCTTATTCGCTTTTCTCCCATATTCAGCTGAATACTTGATGGGGACCTTTGTTTCTCTAGAGTTATCTTTCTGTACCGTGCTCTCAATTTCTGCATGCTGCCCTGTGAATTCTGGCTGTATTGGCCTCCCAGTACTGCCAGGTCTTTCTGTCTCCTTAAATCAGGAAGATGGTAGGACTCTGCTGGGGTTCCTTCTTCCTACTCTGCAGCTGGGAAGCTTTCTCCAGGCAGTAAGCTGGGGCAATTGTGGGGCCCACTTTTGTCTGTTTCTTATTTCAGGAAAGAGGGTAAATCCAGTTCCTTGTCCTTCACTCCAGCTGAAAGTCTCTTTCTCATTATTTTATATACATTTTGTTGAAGATTAACTTCATAATTTAGTTTTTAGACAACAGAATATCAGACAGGACTGTGACTACATTTATGGAGTGGTGACTTTTGGGACCTCATGTATCTCTTTTCTCAAGGAGAGACTAATAGTATCTTTATTTCTGAAGAATCATTGCGTTGTGTGAGATAGAAAAGAATGTTTTTTCTTTTTGGTATGGAAGTTTAAATATAATACTGGTTAACCAATAGAATTGACTGTGGCAGTTGGACTTTGTGCCTTGGCTCTGACCCGCTACCTTCTATACTCAGCTTTATGCCAAGGCTAGGTCTCTGCAAACCAGATTTCTGCCTTGCCACCTGGCTCCATGTTGAGCTCATACCAGCAACTACTTCACCCTGGTAGCGGCAGTTCCTTCTCTTAGTGGCAGCTGAATCCAGGTTGCAACTTTCTAATGTTTGAAGAACCAATTTTATCGCATCCCGGTTCAGAATACCGGTACCAGCCAACTGGCGCCCCTGATCAAAAGTCTGAGTTGCAGCTCTCCAGGGTCCTTCCTCCAAGTTTCTAAAGTTTTAGTAATTCTAAGTTGTTCTTTCCTGTCTACGAGTGGGGTAGAGCATCTTTTCAGATGCGTATTGCCACTGTGAGTTTTGTTTTCTGAGACTTCTCTGTTCATATCTTTGCTTGTTTTTCTTCTTTCATGTCTTTTTCTTACCTGAGTCCTTTAAATAGTCTGAATACAAAGTCTCACTTATTTGCATTGCAAACCTGTTCTCAAAGTTTTTGGCTTGCTCCCATCTTTGAATTTTTTTTTTTTAAGTTTCAAAAGACAGTTTCTCAGCTTTATCTATGTGCTTTTATCTTACTGGATATAGGAAAAGAAGTTCTAGTCAAAGGTTATTAGATTTATTAAACAAGAGTTAAAGTTCCTTGGGTTCCTTTCCTTCAGGGTTGACATTAGCTGAGTGCATAGGTAACTGGTTTCTAAGAAGTCATAATCTCATTAAAATTCATCAAGAAATTGCTCAAGCATTTAATCAGACATACAACTGATTTCCAAGAAGAGTTTTGTGGCTTATATTTCCCAAACATGCTTGCCCTAGCCAGTGTGTGGGACACTCTTCTTTTACAGCATATATGTTTCATGAAAACTTGTATATCAGTACATATGTACTATATCTTGAAGCAAACTTCATTTTTGACTCTGTGTCACTGTCCATGAGGTTTGAACAACACTGCTGTTCTTAAGAGCTGAGATCTAATCAAGGCCTCAGGAATTCCTGGGGTCCCTGAACCTGTCCTTGCCTGTAGTAAACCTCTTTATCTTTGCGGGCACCTAGGGGAGGTTCTCCTGGATGTCTGCACAGACATCCTGCATAGCTGTTACACTCAGAAGTCTATCCATCCCAGGTCTGCTTTTTGCCTCATAAGATTTCATTTGCAAAAGGATCCCAATGCTGAAACAAAATCTTTGAACATCAGCAAGCTAATCTAATCCCATTGTTTTCCTATCAGGAAACTGAGGCTCAGAGTGAAAACACCTTGCCAGTTACATGGCATTTGGCCCACCTGCAGTGGCACTGTCCCCACCAGTCTACTAGAGTAGCAAAGATTTCACCATGGAAACTCATGTACTTAGTGTTAATGGCCTGTCCACATTTCCCTTTGAAAAGACCAGGAGAAGCCGGGCATGGTGGCATGCACCTGTAATCCCAGCTACTGCAGAGGCTGAGATGGGAACTGCTTGAACCAGGGAGGTTACAGTGAACTGATATCGCACCACTGCACTCCAGCCTGGGCGACAGAGCAAGACTCCATCTCAAACAAAATAAAACAAAACAAAGCAAACAAACAAAATGAAAACAAGAAAAGAAGAGCTAGGCATGGTGGTGGGTACCTGTAATCCCAGCTACTCGGGAGGCTGAGGTAGAGAATTGCTTGAATCTGGGAGGCAGAGGTCACAGTAAGCAGGGGTCATATCAGTGCACTCCAGGCTGGGTGACAGAGCAAGACTCCATCTCAAAAAAAAAAAAAAAAAAAAAAAAAAGACCAGGGGAGAAGGGCTAAGTGGTTACATTGCTCCTTAGTGTATATTCATTGATCAGATTCTTTTGCCAGATCCAAGGCTACATCACCCATTAGTCATGATAGGGTATAGTCCTAAGGCCTGTGAATTTTTCAAGGGCCTGCAAAAATGGTTGAGGTTCGAAAAATGCATTGGCTTCAAAATACAGAAAGAAAACAGGCTGGTGTTTTCTGGGATTAATGGTGGCTCACACCTTTAATCCCAGCACTCTGGGAGGCCAAGGCTGGCAGATCATGAGGTCAAGAGATCGAGACCATCCTGGCCAACATGGTGGAACCCTGTATCTACTAAAAATATAAAAATTAGCTTGGCATGGTGGCACATGCCTGTAATCCCACGTACTCGGGAGGCTGAGGCAGGAGGATCGCTTGAATCTTAGAGGCAGAGGTTGCAGTGAGCCGAGATTGCACCACTGTGCTCCAGCCTAGTAACAGAGTGAGACTCCATCTCAAAAAGAAAAAAGAAAGAAAATTGAAATTAATCAGTGATAAAGTTTGGATATTTGTTTCCTCAATCTCCTGTTGAAATTTGATCCCTGGTGTTGGAGATGGGACCTCGTGGGAGGGGTTTGGACCATGGGGGTGGATCTCTCATGACTGGCTTAACGCCATTCTTGCAGAATTGAGTTCTCACTCCTGGCTCCAGCAAAATAATGCTGTTAAAAAGAGTCTGGCTTTCGGTTTTCAGCTCAGAGGAGGCCAAGGTGAAACTTTCTCCCGTCATCCTGAGTCCTGGTTCATCCAACACCAGCTGCCTCCACCATGCTGCCGAAGTTCACCCCAACGAGATCAAAGTCATATACCTGGGGTGCACCAGGGGTGAAGTCGGTGCCGCTTCTGCATTGGCCCCCAAGATCAGCCCCCTGGGTCTGTCTCCAAAAAAGGTTGGTGATGACATTGCCAAGGCAACAGGTGACTGGAAGGGCCTGAGGATTACGGTGAAACTGACCATTCAAAACAGACAGGCCCAAATTGAGGTGGCGCCTTCTGCCCCTGCCCTGATCATCAAAGCCCTCAAGGAACCACCAAAGATAGAAAGAAACAGAAAAACATTAAACATAGTGGGAATACCACTTTTGATGAGATCGTCAACATTGCTCCACAGATGTGGCACCAATCTTTAGCCAGAGAATTCTCTGGAACCATTAAATCCCATTAAACAGATCCTGGGGACTGCCCAGTCTGTGAGCTGTAATGTTGATGGCCGCCACCCTCATGACATCATAGATGACATCAACCGTGGTGCTGTGGAATGCCCAGCTAGTTAAGAGGCACAAAGGAACATATTTCAATAAAGGATCATTAAAAAAAGTCTGGCGCCTCCCTCCTCTCTTGCTCCTTCGCTCACTCCTTGTGATGCCTGTCCCCCTTCACCTTCCACCATGAGTAGAAGCTGCCTGAAGCCCTCACCAGAAGCATATGCTGGTGCCATGGTTCTTGCACAGTCTGTAAGATTGGGAGCCAAATAAATCTGTTTTCTTTGTAAATAACCCAGCCCCACGTGTTCCTTTATAGCAATGCAAAATGGACTAAGACAGTAAGTCCCAGTGTGCCTAAATTTTAGTATGCATCGTATGATATGGATCAGGATCTCCAAAAATAAGAACATGTAGGACCTAGGAAGGCATCTCTGGAAAGGCGTCTACAGATATCTGGGCTCTGCGGAGATGACAGTGTGGCGCCTTCTCTCTATAAGGCATAAGACTGATAGATTCAGCACAGCATTTGGTCAGGAGTGGCCTAAGACAACACATTTCTTTTTTTTTAATATTATTTTTAATTTAATCAATTATTTTTTTTTTTTTGAGATGGAGTCCTGCTCTGTTGCCCAGGCTGGAGTGCAATGGTGCAATCTTGGCTCACTGCAATCTCTGCCTCCTGGGTTCAAGTGATTCTCCTGCCTCAGCCTCCTGAGTAGCTGAGATGACAGGCGTCCACCACCATGCCCAGCTATTTTTTTTTGTATTTTTAGTAGAGACAGGGTTTCATCATGTTGATCAGGCTGGTCTAAAACTCCTGACCTCAGGAGATCTACCCACCTTGGCCTCCCAGAGTGCTAGGATTACAGGTGTGAGCCACTGTGCCAGGCCCATTTCTTCCCATTGACTGAGAAATTGCTATGATGAGTAGGTGACCTCAGATAAGTGAATTCATCTCACTGGGTCTTATCTTCCCCACTGTTAAATGAGGTGTTTGGACACATCTTTTTCTTTCTTTTTTTGAGACAGAGTCTCACGCCGTCACCAGGCTGGAGTGCAGTGGTGCAATTTCTGCTCACTGCAACCTCCAACTCCCTGGTTCAAGCGATTCTCCTGCCTTAGCCTCTCAGGTAGCTGGGACTATAGGCACGAGCCACCATGCCCAGCTAATTTTTGTATTTTTAGTAGGGATAGGGTTTCACCACGTTGGCCAGCATGGTCTCAATCTCCTGACCTCGTGATCTGCCCACCTCAGCCTCCCAAAGTGCTGGGATTACAGGAGTGAGCCACCGTGCCCAGCTGGACACATCTCTTAATCTGCGATTCCCAAAGTGAGAAATGCAGGTCCCTGCTCGGGTGCAAGGTAATGTTAGGCGATATAGAAAGAAACATTTTTTATTTTGGTAGTTAAATATTTAGTGTGCATCAGGAAAAAATATAACTGGACCTCAAACTTGCCATTTTTCAATGTTTTTGTTTACTTAGGCTATTGTGAGCATTTAAAAATGTTTAAGTGAATTGATTTGAAGAAAAGAGACTGATTACATGAGCAGTTGGTCTTGGAAGTGGCTAAAATTTCAAAAGTGATGTGGTACACAGAAGTTTGGGAAACTATTGTACTAATTTAGCATACTAAATTAATGTTTCCAAATCCCAGAAAACCTAAGAGTGTTACATCAGTTTAGTGAATTGCAACATTTTTAATTAAATAAATAAAATATAAAAACATAGAAAACATCAGAGAGCTCACACATAGTAAAGGTAATTTTTTTGTTTGTTTGAGATGGAGTCACATTCTTGTCGCCTAGGCTGGAGTGCAATAATGTGATCACAGCTTGCTGCAAACCCAGCCTCCCGGGTTCAAGTGATTCTCCTGCCTCAGCCTCCCGAATAGCTGGGACTACAGGCGCACACCACCACACCCAGCTAATTTTTGTATTTTTAGTAGAGACGGGGTTTGACCATGTTGGCCAGGCTGGTCTCGAACTCCTGACCTCAGGTTTCCGTCTGCCTTGGACTCCCAAGGTGCTGGGATTACAGGCGTAAGCCACTGCGCCCGGCTGGTAAAGATTATTTTGTGAAACTTTTTGTTTGGAATCACAGTGTAAAACGTATTCCCGGGAGTCAGGGTCTAAAGAGTTGAAGAAAATTGCATCTCTAAGGTCTCTCCCAGTGAGTGTCCCCGAGTTCCTGGCCATCTGTTCAGTTTGTATCATGACAGACAATGAACAGCAGAGGGCAGACAATCCCCACGGAGCAGCAAAGGCTGGACTTCGGAGGAGTTGGGAAACGTGGGAGAGTGCCAAGCAGGACAGAAAACTGAAGCCAGGCCTGAAGCTTCTGAAAGAGACGGGGCACAAGAGATGGTCCTCCCAGGCATCACAGCACTCTGTGTGATATGACTGCAGCTGCTTTCCAGTCTCCATTTACAGGCTGGATCCTTGTCTTTGGGTGTTTCTTACCTCCCTGGGAATACTTCAGGTATCTAGTTTCTCTTAAACCAAAGTCCTGTAAAACCATCTTCATGGCCGGGCGCACTGGCTCACACGTGTGATGCCAGCACTTTGGGGGGCCGAGGTGGGTGGATCACCTGAGGTCAGGAATTTGAGACCAGCCTGGCCAACATGGTGAAACCTCATCTCTACTAAAACTACAAACTGAGCTACAAAAACATTAGATGGGCATGGTGGTAGGCACATTTGATCTCAGCGATTCAAGAGGCTGAGGTAGGAGAATCCCTTGAACCGGGAGGCAGAGTTTGCAGTGAACCTCGTTGGCACCACAGCACTCCAGATTGGGCGACAGAGCGAGACTCTGTCTCAAAAAAAAAAATCTTCATATGACATACCCACATTGAGTCAGGAAGGACTCTCCCATCCTCCCTCAGTTCTGAAGGGATGTTTCAACATTCCCTTCCAAAAGGAACTTTGATATCTTTTTTTTTTGAGCAGGAGTCTTGCTCTGTCACCCAGGCTGGAGTGCAGTGGTGCAAAAATCCCTAATATATCCCTCTCACCACCCACTACCCATCTACCACATTCTTTTTTTTTTTTTTTTGAGACAGAGTCTAACTTTGCCGCCAGGCACCAGGCTGGAGTGCAGTGGCACTATGTCGGCTCACTACAACCTCCGCCTCCTGGGTTCAAGCAATTCTCCTGCCTCAGCCTCCGAGAGTAGCTGGGACTACAGGTGTGCACCACCACGCCCAGCTGAGTTTTGTATTTTTAGTAGAGATGGGGTTTCATCATGTTGGCCAGGCTGGCCTCGAACTCCTGACTTCAGGTGATCCGCCTGCCTCGGCCTCCCAAAGTGCAAAAGGATTATAGATGTGAGCCACCGTGCCCAGCCTGGAACTTTGATATCTGAGAGCAGTGAACACACACTGAGCTTTCATCTCCCCCAGGCACTGTGTAGTACTCTACAGGTACTAACTCAGCCATGCCTCACACCTGGATGAGGTAGGTTGGGACACAAGGGATTGGGAAGATTAGGTGACTTACCCAGCATTCCTGGCTAGGAAGAAGCAGAGCCAGGATCCAAACCCAGGTGCGCTGGCTCACTGCAACCTCCACCCCCTGGGTTCACATGATTCTCCTACCTCAGTCTCCCAAGTAGCTGGGATTATAGGTGCACACCACCATACTCGGCTAAATTTTTTTTTGAGACAGATTCTCACTCTGTCACCAGGCACCAGGCTGGAATGCAGTGGCGCAATCTCGGCTCACTGCAACCTCCGCCTCCCGGGTTCAAGCAATTCTGCCTCAGCCTCCCAAGTAGCTGGAGCTAATTTTTTGTATTTTTTTAGTAGAGACAGGGTTTCACCATGTTGGCCTGGATGGTCTCGATCTATTGACCTCGTGATCCACCCGCCTCAGCTTCCCAAAGTGCTGGGATTACAGGCGTGAGCCACTGCGCCCGGCCAAAATTTTGTATTTTTAGTAGAGATGGGGTTTCACTATGTTGGCCAGACTGGTCTTGAACTCCTGACCTCGAGATCTGTCCAACTTGGCCTCCCAAAGTGCTGGGATTACAGGCATGAGTCACCATACCCGGCCTCCTCTGTTGTTTTCTGTAAGCCTGAACTCTCTCTCCCTCTACCCTATGACTAGCAAATGTCAGTGGTCCCCAGAATTCTTTCCTCAGCCTTAGTTTCTCACTTTGCACGCTGCCCCAGCACTCACAGTGGCAACTGCTGCCTGACTGCACATGTCTCTCTTGCCCAGGCCTCTGTCCTGAGCACCAAGCTGTTATGGCCTGGGCATCTTGTTCTGGATTAATTAGATCCATCTTTTATTCAGAGCATCCAAAATGCCCATCTGCCTCTTGTCCCCAACTCCCCACTGTGACTTTGGTTGTATTCCCACACACGTCGGCCTGCTTTTCCTCCGGGGGATCCCCATCTGCCCAGCCACCTGGTAGAAGTCGCCACTATCTTTGACTTTTCTCTCACAATTACCCACTCTCCCCACCACACAAATCAACCCAGTGGATCCCCCTGCTTTGTCTCTTGAAACCAGCTCCAAAGCCATTGCCCTAGTTCAGGATTTCATCATCTCTTCGCTCTGTCTCCTTTCCTTTCTTCTGATCTATTTCTAAAATGGCTTCTAGGCTGGGCACGGTGGCTCATGCCTGTAATCCCAGCCCTTTGAGACCAGCCTGGCCAACATAGTGAAACCTCGTCTCTACTAAAAATGCAAAAATTAGCCAGGCATGGTGGCAGCCGCCTGTAATCCCAGCTACTCGGGAGGCTAAGGCAGGAGAATCGCTTGAATCTGGGAGGTGAAGGTTGCAGTGAGCTGAGATCGTATCACTGTATTCCAGCCTGGGAAACAAGAGTGAAACTCCATCTCAAAAAATAAATAAATAAATAAAATTAAAAGTAACATGCTTGTAATTTTTTGGAGGGGGGAGGTGGATGGAGTCTCATTCTTGTCCTCCAGGGTGAAGTGCAGTTGCACAATCTCGGCTCACTGCAACCTCTGCCTCCTGGGTTCAAGCAATTCTCCTGCCTCAGCCTCCCAAGTAGCTGGGATTACAGGCACACGCCACCAAGCCCGGCTAATTTCTTGTATTTTTAGTAGAGATGGTGTTTCACCATGTTGGCCAGACTGGTCTCAAACCCCTGACCTCAGGTGATCCACCTGCCTCAGCCTCCTAAATTAGTGCTGGGATTACAAGCATGAGCCACCACACCTGGCCCTTCTAAATATTTTTTGAAACACATTTCACTCCTTCACCTGCTTCCTCAAATACTTTTGGTGCTTCCCTGACTCCTCCACTTCACCCAGCCTCCTCCACCCGCCCAGCCTCCTCCACCCGCCCAGCCTCCTCCACCCGCCCAGCCTCCTCCACTCCGCCCAGCCTGGCCTTTGGTTCTCTGGCATCATTTGCCACCAGGTCCCTGTAGGTGCTGCATGCTCCAGCCTCGTGTCCCTAATGCTCCTTCCTGAAGAGCACACTTAATGTCAACTGGTTTCAAGTCAGGCTGGGACTCCAGGAACACCCTCTGGCAGAACAGGAAGAGGAGGGCCTGGGGATGGAGTTTTTTTGGGGGGCCCCATGTCTTGTGCGGGCAGCATGCCAGGCATAGCTTGTTCATTGTCTGACCCAGTGGGTGCTTCTGGATGAAGGTGGGACACACACCAGCACCCAGCCAAGAACACGAGTGTGCAGGGCCCAGTTCCAGCTGCGACCCTGAGACGAAGCAGGAGCCTAGCTGTGACGCAGGAAATGCTGTAATTTCCTGGATCCCAGGAAACAGTGCCATAAGCAGGCCTGGCTCCCTGTGGCCTCTCTGATCTCCTACTACCTTCCTCCCTCTCTCTTTTCCCGTCTTGTGGCGTTTGTGCTAATCCTTCAACATGCTTAGTTTATTCGTGCCCCAGGCCCTTTGCACTTATCACATGCTCTGCTGAAAATGCCCCTCCCCAGATTTTTTAGTGTTTTGCCTATTCACATCCTTTAGGTGTCAAATCAAATATAACTTTCCCTCTGAAGTTTTTCCTGATTAAATACTCCCTCCGGTTTCTCCACCTTTATCACTCTTCCTAAATCTTTTCTATTTCTCTCTAGCACCTACTAAAATGGGGCCTGATATTATTCATTCATTGCCTAATTGTTTACGGTCTATGTTCCCCACGGGAGGACGAGAACTTTGACTTGTTTACTCCTATGTCCCCAAACCTAGAACAGCAACTGACACAGAGCCAGAGTGCAGTCAGTGTTGGTGGAAGGAATAAATGAATGAACCAAAGAATGGCCAGGATGAACTTCTTGCCAGTGGTTCACTGATGAGAAGCTGGGGAAGGCTGAGGCGAACTCACATTTACCCCTGGACCTCGGATGCTCCTTCTGTCAGATAAACTCCTGTTTTTCCTCAAACTCCTGCTCCGTTTCCACCTCCCCCAAGGAGACTTGCCCAGTCCTCCACCCGACTCTGAGCCCACTTCCTGGGTGTTCTCACTCCTCACTCTGCTGCCTGTTTGTTTTCACAGCACCCATGTGGTCACTCCATGAATTATTCTTTGTTGTTTGCTCTGTCTCTCCCGTGAGATTGAAAGCACATCAAGGGCAGGCTGTCACAAAGCCTCTTTGTGCTCTGTAGCTATCCATGGAGTGAGTGAACAAGGTTAGGTTTATCTGGACCTGGGCATGGTCAGTGAATATTCTTGGCGTCTGTAAGGAAGGGCATCCCCTTGGCAGGTAGCAGGGCAGGGATAAGGGGCAGAGCATCTCCAGAACACGATGACAGGCACATTCGGAAAGCTAGACAGGCTTTGGATAGAGATGGAATTGTCTGGTAACACATGCCTATTCATACTACATGGTCATTATGCTACATTCTTAGAATATGTGAAGTTCTCACCTTTCATTCACCCACCACAATCCGCCGAGTTCCCGTTCAGTGCCAGCTTCTTTGATGGGTAATTGTGGGTGGGGAACACGCAGAACTGGAGGATCAAGTTTAGAATGAGATCCTGCCTACTGTTGGGGCAGTCCAGGAGAGGTGATCCCAGGATCCCTTCTTCCTTTGCCTTCAATCTATTCTAAATTGCCTCCAACCTATTCTAAATTGCCTTCAGCCGGTGATGCGCCCGCTGGGAGTCCAGACGTCAGCTGGCTTAAACAGACCGCTGTGCTTGCAACCAGCAAGACACTTCAGAACTTGCAAAACCACTGTATATCTTTCTTACATTAAGACCCAACCCCATGATCTCTTTTCTTTTCTGGTTTGGCCTCTCTAGGTGTGACATCAGAGTCACACCTCAGTGGATGTGACTCAGTGAGCACCACTTAGACGCCCCAGGGTCACCTCCATGAGCTGGCCAGGTGGGCAAGCTTTGCTGAGCTTGTCTCCCCACCAGACTGAGGTTTGTGGATTAGGCTTCATGACTGGGGCAGCTCCAGACAGTGAGCAGCAGGGCAGGCCCCTCTGTGGGAAGACAGGAGTGTCTGTATGGCCAGCCAGGATCAAGAACTGTTCACCCTTCACCAGCAGGGGTGGGGCTGCCCTGAGCTTTTGGGTAGCTGTTTTATGTAATTATTAATTTTAATGTACAGATGGTTTTATTTTCTGCTTATTTTCACATGTTCTAAGAACCCTTAAGTGTTCTACTATAGAGTTCTTTTTCTTTTTTTTGAGACTAAGTCATTCTCTGTCACACAGGCTGGAGTGCAGTGACACAATTTTGGCTCACTGCAACCTCCGCCTCCCGGGTTCAAGCAATTCTCCTGCCTCAGTCTCCTAAGTAGCTGGGATTACAGGCACCTGCCACCACGCCTGGCTAATTTTTGTATTTTTAGCAGAGATGAGGTTTCGCCATGTTGGCCAGGTTTATCTCGAACTCCTGACTTCATGTGATCTGACCTCCTTGGCCTCCCAAAGTGCAGGGATTACAGGTGTGAGCCGCTGTGCCAGGCCTATAGTCTTAATATTCCCTGTTTTAAAAAACATATGGAGGCCGAGGCGGGCGGATCACGAGGTCAGGATATCGAGACCATTCTGGCCAACATGGTGAAACCCCGTCTCTACTAAAAATACAAAACTTAGCTGGGTGTGATGGTGCGCACCTTTAGTCCCAGCTACTCAGGAGGCTGAGGCAGGAGAATTGCTTGAACCCAGGAGGCGGAGGTTGTAGTGAGCCGACATAGTGCCACTGCACTCCAGCCTGGCAACAGAGAGAGACTCCGTCTCAAAAAAAAAAAAAAAAAAAAAAAAAATCATGGTGGCCACAACGTATAACAGAGAGTGCCGCACTCAACATCTTTAGGTTTGCATCTTTCATGGTTCTGTTGAATGACTTCCATACAACACATTCCCAGAAGCAGAATTACCACATTAAAAGGTATGAACATTTTCGTAGCTCTGGAAGCGTATTGCCCAATTTCTTCCCTAAAAAGGCGGTGCTAATTTACACTGCTGCTGGCAGAGTGAGCTGGTTTCACCACAGCCTCAACAGCATGAGACATTATAATTTTGGCAATGTCTGCTAATTCTGTAGGTGTAAAATTAATGGCACATCAGGGGTCCTTTAATTTGCATTCCCTGATGATCTCCAGAGTGAGTCTGTTTGTAGGTGCTGATATGCACAGTCTGCCTAGTGGGAGCCTCTCCGCCCTGTCTCAGCCACTGTCTGTTTCTCAGCCTGTGTCTCCCCACACCTCTGTTCTTGCTGCTTCTCTAAGCCTGTCTGTCTCACTCTCTCAGCCTCGGATTCCTCTGACTTTCTCTGGTTTCTAACTGGCCAGGTGTGAAGCTGGTTCATGGAGGTCCTAGCCAAGCCCCGACAAGCTGCAGTTTAGAGTCTGGGCACAGGGCTCTAGGCTCCTGCCTCCAAGGGCTTCCTCCCTGGGGAGCTACCTCTGTGGACTCACATGGCACCCTTCTTTCCACCAGGACCTCATCAAAGGCTCCTTTGATTTTTTCAGGTAGCCTCACCTGGGCACAGTGGCTCATATCTGTAATCCCAGCACTTTGAGAGGCCAAGGCAGCGGATCACCTGAGGTCAGCAGTTCAAGACCAGCCTGGCAAACATGGCAAAACCCTATCTCTACTAAAAATAGAAAAATTAGCCAGGAGTGCTGGTGTGCACCTGTAATCCCAGCTACTCAGGAGGCTGAGGCAGGAGAACTGCTTGAACCTGGGAGGCGGAGGTTGCAGTGAGCCAAGATTACACCATTGCGCGCAAGCCTGGGCAACGACAGTGAAACTCCATCTCAAAAAAGAAAAAAAAAAAAGGAACCTACCTAGACCCACATAGACTCACATTTGGTTACTAAGAGTTGGAGCTTGAGTTTAACTTGTGCCGTTGGGTTCTAGGGCCCTTGCACTTCACCTCCATGCCATAGCTGCTACGTTGGATCCAGTGATTCTGAGATCCCAAAAGTAGCTGGGAGTGAGCAAACTGTTCTGTTCCTCAGTGGCTCCCTCTTAGGAAGTGTTCCAGATGCCCCTCCCTCGGGACAAGTCACCACTGTCATGCGTCCTGGCTGTTGGGAATGTGTGTTCTGAAAGAGACAGAGAGTGGTGTCCCCAAAGTCCAGATGCATGGACAGTAGACAGGTCCACAGAGCTGGCAGTGGCTCAGCCTGCCTACCTTCTCCAATGAGCCCCTTACCTGAAGGGGCAGAAAGAGTTCAGGCCAAACCCCACTTGGCACCAGGTGGAAAGGGGACCACCAAGGCCTTTTGGTTCAGCAGGGTCAGAGCAGGGCTCTCACACTGCCCACTTTTGATGGCACTGAAGAGTCTTCAACACTTGAGAAAGTTTCAGAAAGACTTTAGAAAGGCAGCTGACAGGCCAGGCGTGGTGGCTCACGCTTGTAATCCCAGCACTTTGGGAGGCCGAGGGGGCAGGCAGATCACGAGGCAGGAGTTCGAGACCGGCCTGGCCAACACAGTGAAACCCCGTCTCTACTAAAAATACAAAAATGAGCTGGGCCTGGTGGCAGGTGCCTGTAATCCCAGCTACTTGGGAGGCTGAGGCAGGAGAATCGCCTGAAGCTGGGAGGCAGAGCTTGCAGTGAGCCTAGATAGCGCCACTGCACTCTAGTCTGGGCAACAGAGTGAGACTCCATCTCAAAAAAAAAAATAAAAGGGGGCAGCTGACTTCAAGGGAAGTCTGTGCAGCTGTACTTGGCAGATCCCTGTGGTCAGTGAGTTGCTGACTCCAGGCTCTGGACCTGTCCTGTTGCTGCTTGTCACTGAGGCAGGCAGCTCTTGAATGAGTGGGTCTCTGCAGTTGCCTCTCAGACCCTGCGGGTGGTCCCAGCCCATTAGAATCATAGCCTGATAACAGCCAGAAGGGAACTCTGACATCAACCTCTACCCTCGCATTTTATTTAATATTTTAACGTTAAGCTTTAAAAAATTATACAAGTAATACATGCCTGTTTCTAGGATATTTGAAAAATACAGAAAACTATAAGGGAGGAAATATTAATCCTCCTCTCAGTTCATCAAAGATAACTGCTATTCTATTTCAATATCAACCTTTTCTGTGCTCACATATTTTTATTATCACTGAGATCATATATTATATGTGATTCTGTGTCTGCTTTATTCACCTCAGATTATACATAGCCTTTTCAACATAATGAAATATTCTTTAAAGACACCATTAATGACTGCATAATAGTCTTTTGAGCTGACACACCTTAATTACTATTACCTAAATGTTAGGTATATATGTTTTCAGTTTTTCAAGGGTATAACAACATACTTAAGTAAGCATCTTGGGCCAGGCATTGTGGCTCATGCCTGTAATCCCAGCATTTTGGGAGGCCAAGGCAAGTGGATCACCTGAGGTCAGGAGTTTGAGACCAGCCTGGCCAACATGGTGAAACCCCATCTCTACTAAAAAAAGTACTGGGTATGGTGGCTCACACCTGTAGTCCCAGCTACTTGGGGGCTGGAGTTGGGGAGGCTGAGGTGGGAGGATCACTTGAACCTAGGAGGCGGAGGTTGAAGTGAGCCAAGATAGCCCCACTTCACTCCAGCCTGGGCGACAGACTGAGACTCCATCTCAGAAACAAAACAAAACATACTAAAGTCAGCATCTTTATGCATAAACGTTTGTCCACATTTTGATTTTTCCCTTAGCTTAGATTCCTGCTCATGGGGTATGGCATGTTTTAAGACTTTACATGTGTATTTTTATTTTACTTTTGAAAAAGGTTGAACTAACACATGCCCATCTCTCCACACACCATCAACTACACCAAGAAATATCATTTAAAGAAACATTGACTAACTCAAAAGTCAATATTTCTGTTGCCTCCTTTCAATGATCAGTCAACTGAGGCTTGGAGAAGAAAAGGGACATGCTGAGGGTCGTTCTAGGAGTGTGTTATTTCATTCTGTCTTCACAGCAACCCTGCATGAATAGTGAGAGGTGGAGGAGCTAAAGCACATAGATTAAAGTCAAGGAATCTGCCTGGCCAGGCGCGGTGGCCCACACCTGTAATCCCAGCACTTTGGGAGGCCGAGGGGGGCAGATGACCTGAGGTCAGGAGTTCGAGGCCAGCCTGGCCAACATGGTGAACCCCTTTCTCTACTAAAAATAGAAAAATTAGCTGGGCATGGTGGTGTGTGCCTGTACCTGGCCAACATGGTGAACCCCTTTCTCTACTAAAAATAGAAAAATTAGCTGGGCATGGTGGTGTGTGCCTGTAATCCCAGCTACTCAAAAGGCTGAGGCAGGAGAATCGGGTGCAGCCAGGAGGCGGAGGTTGCAGTGAGTCGAGGTCGTGCCATTGTACACCAGCCTGGGCAACAAGAGCGAAATTCCATCTCAAAAAAAAAAAAAAAAAAGAAGAAGAAACAAGGAAGCTGCCCAGACAACTCACATTTAATTACTAAGACTTAGAGCCCGAGTTTGAGCCTGTGCCGTTGGGTCCCGGGGCCCTTGCACTTCACCTCCATGCCATAGCTGCTGTTCCTGGCTAGGATGCTGGCATGTGGATTGTGGCCAAGTCACAAAGGAACTTGGAGTTTGGATTCACCCTACAGACAGAGAGCATCAAATCTGGGTTTTACAAAGGGAGACAGGAAACAGGGAGGCCAGCTGAGAAACACAACATACGGATAACGCGATCTGCAAAGAGGACTCGCACGGATGCACACGTGCCTGTGGTTGCGGGAAGCGGGCTGTCGGGAACACCAGGGGTCTCAAAGGCCTCCCCCCATGCCCTCTTCACTGAGCAAAAGCCATTTTTATCTGCTACGCGTCAGGCAAAACCTGTGCCAACTGCCAAAGCCTCCACCTCAAATCTAGCAAATAAGAGAGAGGACGGTGTGGATTACGTTATATTTAAAACAAGC
This sequence comes from Sapajus apella, assembly GCF_009761245.1. Taxonomy (NCBI): domain Eukaryota; kingdom Metazoa; phylum Chordata; class Mammalia; order Primates; family Cebidae; genus Sapajus; species Sapajus apella. Next base: position 26,542,276 of record NW_022436952.1, on the reverse strand, counting down.
CCACACAATGCCTGTAATTTTTTATTCTGACTCCGTAATTATAGCTCAAGACCCGTCGGATCATAGTTATCCCCACACCGACCTGCTGTTGGGACACATGGAATTAAAGGCTTTGCTCTCTTCACATTCTATTTTGGAGGCCAAGCACTGGCAGGTAACGGGCCTTTCTCAAGGCCTGTCTTGTTGGAGCCCCTCCCAGGGCAGCCTCCACGAAGGCCAAGTCAGCACCGGGGTTTGGAGATGGCCACCGATGGCGTGGGAGCCGTTGGGATGCTACCACTTTGCCCGACCTGAGCCCTGGACCGCAACGGCTGAACCGGGGGCCTGAAAACGCAGGTAAGCACCGTTCTTGGAGCCGACCTTGGACAGGCCTATCCCAGAGCCTCTGCATTCTGGAATATTCCCAAATGCTGCTCTCCCCTGGCCCTAACCAGAGTCCCAGGCTCAGATGGGCCAAGCCCTGATCATTTGGCTCAGTAGTCACAGACAGGCTGGTATTGCCCAAAGAAGTGTAAGTTCAGAGAAGAAATAAAACGTCCAAGGAGTGTGAAGGGGCCAGGCTTACAAGGACAGCTTGGCTAACCGGGCCTGGGCCAACTTTCTTCCAGTGGGCTACCCCAACTCCCAGGCCTGGACACAGCAGGGAGCACCATCCCTCAGTCCCACCATGGCACCCCAGACAGAGCCCCTGCTCGTGGACCTGGGTTACCAGCAGGAGTCAGGAGGGCCATATGCCCTTTCTCCACATGGCCCTCCCAGGCCCAGTCCCACCTCCCATAGCCTTGCGGGAGAGGCAGAACAGCACCCATTCATCAGGCGCTGCAGGACTTGCTCTATCCAGGCCCTTCACACACCATCTCATTTACTCCTCCTGTCACTCTGCCAAGGAGGCGTGGTTAGTGTTATCACAATTTCCAGCTGAGACATGAACAGATGGAGCTCAGAGAGGCGCTGTGTGTAGCTCAAGGCCGCCCAGGTCAGTAAGTGAAGGAGTCACAGCTGGGACCGAGTTGTCGTAACACCCCTGGACCACACAGCGCATCCACAGGCAACAGGCCTGAGACCACCAGGCCTGCTCCTGGCTGCCTTGGGCATTGCCTTGGGCAACTTGCTAAGCTCTTAGGTCTAAGGAAGCTCAGGCCCGGTACCTGTCTCCCAGCCCCGTCTTCATATGTTCCACATTGCTCCCTTGCCTCAGCCACACCAGAGGACAAGCCAACTCCCTGCACGGGGCCTTGTTCCTTGTTCTCACGTCCCCACATGGATGATTCCCGCTTCCAGCCAATGGTGCCTCTTACACATGCTTCTGTTTTAACCCTGAAGACATTGTACTGTCACTATTCTTTTTTTATATAGATACTTTAAGTTCTGGGGTGCATGTGCAGAACGTGCAGGTTTGTTACATGGGTATACACGTGCCATGGTGGTTTGCTGCATCTATCACCCCATCATCTACATTAGGTATTTCTCCTACTGCTATCCCTCTCCAATCTGCCCACCCCCTGCTATCCCTCCCCAGCCTCCCCCACTCCCCACCGACAGGCCCTGTGTGTGATGTTCCCCTCTCTGTGTCCATGTGTTCTCACTGTTCAATGACCACTGATGAGTGAGAACATGCGGTGTTTGGTTTTCTGTTCTTGTGTCAGTTTGCTGAGAATGATGGTTTCCAGCTTCATCCATGTCCCTGCAGAGGACATAAACTCATCCTTTTTATGGCTGCATAGTATTCCATGGTGTATATGTGCTACATATTCTTTATCCAGTCTATCATTTATAGGCTTTTGGGTTGGTTCCAAGTCTTTGCTATTGTGAACAGTGCCGTAATAAACATACGTGTGCATGTGTCTTTATAATAGAATGATTTACCACTGTCTCCTGCTAGACTTCTCAAGGGCAGGGCCTGTGTCCTGTCTCTTTGTTGCTAGTTTTATACATAGCACATAGTAGGTGCTCAGTAACTGTTCTTGCAATTAAAAAAGAAAAATCTTTTTTTTCTAGAAATCTAGAAAACTCCTATTCAATTCACACAGACCAAGCTAACCCCATTTACTAGATGTGTCCTTGAGGACAGGGACAGAGCCTGATTCTTCTCTGCGACCCCATCTCTCAGCACGAAATAAGCATCTAGCAAGGGTCAGTAAATGTAGAGCTGAATTGCTCTTTGCAGTTACAAACACTCACACACACACACACACACACACGCACGCACACACACGCACACATACCACACACTGCTTCAGCCCCAGATTAAGAGCACCGTGACCTGAACCAGCCAACTGCCCGTGTTGCTGGCCAAAACCACCCCAAGCTGGCATGCCGGGATGTTTGCTAAGGAAGAAAACACTGAAATCCTAAATATAAAAAATGAAACAGTGAATATGTGTTCTATTTATATGAAAATCAGGTCTGTTTTTAGGTAACAGCCCTCCCCTCTCACCTCCCCAAGGTGGGTCCTGCCCTTGAACCAGTTTCTTCTACACCCCACCCAGTAATCATGGCCCTACCTGCCTCACCTCCCCACCCCTGTTTGCTCTCTGGGGTTTCCCTCGATTGCAGGGTGTGAGCTTCCAGACATCTCAGGGGCCTGTCTCAGACTGGCCCCCTCCCTCCCTCCCTGATACTGGAGTTACAGAGAGGCAGGCTGGAGCCAGGGCCCTAGGAGAGAAGAGTGGGCAGGCAGGGAGTCAGCCTGTCACAGGATCTGCCCCTTACCTGATCCCAAGCACAGAAGAGGCATGGCTGGTGCACAGAAGGAGCCAAGCCCTGCTCCTCCTAGGCCTCTGCCAAGCCAGCAGGGTCCTGCTCCTTAGCTTGGAGACCCCATGGTGCAGTGCAAAGAGCAGAGGCTTTGGAATCAGGTTCCGTTCCTGGTCCTGGCTCCTCCATTTAGACAAGGTGGGTTTTGGAGGTGGGTCATCCAAGCCTCAGAATCCTCAGCGGTCAAAGGGGGGCATCACCTGCAGAGAGGACCCACCAAGTCACACTTTGAGGCAGGAATGACACAGTACTAGCCACTCCAGTGGAGGGACTATTTGTGAAACCCAGCAGGGAAAGAAATTGGAGTTTGAGAGCAGCAGTTTTGACAGCTTAGAAATCATTGGGAGGCTTCCTGTGCACACATCAAACTGCAAGCTCCAGGTAGCCCAGCCCTGGTTCTGTAGGTGGCCAGATAGGCCCACCTGGGCCCTTGGCAGCAGGGGAGGAGCCGGTGGCTCTGAAAACAGCACTGGCTATGGCACCGCAGGGGCCAAGAGGACTTTGTCACCTGGCTGCTGCCCTTTCTCCAGCCTCCGGACTCACCCTCACCTCCTCCGTCCATTCCCTTGCCTTCAGGGGTCCCACTAAGGCCTGAGGACCACCCTGCTCTCTGGCAAGGTTCCTACTGCTGCTGGAACACCAGATATGAGCATGGGTGCCAGGAGCCCCTCACTATGCTGGCGGCCCCCTCCAGCCTCAGCTAGGTTCTAGGAAGAGACCAGGGCAAGCCTGAAGCTGGGGGCTGGGCCGCCCTCCCAGCTCAGCACTCAGGCAGGCACCCAACAAACCACAGCTGTGGCTTCCAGAGAGCCAGGCCTCCCACCGCAGGGACAGTAAGCTGAGAAGCGCTGTAGCTATAAATGTGAAGTGGTGAACCGCGGGACACTGCCGCAGCCCAGCAGCGGGCAGGAGCCTGTTCCCAGCCTCCCTGCAGCGCCAGCCCACCAAGCCTCAGACCTGCCCTGCCCATGGGGTCTCGGAGCCCTGTGCTCTGAGCAGGGCTGTTGGAGACCGCATGGAGGGGGTCCCAGAGACAGTGCAGGGCAGGGCAGGCACGACCCTCCACAGCATTTTCTTCACCGTCGGTGGCGCTGGTCTCCTCACAAGCATAGTCTTGTTTTCTGATGACTTACGCAAGAAGAGGGAAGGGGCCACATCATCATTTTGGTGCTTGGTGCTTCTAAAGGTCTTACTCCTGCCCTGGGTGGCATCAGGTCACAGCTACAGCCCCATCTGGAGGGTGCCCTGAGGTGGACCTGGGACTCATGTGGTCCGGGTGGGCATCCTGAGAAGCTCTGCAGAAAAGGAGACCCTGGGGAGGAGCCACAATGGCTGACATGAGCCCCCAGAAGCTCAGAAGTGTCATTGTCGCCATTTCACAGGCAAAGAACTACAACCAGCGAGGAGAGCCCGGAGCTCAGCTGTGCCTCCTGGTCTCCCGGACACTCCTACACTGCAGACTGGGGTGGCCCATGTGGAAGAGTCAGGAAACAGAGGAAGGGAAGGAGAGCCTTTTCCCATCTGTCCACTCAGAGCCTACCCAGGAACGGTCTCTCCTCCAACACCTCCTCCGCTGGTCTGTGTAGGGAAAACGTCGAGGGGTGAGGGGTCATCTGGCACAGCCTTCCCGTTAGGCTGGGGAGCTGGCCAGGTAAGGTCAGGTTACCTCAGCCTGTGTATGGCTAGCCCCACAGGAGAACTCAGACGAGCGTCAGCCCTTCTTATCGGAAAGAGCCCAGGAGCTCCTTCCTGGAGCATGACCCTCCACGGGATTGGCAACAGGAGTGAACAAAACAGACAAAAATCCCTGTCCCCAGGAGGCTTACATTCTTACAGATGTGGGAGAGACAGACAAAATAGAAAGTAAATTGCATAGTGTGTCAGAAGATGAAAAGTGCAATTGACAACAATCAAGGGTGCTGTAGAGAGAGAGTATGGAGCAGGTGAAGGAGTCGTCATCTGAACTAGGCTGAGAAGGGACCATTGAGCAGTGAGGGAGCAGGAGGAGACCCTGCATGCTCTAGACAGCAGGGGCCAGGGTCCTAGGTCAGAGTGGGTCGGTGGTTCTCAACTATGGGCAATTTTGCCCTCCAGGGGACATTTGGCAATGTCTATAGACATTTTTCCTTGCCACAGCTGGAGGGCGGGGCGGGGGCGGTTGCTACTGGCATCTAGTAAATATTAATAGAAGCTAGGATTCTGTTCCACAGTGTACAGAACAGCCTCTTACAACAAAGAAGTGTTTGGTCCAAAATGTCCATATTGCTGAAGTCAGGAAATCCTGAGTGAGTGAAGGGAAGAAGAATAGGAGAGATAGCCAGGGAGAGAAATGCCAACCCTTTTTTTTTTTTTAACTGAAAAAGCTGACTTAGAAATTCTTATGGAAAAATATGTGAAAATAGCTAGGCAAAAATAATGAAAAAGAATAAATAAAGTAGCCTCAGCAGATCTTCACATATATTATAAAAATCCTTACGACAGCCAAATGACTAATTTCTTAAATACATAAAGCATTCTTACAAATTAATAAGAAAAGGACTTAAACAAACAAAAAAATGAGCTCTTGGGGCTGGCTGCTATGGCTCACGCTTGTAATCCTGGTACTTTGGGAGGCCGAGGTGGGTGGATCGCTTGAGGTCAAGAGTTCAAGACCAGCCTGGCCAATGTGGTGAAACCCCATCTCTACTAAAAACACAAAAATTAGCTGGGAGTATTGGCGGGCACCTGTAATCCCAGATAGTCAGGAGGCTGAGGCAGGAGAATCACTTGAACCGGGGAGGTGGAGGTTGTAGTGGGCCAAGATTATGCCACTGCACTCCAACCCTGGCGACAGAGCAGGACTCGGTCTCGAAGGAAAAAAAAAAAAAAAAACTCTTGGAAAAAATAGGCAAAAGAGGGAAGTCATGGAAAAAGATACAAATCAATTATAAACATGAGAAAAAACATTCAATGTTACTTGCAATTTAAAGAACTGCAAATTAAAGTCATGAGATGGCATTTTCAGCTGTCAGATTCACAAAGGTTTCGGGGGTTTGTTGAGAGCAAGTCTCACGTGCAGTTCTTGAGAAAATGTATTGGAACAGCCTCCTGGAGGACAATTTAGCAGTATCTGTCCCAGATTTCCATACGCACCCCTTGTCTGATCATGTCATTCTAGGAAACTATTCTTACAGGCACACGAAGAGGTGTGTACAGACATGTTTATCACAGCATTAGCAATCCACTGGAAACAACCCAATGACGGCCAGTAGGGGACTTGATTATTCTGTGACACATACTTACAATGGAAAACCATGCAGATTTTTATTTAAAAATTTTTTTCTTAAAATTTATTTTATTATTATTTTTTCTTTTTGAGGCAGAGTCTTGCTCTTGTTGTTCACGCGGAACTGCAATGGCACGATCTTGGCTCACTGCAACCTCCACCTCCCGGGTTCAAGTGATTCTCCTGCTTCAGCCTCCCAAGTAGCTGGGATTACAGGCATACACCAGCACGCTGGGCTAATTTCGTATTTTTAGTAGAGACAAGGTTTCTCCATGTTGGTCAGGTTAGTCTCAAACTCCTAATCTCAGGTGATCCGCCTGCCTCGGCCTCCCAAAGCGCTGGGATTACAGGCGTGAGCCACTGTGCCCCGTTGCAGCTTTTAAAAAACTGAGGCTCACTCTTAGGTGTGCATCAGGAGACATGAAAACATATGCTTACAAAAAAAAAAACTTGTACAGAGATGTTTATAAACGGCTTTATCTATAATAACACCAAATTGGAACAGCCCAAATGTCCAACAGGAGACTATGCAAATTATGGCATATCCGTACAATGGAACACTATTTAGCAACAACAATAAAATGAACAGATATACAACAACAGGAATGAATTTCAGAAGTGTTTAAACAAAATAAATCAGACCCAAGAGTACGTATTGTATGATTCCATTTACATGAAGTTCAATGGACCCGACCAATCTCTAGTGACAGAGATCAGAACGTGGTTGCCTGCAGGAAGTGTTACTTGAAGGGCAGAGGGAACTCTGGGCAGGAGGATTACGGAATTTGGATGTTGTTTACAAGATGTAAACATTTGCCAAAATCGTTGGATTGTACACTTAAGAACTGTGCAGTTTTTAAACTTAATTTCACCTCTATTTATCTATCAATCTATCAATCTATCTATCTATCTATCTATCTATCTATCTATCTGGAGTCTAGATAGATAAATAGATAGATAGATAGAGTCTCGCTCTGTTGCCAGGCTGCAGTGCAGTGGTGCGATCTCGGCTCACTGCAACCTCCACCTCCTGGGTTCATGTGATTCCCCTGTAGCAGCCTCCCAAGTAGCTGGGACTACAGCTGCGCACCACCATGCCCAGCTAATTTTTTGTATTTTAGTAGAGATGATGTTTCACCACGTTGGCCAGAACGGTCTCAATCTGCTGACCTCATGATCCACCCACCTTGGCCTCCCAAAGTGCTGGCATTACAGACATGAGCTACCCGACCCCTTTTTTTTTTTTTTTTTTTTTTTGAGACAGAGTTTCACTCTTGTCACCCAGGCTGGAGTGCAAGAGCACAATCCCTGTTCATTGCAACCTCTACCTCCCAGGTTCAAGTGATTCTCTGGCCTCAGCCTCCCCTGTAGCTGAGATTATAGGTGCCCACCATGACACTCAATTTTTATAGTTTTAGTTGAGATGGGGTTTCGCCATGTTAGCCAGGCTGGTCTCGAACTCCTGACCTCAGGTATTCTGTCCACCTCGGCCTCCCAAAGTGCTGTGATTACAGGCACTCAGCCTAATCTCACCTCAGTTTATGACTAACATTAACTATTGAATGAAAAAAAATTAGCCAACCTTAATATGCCCCAAAATAGAATGATCTCCAAATAAATTCTTAGTTGGTGGAGGGGGAGGTGAGAAAAGAACAGAAAGTGTGTATTGTATGCTCCCATATGTAATAGAGTTAATAGATATCTATTACATAATCTTTCTAGATTATATAATCTTTCTAGAAGGATATGTAAGGAACCGTTGACAGTGGTTCCCTTTCGGCTGGGATAGTTTGGGGACACAAAGTCTGAAATGAGAGGAAAATGTCTCAATACCTTTCGTGCCACTGGAATTTCTTGTACTGTGTTTATATTAATTTTTTACTATAAAAAGTAGTTTAAAAAATTCTTGACTGGTCAACAGGGTTTTCTGAGATTGAACTTTCACATTTCTCTGCCCTTGGTAGCAGAAAGCAGGGACGCACTGCCGGCCATGGGTGGCTTGTGGCTCTGTGGTTGGAAGGGGGCGTTTATACAAGCAGATCAGGGAAGCAGCTGGAAGATGCTCCTGGGGCGAGGAAGTGAGTACACCTGAATTCTGGCTCAGGAAGCCAAGTGAAATTAACTGAATCTTGATTGCAGAGACTTCAGCCTGAAATGGCAAACTTGCAGTTGAAAAATGTAAAAGTCCATCCTGTGGTATGGAGGATTTATCTTGATAAAACTTTTTTTTTCTTTAAGTGTGAATAGATTTTTTTAAAAGTCTCTGGTAGGTTGGGACACAAAGGCTTCTCAGAGGCTGTGTGACTATGGGGAGAAAGTACCTGGAAGAAGGGATTCCAAGCTTAGAATAGAAGAGCCAGCTGTAGTTTTCAATCTGACAATACAGCATTTGGACTTTATTTCCACGGACAAGAACGTGCCGTTAAAGGTCTTCCGAGGATATCCTTATTTATTCATTTCAAGGATAGGACTTTGTGCTATGAGTTGATATCCTGCTTGGAACCCAGAGCAAAGGGTTGTTTTGTTTATATGCGAGAGATGGTGGAGAGGAGACAAGACATCACCTGTCCCAGGTAGATGCCAGAGTGGGAGACCCAGGTCCTCCTCATAGGAAGCTCTCAGCTTAGGATGAATGGGGAGAAGACCTGTGTCCTGCCCTTAGGAGTATTTAATTCAGAGATCAGAGGATAAGGAGCCCAGGGACTTGATTTTGGAATGCAAAGAATCCTTGTGGAGTCATAAGCCCCTGCCAAAAAAAAAAAATAATAATTAAGAGCACAATCCTGGTCAGAATTGTGTGTTCAGCTAACCTCAAGCCCAAATGTCTGATCCAAGCACTAAGAAGAGAGAACTTGGCCAGTCTCAGTGGCTCATGCCTATAATCCCAGCACTTTGGGAGCCGAGGCAGGTGGATCACCTGAGGTCAGGAGTTCCAGACCAGCCTAGCCAACATGATGAAACTCTGTCTCTACTAAAAATACAAAAATTAACTGGGTGTGGTGGTAGGTACCTGTAATCCCAGCTGCTTGGGAGACTGAGACAGGAAAATCACATGAACTCGGGAGGCGGAGGTTGCAGTGAGCCAAGATCATGCCACTGCACTCCAGCATGGGTGACAGAGCAGAACGTCATCTCAAAAAAAAAAAGAAGAGAGAACTCAAAGACCTAGGACAGAACCTCTTTACAAAATGTCAGAGGCAAGCTATAGATGGGAGAAAGGCCTGAGAGGGCCTTCAGCGAAGCCCCATAGGGAAGCAGGCAGTGGGACCTTGGAACAGGCTCCAAGCTGAGACTGCATGGAATTGGGGGCTGCATCTGGCCCAAGCAGAAAGAGAGTCAACTGGGGTAAGAGGATCCGTGACCCTGGGGAAAGCCCTTAGAGACCCTCTGGTCCAGTCCCTTCATGAAGGAAACTGAGACCCAGAGTGTAGAATGGCTTATCTGGTGTCAGATGTCAGGACTGAGCTCCATCCTCAGACTCTAGCCTCCCAATCCATGGGACCCCCTGCAGAAGGACTTTCTGTTGGGAATTGGAGGCATTGTTTAAGCCCTTGATCAGACAACCATGTACTCACTTCCTACCTAGCAACATGCTTCTACTGAATTCTACAGAAAGAGAGCCACTCAAGTCTCATGGAGTGATCAGACCACACACTTACCATCACCTACCCAACAGCTCCTCCCACCTTTTTTCTGCCAGAGCCTAGATTTTGTAGTAGGTGGAAATATCTTAATTTGGGGAAACATAGACCGATTCTCCAACCTCAAGAGTCTTAACTGGCCACAGTATTCCAGTGGTATTCCAGTCCCCCTTTGTCAATGATGGGTCTAAGGGTAGGCATGTGATCCACTTCTGGCCCATAAGACATAAAGGGAAGTCTGCATGGGGCTTCTAAGGAAGCTTTTACTTTCTTAGTAAAAGAGAAAGATGCAGTTGACACCCTCATGCCCTTACCCCATCCACCTTTCGGCCTTGAAGGAAAGCAGCTCTGTATGTAGCCTGGGGGTCAAGCATGGGGGTAAAAGTGTGATGGCCTTAAGATGACAGAGTACACTATGGAACCCAAATCCTTGGAGGCTGAAATGAGCTGTTGGGCCAATGCTGGCAACCATCTATTGCAGGCTTCCTGAAAATTAACATTAAATGACCTTACGGTTTAAGCCACTGTTTGCGGGGCCTTCTCTTATTTGCCATCAAAAGCAAATAAGAGAGCATGTATGGCCAAGTTAAGTGTTCAAAAATCACACATTGACTTAGTGGAAATTACGTTTCCAATCCAAATCTTCCAACTCCCCACTGCTCCTTCCACTAGCCACGAAGGGCCTTGGCCTCATAGGGCTTGTAGGGAAAGTGAGTGGCCAAGAGCAAGTCATGCCAAGGGAAGGTCTCTGAATATGGGTCCCTCTCTGTTGCCTCTTCTGAGATAGGCTGAGGAAACTGATCGCTGAGACAGAGTGATCCTTGCCCTAAGACGCCAAGTGTTTGGTTGGGGAGGTCATACATGTTAGTGCAACTCCAGCCAGCTCCACAGAAGTTGTTTAGGATTCGCCTCTGGTCAGCCTCTTCAGGTGGGAGTTCTGCACTCTGGAAGCTCTCCACACAGCTTTTTGTCAGCCCTCAACCAGAGGGCATCTGGGTGAGTCCTCCATCCACCCACCAGTTCCTCCCCCATTACTCCTGGCTGTTCTACTCATCCTCCAGTGCCCACCTTGCATGAACTTCATTGGCCTTGCCTACAACCACCAGCTTGCACTTACTTGACCACACTGACCAATCATTTATTTATCCATCACACTAACTGTATAGCCTGCTCTGGGTCAGCCATAATGCTGACACTAGGCTCGGTGGGCAGTCAGAGCCCCCAGTCTGGTGAGGCAGGCCAGTCAACAGCAGTGGTACGGAGAGCAGTGCTGGGGGGCTGGGGAGGAAGGAAGCCAGCAGTTGTACCTTGGTCGGGGAGGGGGCAGCCTTTTTCCTACTTCTCTCCCCAACCAGACACTTTGCTTGTTAGGGCAAGGACCACCCTGTCTCATTGATCACTGTCCTGTGCCTTTCTCAGAGGAGGCAACAGACAAGGAGTCATGTTTGGAGCTCTTCCCTTGGCATGGACTTGCTCTTAGCCACTCACCTTTCCCTACAAGCCCCGTAAGGCCAAGGCCCTTCTTCATGGCTAGCAGAAGGAGCAGTAGGTATGGAGTTGGAAGCTCTGGGTTGGAACCGTAACTGCCAGTAACTTGACCTGTGACTTTGGACACTTCGCTTGGCCTCTCTGAACCTCACTTTTTTTTTTTTTTTTTTTTTTGAAAGACAAAGGATAATAACACCTTCCTATCTCACAGGGTTGCTGCAAAGATCGAATGAGATAACTAGTGGATTCACCAGGGACAGGAAGGCCCGGCACCCAGGAGGTGGGCAGGGAGTAACCGTTCATTCATCCACCTCCCTGGGCTCCCCACACTGCAGAAAACCAGAGACGAGTCAGCAGCACAGTGGAACTTTCCATGGGAGACAGAGCATTTAATGAGAGTAAGACCTGGACAGTGCGGTCAGGAATTGTCCCACCCAGGGAACCAGACACACACTCGGTCCTTGAAGGGGTTTCCTGAGGCTCTCATACTTTCTCCTGCCCTGGAAAATGCCATCCAGGAGCTCATCTATCTGCTACTGCCTCTCTTCCAGAGCAGCGCAAGAAGGAAATACAACGGGCTTGCCGGGGCCAGAAGGTACTTGTCTCTCATGTCTGTATCTTACAGGGGAGTTCTGAGGATTCCAACGGCCCCCGTGGAGTTGCTGCCCCACTTTGGGGTCTTTGTCCAGGTAACTTCAAGTAGATTGGCTCACTGGCAGGGGTTGTCTGTTGAGGAGCCACCAAGCACTGCTCATTCTCAGCAGTCCTCTGTTGTCACCAGGCATGGCTGTGAAGGCCAGTCAACAAAGTGAAGACTTTCCCCGAGGAGCTCACGCTCTGGCATGAAAGACTCTGAAGTGGCCTAGCTAGGGGAAATTCGCAGCTGTGTCCACTCTGGGCCTCAGGTGAGGGAGGACCTAGAGAGCCTACTGTGGCGCCCAGACCGCCATCACAGCTCATACTTGGAGTGTGATCCGAGCTATTTGGGAATGGCAGGGAAAGCATCTCCCAGAAAAGATGACCTGCCTGGGAGAAAAGGGGGACACCAGAGGCTGCCAGTCAGGGCATCTCGGCAAACGTTAGCCCAGACAACAGGGGTCCCAGGAGTTGAAGGAGGCTCACTGGGGAGGTGGGACGGGGTCCAGTCCGTTAAAACAGAACGAAGTCACGAAAAGAGCAGGCTGGCCAGTGGTGCGCTGTAGGTGGGGAGCCAGGTGTCATCCTGAAGTTACAACTCAGATTCCTCATCCTTTTTTTGGTGGTGGCCACACGAGGAGTTCTGAGAGGCTCTGGTTCCCACTCTCACTCAGCAGTGGGAGGCTGCTCCAGACCAGGCACTCTGTCCCTGGCTGGGGTGTCCCCTTCAGAATGACAGAGATGAACTGAGGCAGCTCAAGGTGAGCCAGGAGGGACATGGGTGCTGGTAGGTGGTTGTCTTAGCTCTCAACCAGAGGATCTGATTCCCACTTAAACTACCTAGGATGAAGCGAGTGAAAACCAGAGCCCCATGTAGGGGATGCTGGAGGCAGAGCGGGTACAGGAGTCTGCATCCTGACCCCTTGGCTACCTGCCCTCACAGCGATAATGGCAAGGCTTGGGAAAGAGGGGTCCAGCAGCCCTTGAGGGGTTTCCTTCACTTCTGAGCCTGCCCTCCAGCCGCCCATTCCCATCTCTGCATCCGGGCCTGGAGGAAGAGATGGCCCACTGGCTGGGTTTTGATGGCATGTGGACATCATTGAGTCACTTTGGGGCATGACCCCAAAACTCTGTGCAAGGTGTGTCAGAAGGTTCCATAGTCCTGAGGAGGGGCTGTGTGCGTGGTCTTGTGGCTCTCCCTAAGTCTCGACATGTGTCACATTAGCCCAGTCAGGGAAATGATCCAAGTCAAATATGGCCCGTCCCCAGGTGTTGACAGACAAAAACACACAGAAGACTCCAATGATGTTCATCATGAGTCCTGTTTTCACCTGGAAAAGAGACAGGGTCAGAGTCAGCACCCTGAGACCTGCTGGGAACTCACACTCTCAGAGAGGAAGACAAAGGGCCAGTTCCCTGGGCCTCGTCCATGCTCTGTGCTCCCCCAACACCCAGACAGAGCCACTTCAGATCCTCCAGGTATCCCTGGTACTCAAGGCATCCCTGGGAAGTAGGCAGAACAGATGGGTTCTTTATGCCCATGAGCATTTGGAAAATGACCTCAGAAAAGTGGTGGGAGGCAGCAGCCTAGGCTATTCAGGGGAATGGTGACAGGGCCCAGCATGTGAGTTCAGGTTCACTGCTCACCCCAGTGCCCTAACCATCCTGCAAGGACGTGCCAGCTTCCCTGTGGACCTCCTTGGGCTCTTTCTGATGGCTGCTCTGCAGTCTTCCCCCATGATGGCTAACCACTGCTTCAATGGCCTGTTGTAGATATTTTACTGGGGATTGGAATCAGGTTTGCAGTACATGGCTTCTGGGATCCACTCTTTTTTTTTCTTTTTTTTGAGATGGAGTCTCACTCTATCACCCAGACTGGGGTGCAGTGGTGTGATCTTGGCTCACTGCAACCTCTACCTCCTGGGTCAATCGATTCTCCTGCTTCAGCCTCCTGAGTAGCTGAGATTGCAGGCACACGCCACCATGCCTGGCTAATTTTTGTATTTTTAGTAGAGACATTATTTCACCATGTTGGTCAAGCTGGTCTTGAACTCCTGACCTTGTGATCCGCCTGCCTCAGCCTCCCAAAGTGCTGGGATTATAGGCATGAGCCACTGTGCCCAGCCAGGACCCACCCTTTTTATGAAAATGCTCCATGGAGTCCCTGAGATACCCAGCAGAGGCTCTGAGATAAGGAACATCTGATTGGTCCAAGGTGCATTTCTGGCCTCCTGGGTTCACACACTTTCCCCTATCCCACCCCAGACCTGCAAAGCTGCCCTTCTTCTCCCATCAGAGGTGATAGAGCCAAGCTAGGCATGAAGATTTCTTCCTCTGACTGCATTTGTTCCCAAGGCATCATCTACCATCTACTCCCAAGGAGTGGTCTCTCTCTTCTTCTCTGTGCTCTACCTCTTCAGACACCCGTCTGAATCTTTGTGACTGTCAGTAGCGACTCCCTGTTGCCTAAGCCTGCCCTGCCTATCTTCATGTTCCGTCCTTGGCCATGTGAGTCCAGCCCCATCTTCGCCCCTTCCAAGGACTCCCCTGATGCCTGCACAGGCTTCTCCAGGTGGGAGGTTCTGCAGCCCACTTCAGAGAAAGAATAGTGTGTGAGGTTTGAGATCATTTAAAAAAAAAAAAAAAAAAAAAAGAAAAGCTGCATTGTAAATGTAGACAATGACTACAGGTCTGGAAGTTCCGTAGTATTCTCAAATCATACGACATCATTTTGAAACTCACACGTCATTCATTAATGGGGCATCTGTTATGACAACTGAATTATAGTTCCATGGGAGTAAATAAAAACAGCTGTGTTACCATGTTAGCAAACTTGAGGTACCCATAGGTTAACACAATGGAACACGATGAACCCCGTCTCTACTAAAAACACAAAAATTAGTGGGGTGATGTGGCTGGCACCTGTATTCCCAGCTACTCAGGAGGCTGAGGCAGAAGAATCGCTTGAACCCAGGAGGCAGAGGTTGCAGTGAAGAGCTGCATTATAAATGTAAACAATGACTACAGGTCTGGATGTTCCATGGTATTCCCAAATCATATGACACCATTTTGAAACTCACACATCATTCATAAATGGGCATCCCTTATGACAACAGCATTATAGTCCAATGGGAGTGAATAAAAACAGCTGTATTACCATGTCAGCAACCTTGAGGTGCCCGTAGGTGAACACGATGGCATTCGGAGGGGTGGCCACGGGCAACATGAAGGCAAAGGAGGCACTCAGGGTACAGGGGAGCATGACATACAGCGGATTGAGGCCGATGGAGCGAGACTGCAGAAAAACACAGCACTGCAACATCACTGTACAGGACACAGACGCTCTTGGGGATGGGATTCTGAAAAGCATTCTCTGAACGTGCCAGGTACGTTTGAACCTCTGTGCCTCTGTCTTGATTCCTCTCCCTTTTGCCATGTCTCTAGCAGATAACTTTACCTACCGAACACTGAAGGCTCAGAGGCAACCTCCCCTGGAAGGCCTTTCTGAATCCCCTCAATTCATTCAACATATATTTCTTGGGTACCTACTATGTGCCAGAAACCGTGCTGAGTACTTAGACTGCACTCAACCTTCCAGTGCCACGTGCAAATGTCTGTCTGTCCTGCCACAGACCGAGAACCCAGAGGGCAGGGACCACATCTTCTCACCTGCATATAAATCTTGGATGTGTGTGTTTCTATACACGCATGGGATCATTTTGCACATGGAATTTGGTAGCCACCTTTTAAATTCTACTTTAAAATTCAGCCACATTTAACAGCACCTATCAGAGAGTAGGCATTCATTAAATATTTGTTGAGTGTATGAATGAATAATTCCTAAAAGCTATCAGATCAATTATGCATCATGCAGATTTACATGCACATGAGGGCAGACACATGCAAACATGTTTGTGGCGACAATATAACAGGAAAATGCAGGAAGCCCACTCCATGGTCACTAATAGCAGGATGGTTAAATAAAATATGATACATACAAGCCATGGAATAGTATGCAGCTATAAACAATCGGATTGTTTTTGTGCTACTATGGAAAGATTGCCAAGACCTATGATTAGATTTTTTTAAAAAATTAAGATGTATGGCCAGGTGCTGTGGCTACATCTGTAATCCCAGCACTTTGGGAGGCCAAGGCAGGCGGATCACCTGAGGTCAGGAGTTTGAGACCAGCCTGGCCAACTTGGTGAAACCCCATCTCTACTAAAAATACAAAAATTAGCAGGGCGAGGTGGCTGGGGCCTGTAATCCCAGCTAATCGAAAGGCTGAGGCAGGAGAATTGCTTGAACCCAGGAGGCAGAGATTGCAGTGAGCCGAGATCGCGCCATTGCACTCCAGCCTGGGTGATAAGAGCAAAACTCCGTCTCAAAAAAAATTAAGATGTGTAATGACTATAGAATGATGCCATTTATTTAAGCAGAGAGAGAGAGAGAGAGAGAGAGTGTGTGTGTGTGTGTAATATATCCAGAAAGACACCTGAGAAATTAGTAACAGAAGTCATCTCTAGGGAGGAGGCTAGAGGTTTAATGTCTGTACACATCTTTGCATTATTAGACACTTTCAGCCATATACCATCTGCAATTTAGAGAAATAATACTATGAGCATGTTCCCATTTTATTATGCTTCAAAACTGTGATTTTTAATGGCCTGAGAGTGTTATGTTATATGAATATATGATAATTTATTTCATAGCAAACCCTCATTACTATGAATATATTTGTATAATAATTCTGCGATACAACCTCATAATATATGTTTGTAGGCATCTCTGATTATTTTCTTAAGATGTATTCCCAAACATAAAATTGCTGAGTCAAGGGGTCTGAGTAGATTTAATGCTATGGTTCCTGTTCGCAAACAGCCCTCCAAAATGACTGCAGCAAGTCCCACATCCTCTGGAATCACTGAGACGTCCCAGGCGGGGGCCTGGCTCTTCCCTGGTGCCTCTCCTCCACCATCCTCATTTTCTTGGCTCTGGGTACCATATGGTGTCTGCACCCCACACTCCTTGGCAACTCAGCTCAATGACCACCACCTTTTCTTTTCTCATAGGTAGGCATGAGACAAGATTGTGATGGGCCTTAGAGGTAGCTGGGGGAAATTTTACTTGGGGTTTCAGGTTCTAGAAAAGCTTGTTTTCAAAGGGCCCCTTAGAGCCTGCAGTTGTCTGGTTGGGACCCCTGCTGTTCCCAGTTAGGGCTGGAGATGACAAAGCCAGGGCCTTTGCTAGGAGAGAGGAGGCATCGCCACCACGCGCCTGGCATCAAAAGGTGCTCCTCTTACTGGGCATCTGTCTGGGCAGCCTGCTTAGGAGAAGAGGAGACAGGCCACTTTGCTATTTTTCACACTTTCATCTCCTTGCTATTTTTAACACTTTCATCTTCATTTGGAAAGGAAAAAAACCACTTAGTTTTGCTTTTTATACACACAGACGCCCAGGCAGCTGAATGGAAATTTACCAACTTCAGTCCTGTGTTCAGGCCCTTTGTAAATCTGTCTCTCAATTCCAGAATAATGACAGCCTCTCCCATGCTCATTTTGCAGTCTACAGAGGCTTTTCATAGCCCTCATCTTAATTGGCCATCAGCACAGCTCCAGGAGGAAAGAAGTTAAGGGCCATGTGCAGAGATCCCACATCTTGAACTCACGTCTTCTGACTGCAAGACCAGGGCTCTTTTCATACTATGCTGAGGCTGGTACGTCTTTGCAATGGGTGACAGAAGGAAATGCGAAAAAACGATAGCCACTGATTTTCCTATCAGCTCTGCTTTGTTTTCAATCCCAACTCAAAAACATGCTTGTCCACAGAACAGAACGCTTTAGCCTGGCACTCAGCAGCTTTTCCCACGAGCAACAGCTACCTCTCAACCCCCTGTGATCCTTTCTCCCTGTGCTCGTCAAGCAAGGCCTCCAGGAGTCCGTAGTCCTGTGTACCATTGCCTTTACGTGCACTGCTCCACGTTCCCAGAATTCTTTCTCTCCTTCCACCCGTTCCCAAGTCCCCACTCCTCCAAGGCCTCTTCCTGGGGGGTTCCAGCCAGTGCTGCTCCTGCTCTGCAGTCCTTCTGCACACCTGTGCTCCTTGCCCAGAGACCACGGCTCTGGCCTGCTCCTCTTTAGCCCAAGTCCTGTCTCCCCAGCTTGAAAAATAATCCAATTAAATTTATAAAACAAATCTGAGAACTTGGTCCATGTTTGATGCTTTGGCCAGCATGAGGTGTACAAAGACGAGTGGCAAAGCAGCGGAGGCCCCCCCAGGAGCAGAGGCATCCAGGGTCCACAAATCCACGTCACAGCCAGACCTGGGTCTCCAAAGCCTGGTCTGGCTCTGGCCTGGACTGCTACCTCTTTAGGGACCCAGAACATGGCCATGTGTTGACAGCTTCCTGTGAAATGGAAGGGCCCCTCCTCACCATTAGGTTACTTACCATGGAGGCAAAGATGGGCAGGAACAGGGTGGTGGTGGCCACGTTGCTTGTGCACTCAGTGAACACGGCAACGAGCAAGGATAAGATCAAAGTGATGGCTGCTGGGGGCACTGCGTGCAAGGGTTCCATCTGCTTCCCCATCCACTCAGACAACCCCGAGGCCTGGGAAGCACCAGGAGGGCAGTTATTGCAGGGCTCCTGGCTTGCAGTTCCTTCAGGGCCAGAGTAAGCTTGGCCCATCCTCTCCTCCTGACCCTCTTTCTCTACACCTCATAGGTGACCTCATCCATTCCCACCATTTTCATCCCCATCCTCTCTGCTGTCTCCTAAATCTGTACTTCCAGCCAGCTGGCCTACTATCTGGATTTACACACCCATATGCCTTCTGAAAATGTCCACCCAGATGTCCCATGAGCACAACAGACTCAATATGCGCCACCCTGCATTCATCCTCGATGGCCCAGAATCTGCTTCTTTCTCTGAGTCTCCCAGTTTGGTGAACAGACTCACCATCCACCAGCTGTCCAAACCCAGAAGGCTGGGAACCATGCTGCCAGGTCTGTGTTCCCCTCATTCCTTATACCCACTCAGCCACCAAGTCACCCAAACGTCTCACATCCATCTCCTCCTCTTAAGTCCTCCACAGTTTTGGAAGCTCAGGGGATTCATTTTGACCAGAAATTGAGGGTTTAGATTTAGGGCTTTGAGCTGAGAAGAGATTGTCCAGGGAGAGAACGAGGTGTAAAGAGAGGAGAGGCCAACGACAGAGCCTGGACGGACACTCCTATTTCATGGAGAACAGAGGAGAAGTCAGCAACAGAAGCTGAGCAGGAATAGTCCGAGTCTCAAGGGAAGCTGGAGATGGTGCTGTGCTGGGGTCCAGAGGAGGAGGGAATGTCAAGGAGAGAACGCCCACAGAGTCCAAAGTTCTGAGCCTGAATGAAATGAAGGCTGCAGAGTCTCCGCTAGTTCTCCTCCATGCCCTGCCCATCCCAGGCCCCGACTCCAGACATCAGAGTGATTTCCTGACCTGCAGATCTGACCAACTCACCCCCTGGCCTCAGTCCTTTAGTGGCTGTCTATTGCCTTCATGATCCAGTTCACACCCTGCTATCTTGGGGCTCTCAGAGAAGTGGCTTCTGGTAGCCTCACTAGCCTCATCTTCTACTTCTCCTCAGCTAAATACCTCATATTTTCTCCCTTGCTTGGGTCCCACTTCCTGAAATGCCCTTCCACATATGTGCCCCTCCCTAGTCTTGAAGTCTGTCAAGAACAGGGACCATATCTCAATCTCCTCTGTAATCTCTGTGCCTGGCCTAACACTAGGGACATAATAGGAATGTTGGATGGATGGATGGATGGATGGATGGATGGATGGAGGGAGGGATGGATGGAGGGATGATGGCTGGCTGGATGAATAGATGGATGGATGGATGGATAGGTGGGTGGGTGGATGGATGGATAGATGGATAGATGAGAGGGTAGATGGATGGCTCGGTGGATGGATGGATGGATAGGTGGGTGGGTGGATGGATGGATAGATGGATAGATGACAGGGTAGATGGATGGTTCGGTGGATGGATGGATGGATGGGTGAATGGATGAATGGATAGATGGATGGGTAGGTGGATGGATGGATGGATGGGTAGATAGATGGGTAGATGGCTGGCTGGCTGGATGAATGGATGGATGGATGCATGGATGGAGACTTGAATAGATGCATGGATGAATGGATCAAGAGATGACTAGATGGATGGATTATTTCACCCCCACAGAAATTTAGCACCCACTAGGCACCAAGCTGTGTCCTAGATAGTGAGGAAACAGCAATAACAAGACCATGTCTATCTATTACACTCCTGAATGGGTGGACAGTTGGTTGGAGGACAGCAGCAGCAAGCTGGTTCAGCCCTCCCTCTGGCTCATTTCTTCGCTAGGAGGGAAGTAGAGAAAGTTATATTTTTGTGTATTTTCCAAAATGTTCCTCTCCTCCTATGCTGCTACCTACTTAGCTAAAGAAAAAGTTTGAAGTAGCTACCGTTTTAACAAAGAGCTCAGCCAGCTGAACAACCAAAGGTAGTAGCAAACAATATTGGCAAGGACTTGAAAGAAAGATTTCCCTCAGAAAAATCAAAGCAGAGGTCACTAATATCAACCCCCAGAGGGTACCTGACAGTGTCCTCTGACCCTCTTGGCTAACCAGGATCACTCATTCACTCACTCCTGCAATCACTCAAAGGTTACTTTCTATCTTCCAGGCCCTATGTGTGGTGTAGAGTCCCTGTTCTCAAGGAATGTGCAGTTTGATACAGGCACAGAAACACACAAGCTCAGAGGTGGGAGGGTAGAGAAATGTCACCCTCTTGTCAAAGAAGAGGGCTCTAGGCAGCCTGTGGCTGGAAAAGTTACCTCGCATCCTTTAGCCAGAGCAAATCCGCCCCCTAGTAGCAGCACTATGCCCCAGGGCACTTTCTCTTGGGTGACCTTCCAATCCAGCAGGGCAGGGGGATAAAATGGAGTTTTCCTTTCTGAGAAGAAAAATAAACACACACACATACACACACACACACACACACACACACCCCAGAGCAGCATTAGAAGACAAAAGAAATCTAATATCAAGGGGAAATCAAGCCAATAAGAACAACAGGGTACCATCTCCTACCTATAAATGAGCTAAAGTTTACACTAATATATATGCATTGCTGGTGAGGATATGGTCAAACTATGACTCACACTGCCAATAGCATGAGAAATTGGTACAACCTTTTTGAAAAGCAATTTGGCCATACATTTTAAGAGCCATTAAGACTTTATATTCTACTGCCCCAGCAATATTACTCCTAGAAGTTTATCCTAAAGGAGAAATAACCCTCAAAGGAAAAGCTATATACAAGAAAACATTAATTTCTGAAAATAAAAAATTCAAAACACCCAAAATGTTCTATAACAGGAGAACGATTATATCCCCTCTACGCAATATAATACCATTATTAGAGAAAATATACTTGAGGACCATAGCAATAGTGAGAAATGTTTATAGTGTACTGTCAATCAAAAGCAGAAGAAGAAACAACAAAGAAATAGGATTCAAACTGTTTGTGTTTTGATTATAATGTAATATATATGCATATTAGCAAAGATATGGAGGAAGAGAGAAAACAAAAAATTACTGATGGTTGTTATGGGAAATTTAAAACATTTTCTGTTCCTGTTGCAATATAAATAAAATTTCAAGTGTTTAAAAAGCAAAAGAGAAGACATTTTGCACTAAATAATACCACCAGTGGCTTGAAAGCCACTGTCTCCTGGGCTTTTGTTATGTAGCTAATCCTCTTGGTTATGATGGATTTTCTCCCTCCAGAGCCCAGGGCATCCCATAGTAATCCTTTGCTTCCTGCGCTCCAGTCCTGATGACTAGAAGATCAGGACAGGAGCCTTACCTTCCTCAGTCTGGCTGCAGAAGTTGAACTTGGGCTTCTGTGAAGGCACAATGAATAGCAGGATGGCCACAAAGATGGCCACAGTGGCATCGGAGGCATACCTAGGTGAGGAAAAGCACAACTCAGCTGCTGCAATGACAGTCACTCAACAAAGCCATTCCAACACCAGCAGTTCTATGTCTAAATTCTCCTATGCAAAGAAACAGGCTCATATAGCCCTAAAAGTCAAGGTCAAGTATGGTGTGGTAGACTTAGTCCTGGCTAGAAATCAAGATGCCCACACTCTTGGCCACCAACTTTGGGTGACCCTAAACAGCCTCCTTCCCTCTCTCGGTGCATGCATTCTCCATAGGTGTATTTCAGGACCTCTTCTTGACCAGGTTCTCTAGAATTTTGGGTTCACCAGGGTGGCCACAGGACTTTGGTGCTGACCCAAGCCAACCTTCAAAGCGAAATGGCCATCATAGGCAGCATCTCCCTGCCCACATCTTTCGCTTTTTCTAGGATGTACATGTTTCTCAATCTTTCTTCCATTCTGACAGCATCTTAGCCAGGAGAGAAACTACATGTACCCACTTTGCCAAGCCTCTGTCTATGAAACTCCCTGGATGTGTGCCTTTGGAGGGATTTGACCAGATGTAAAGATAAGAAAGGGAAGATGGCAGAGCAGAGATTTAGAAACCAGAACTCTGGGAGCCCTAATCCTGGCCCAAGAAATCTCTCTCAGCACAGCTCTGGCCACCCTGCCTGGCCAAGTATTTTCTGCTCAGCTTACTCAGGGAGGAGAGGTTACCACAGGAACACATTTGGGGTCTTATTGTAAAGCTTGGTCAAAACACAAAAATAAGTCATGAAACCAACAGAGTGCTCTCTGAAACCCAACTCCCAAAAAAAGAGAAACCTTGACCAAGCATGAGTGTCTAGCCCACATTCCTCTTGCCACCTGTAGCTAAGAACTGCAGCATTTAGGCACCAGTGCACTAAGCCAGCAAGTTCTTTTTCTTTTTTTTTCTGTTTTTGTTTTTGTTTTGTTTTGTTTGAGATGGAGTCTCACTCTGTCGCCCAGGCTGGAGTGCCGTGGTGCAATCTCAGCTCACTGCAACCTCTGCCTCCCAGGTTCAAGCGATCCTCCTGCCTCAGCCTCCCAAGTAGCTGGGACTACAGGCCTACACCACCACGCCCAGCTAATTTTTTGTATTTTCAGTAGAGACGGCGTTTCACCGTGTTAGTCAGGATGGTCTCGATCTCCTGACCTTGTGATCCGCCTGCCTCGACCTCCCAAAGTGTTGGGATTACAGGCGTGAGCCAGCGCACCCAACCCTAAGCCAGCGATTTCTATTGAATCAAAGACTTACTTTGTCTCACCCTCCACCCAGGCGACAGTCAGCCAGCCGGGCATGAAGCCGGGGTCTCGGGAGAACCACAGGACGACCAGCAGGAGAAAGCAGATCAGGACGTTGACCTCCGCGAAGGAGAAGGGCCCCAGCTTCCTGTACTCCTCCTGCAGCATCTTGAGAGCAGCCTTCTCATTATTCTTCCTCTCTAGCCCACAGCCCCAGGACTTTTTAAAACTGGAGAATGCAAAGATGAGAGAAGGGCAGAGCAGACTGGTTGGCTCATGTGCTGGTCAGATGGAGCATAAACGTTCTACAGCAGAATGTGGCAGAAAGACACATAATGCTGCCCTTGCCTGCTGTGGGGCCTGGAGAAAGGCCCTTCCTGCCTCTTTCCCTCTCCTGTTCTTCCATCCCAGAATATAGTAGGGAAAAGTCTCTGTAGAGAAGCTGGAGGGTCTTGGCAGGTGCCCAGTCACCTGGAGACTGGCTGCTCCAGGGTCACTTGGGGAAAGGCCATAAGAAGTCCCAGAGCCTGCTCAAGGTGGGACCAGGGCTCCCTCACATCTTTCCCAAGTCTCCCTCCTTCCACCTCAACCTGGAGCTTTGATGGTGTTGGGATGCCAACCCCATCACCGAGGTGGCTCAGTAAGACACAGGGAGTGAGTATGAATCCTGGCAGACAGGGCTGGTAAGGAGCAGAATGGGTCTTTGCATTCCCAGGAGCTGGAGGTGCAGGATGAGGGATTCAGGAGGCCCTGGGGCTAGCAGCAGGCATGGCTAGGGCAGGAAGGAAGCCAGCCCAGGATGGGCACCTCCATCCTGGATGGGCTTCCTTAGGACCAGTGTCCATTGCCCAGGGTGTCCTGCAGGGCCTCCCCTAAAGTGGCGTTGGCATGAGGAGGCAGAGACGAAAGGAGGTTCTTGGAGGAGATGCAGAGGGTAGCTCAGCTGTGGAGAGGGGATAACTGGGGCCCCTGTGCACGGGACTAAGGCATGCACAGGGGCCCCAGTTTCTGAAGATTGCATTCACACATTCCAGTTCTAGCCACTATTGATTTGAAGGGGTGGGCAAGGCCAAGAGTATTGTCCTTGGGGAGCCGTCCCTTGGGAGAGCCCTTCAGGGGCCCCTAAGACATAATCCTAGGAGGACAGGGGTTGATGGAATAGGTGCTCATTCCCAAAGCCAGTGCTGGATGTAAATAGCCTTGGAGATTGTGGGTCAAGTGTTGGTGTGATGGTGGCTTGGCCCAGAGCATGGGGACACCAGGACATCAGGACATGGCTTTCTGGGGTGCTCAGGGGTCAAGAAAAGAGGAAACACTGATCGGATCTCGGGTCTGCACAGCTGGCCAGGATCTCCCTGCTGGCAAGGGGGCAAGGCTCTGTGTCGTGAGGGTCCCCTGCCAGGGACATTCTCTAGACACTGGGCATGAGGATGACTCTACTGGTGTCAGAGGGAGCCTCTCTGCTGTCATGCCCTTGGTAAAGTTTGTGATCTACCAAGCACCTCACATCTGCTGCCACTTGTCGTTCTAGAGACTCTGGGGCTCAGCCAAGGGCTTCAGGTTTCTAGGATAAGGGGTGACCTTGCTATTCCTAGTGGCCCAGGACCCAGAGCCTACATTTGGTGCTGGCAGCTCATCCCCAACAGCACAGTAGTTGCAGACTCTGAGGCTGCATGGAATATGCAGTCGTCCAATGCTGGTGCCCACAGGGTACCGCCAAGCCTTCAGTCTCCCGTGCTAAGCAGCTTTGCTCTCATCTCTGGGTTAATTTCATCTGATGACTACCAGACTGGCATGAGATGCAAGCCAATGGATCCAGTTGACCTGTGAGGGACCTAGGTCGGGATCAGAGGCGGGGACCGCAGTGTCTTTCTGCCTTCACCAAGACGCCCTCCAGTGAACCTGGACTGAATATGCTGCAGAGCCAAGAAGAGGGAAGAGATTCTTGAGCCTTGAGTACCTCTGCCCTGACAGAGGTCCCAAAACCCTCGTACCTATTCCAGGAGATGAGCCTGGTTGGGACAGTTAGGTATAACCAGTAATAATATCCCACGTAGTTCTCGGTGGTCCTGCGGTGGGGTCTGGCCCCCTTTGCTAGATATAGTCTAGGAGGCTACACTAGACTCCTCAGCAAGGTAGTTTTTCTGGATTAGGCTAGAGGCCAAGACCTTAACCTTGTTCTCCACGGCCATTCAGATGAGGAACTCAAGTGGGAGCAAGAGCTGACAGTGCAGCTGCATCCTGCAGTAGAGACAGGTGCTCCCTGGCCTCAGGAGGGGAGATCTATGAGGCCACAAGGCAGGCAGGGATCACCAGGTCCTAGTTTGCGGTAGGACATGGCCTGGGCCACAACGCTGTTCCCATCACTCAAACCAAATGTAAAAGCTGTCCTCTACCTTCCAGATCTGGAACCAAAACAAAGCTCCTGTGAGCCACCCTGGCCAGCCACACTGCAGGCGTCTAAACTGGAGTGGCTGTCAGGAGGGGGTGGGACTGGGCTGCAGATACACACCCCACTGCGAGCATGCTCAGAAGCCCCCTGCTGCAGACACTCCCAGGCTCCCCTGCCAGTCAATAAGAAGGCCATGCCAGGCTGGGTGGACTACAGCTTCAGGTTCTTGGCTGTGAATCTCCAGGGCCCTGACATCCACCTCTGGCCAGAAAAGAAGCTGATGATGCCCTTGTGGTCCCAATGCCATGCCATCTTCCTCCTCTTCCTCAGTGGGCCTTAGGGTTCTAGGGCAGCCCCTGGGCCGCAACTAATGCTCTGACACCTGGTCATGCTTATGTCTAGAGGCAACTAAGGGCAGCAACCCTCAGCCTCCCCAGGAGGGGTTGTCATACAGTGGAGCCAAAGTGCCTAGGCTCAAGTCTCAGTTCCCTGCTTCCCTGTGACACAACCCTGTGTACACGACATCACCTCTCCATGCCTCAGTTGCCTGGTCTGTAAATTAGGAATAATAATAATAGTGCCAACCTCATAGGTTGTTATGAAAATTAATTAAGTTTAAGAGTGCTCAGGCCAGGCGAGGTGGCTTACATAATCCCAGCACTTTGGGAGACTGAAGCGGGCAGATCAGCTGAAGTCAGGAGTTCAAGACCAGTCTGGCCAACATAGCAAAACCCCGTCTCTATTTCAAAATACAAAAATTAGCTGGGGGTGGTGGCGGGTGACTGCAATCCCAGCTACTCAGGAGGCTGAGGCAGGGAGAATCGCTTGAACCTGGGAGGCGGAGGTTGCAGTGAGCCAAGATCGTGCCACTGCACTCCAGCCTGGGCGACAGAGTGAAATTCCATCTCAAAAAAAAAAAAAAAAGTGCTCAAAATTGTGTCTGGCACATCATGAACAATCAATAAACGTTAGCCATGATTATTTCTATTGCCCCATGAGGAGACACAGATGCCCACTGGCAGCAGGTTCGAGATCATCTCCTGGGAGGCCTGTTAGATGGATGTGAGCAAATGAACAGGACTTTGGTATCGATGCAAGACGCAGGGCAGAGAGAGCTGCTGTCAAAGGTGGCCAGGCAGCCATGTGAGCAGCTTCCCTTCCCCGTCCACAGGTAGGACAGAGTGAGGTTTGGGCAATGATCATTAACACTGTTATTGTTGGCTGCGTGCGGTGGCTCACTCCTGTAATCCCAGCACTTTGGGAGGCCAAGGAGGGCGGATCACGAGGTCAAGAGATTGAGACCATCCTGGCCAACATGGTGAAGCCTCGTCTCTACTAAAAATACAAAAATTAGCCAGATATGGTGGCATGAGCCTATAGTCCTAGCTACTCAGGAGGCTGAGGCAGGAGAATTACTTGAACCCAGGAGGCGGAGGTTGCCGTGAACTGAGATTGTGCCACTGCACTCCAGCCTGGGTGACAGAGTGAGAATCCGCCTCAAAAAATAAAATTATTATTCTTACTATCATTATTATAACTGTTTTGAATGTGTATAGTAACTTTGAGACGGAGTCTCGCTCTGTCACCCAGGCTGGAGTGCAATGGCACGATCTCATTTCACTATAACCTCCGCCTCCCGTGTTCAAGCAATTCTCCTGCCTCAGCCTTCCAAGTAGCTGGGATTACAGGCACGTCCCACCACGCCCGGCCAATTTTTGTACTTTTAGTAAAGATGGGGTTTCATTTACCATGTTAGCCAGGCTGGTCTCGAACTCCTGACCTCAGGCCATCTGCCCATCTCAGCGTCCCAAAGTGCTGTGACTAGAGGTGTGGGCCACCACACCCAGCTAATTTTTGTATTTTTAGTGGAGATGGGGTTTCACCTTGTTGGCCAGGCTGGTTACAAACTCCTGACTCAGGAGATCTGCCCACCTCGGCCTCCCAAAACGTTGGGATTACAGCTGTGAGCCACCGTGCCCAGCCTGTATAGCAACATTTTAATGGCAGTTTTCAAAACAGTTCCTCCTTCAGAAGAAGACTTAGGAAAATTCCCTATTTTCCTCATGAAATCATAGGTTTCTGTGGGCACTTTTGCCTCTCGGCTCTGCAGTCTCTTCCCTCTGGTCACATCTTCCCCTGTTTTTACTTGGCTTGAGTTCTGTGTGGATTGAGGCATAGAGCATATGCACTTAGCTCAGAGCTGAGCACTTTCTATCCTGCTGTGGCATGTTCACCCTTGCACCACAGATAAATTTGTGTGTTCTAAAAGAACAATAACTTTTTTTAGATATTTGCAAGCCACCAGTCATGGTTCCTGTCCAAAGTCTGGCTGCCATCAAAAGTGGCCTCTGATGAACTTGCCTGTGTGCTGGGAACGGGAAGGTAAACTTTCCAGGACCCACACACTGCTGGGAACACCAGAGGCATGCAGTAAAGGTCTAGGTTTGGATTGATTTGGACGTCATCACTCCTGGTTTTACTTGGCTTAAACTCCCTGTGAATTGAGGCACAGAGCATATGAGCTTAGCTCAGAGCTGAGTCACAGATTTGCTGTGACCTGGCCTGATGGACCCACATGGGCAAGAGGAAGCTTGTCCGGTAATATCAAACAGGCACGTGGGGACCAGCTTATCTTTAATTGTTTTAACCCACTCACTCTTCCTCCCTGTGCCAGAGCTGTGCCAGGAGCTGTGCCCGGCATCACAGTGGCTCTGGAGGAATTCTAAGTCACTGGAACCCGAATGCAGATACTGAAGGATAGGGCTGTGATATGACCAGGGACAGCTCAGAGATGGAATGGGGGGTGGGGGGAAATTCAGGGAAGCAGCATTTGCACTGGCCTTGAAGGCTGAGGAGGTGGGAAGGTAGAGAATGGCATTCCAGGAAGAGGGGATCATGTGTGCGGAAGCTCAGAGAGCAGCCCAGGGTTGAAGGAACAGGAGGGCAGACTAGCGAGAGACGGGCTGGAGGAAGGTCAGGGCCAGAGGAAGGCCTGTGTAAACCCGCCTGCGGAGTCTGAAGGCTTTTCTGCAGCCTTGAGGCATCATTAGGCATCATTTATCATCAGGCTGTGAGCAGCTCAAACTTACTTGAATCTCATGTAAATACACTGGAGCCACAGCCAGGAGAGCAGGAGCATTATCAGCATGTTGGGAAAGGCAAATGCAAACCAGGAGGCAAAGTTCACCAGGTCCTTGCTGTCAGGAAATAATCTGCAAAGGAGACACCGGTCCCCACCTCAGATGCTGAGCTGCAGGGAGTGGGCCAGGCCCTGTGTGTGGGGAGCAGACCAGCAGCTGGGCCCTGAGAGGTGGGCCTGAGTGGAGGCCATATCCTCCTGAGGTCTAGCCACCAAGTCCATTGCTAAGCATTATCCCCTAACTGAGTGGGAACACAGAACATGGCCACAGCACAAGACAAGGCCAAGAAATGACCCACTGACCCTTCTATGTGTCCAGGCCTTGCTAAGAGTCTCATGAACGCTGCGGCTCATCCCTCCAGAAAAATACACCTTTGTATACATATGCATGTAATTTGGCTGATAGCTTTGGGGATCCGAAGAGAGACCTCAGCAATTTCACCCTGTAGGTTTCTGCAAAGGATGCCCTCCCCAACCCTTGGCAAAGCAAGCCTCAAAAGCTTCCCAGAGTGGAGGCTGGAGAACGGTCACTTCTGCGGCAGGCTCTGCCTCTCATTCCCTAGGCTCTGCTAGCCCCAGGGGCTGTCTCCTTTAGCTCAAGAATGTCAAAGCAGGCCAGGTGCAGTGGCTCACACCTGAAATCCCAGCACTTTAGGAGGCCGAGGCAGACAGATCACAAGCTCAGGAGAGTTCAAGACCAGCCTGGCCAATACGGTGAAACCCCGATTCTACTAAAAACACACACACACATACACACACACACAAATTAGCCTAGCGTGGTGGCACATGCCTATAATCTCAGCTACTTGGGAAGCTAAGGCAGGAGAATTGCTTGAACCGGGGAGGCAGAGGTTGCAGTGAGCTGACATCGCACCACTGCATGCCAGCCTGGGCAACAAAGCAAGACTCTTTCTCAAAAAAAACAGAGTGTCAAAGCAGACACAGAGCTTTCCCCACCCAGCCTAGACAGGCTGCTCCTCCCAGAGAAAGTTACCAGAGAACTATAAGGATATCATTACGGAAAACACTCCTGACATTAAAACCAACAGGTTGTTGAAGCTCAAGTTTCTACCCAGCCAGGCTCCAGGCCTGTCCTTGCCACCTCCTACTTCCTGTGCCCACTGCCCATCCCACCCCTATCCAGGCTCCTGTCTGCACTGGATGGCACCTCCTTATTTTCATTCCTGCCCACTGCAATTAGCACATACCTCAATTAATGCATTTATTTACCAGACGTGCCTGGAACCCCCCGGCATCTTGCCACCCTCAACAGACCATGAATATCCTGTGGCAGGGTCCAGCTTTCTCTCCCTCTTGTGATCCCAGTCCCACCCAGCAGAAGGCCAGGCACAGACATGGGGTCCTCATGGCCTGTGTCCCTTTGTGGCCAAGGCTGGAAAATTCCAAACCATCTCATGGTTCAGCTGACACCTCACAAGGGGACCTGTCACCTCAAAGGCAATTTGTGGGACCATAAGGAAGCAGTGAGGCCTTGAATGACCCAACCCCAGCCCTTCATGGCATCTGTAGGCCTCAGATATCATGGGACCATCACCATTAACAAGCACAGGGAGTGATCCAAGGGAGTGGTGGGGAGTCTTTTAGAGGTGTCTGTTTTCTACAAGTTTCAACCAAGGACCCAGCGTCTAGGAGTACATTGTCATCTCTTATGACTTTAGCTCAGAGTTCAATCCACAGTCACTCTCTGAGCCAGAATCCCTGAGCCCAGGGGAGATGGTAGGACTTGCATCAGAGCAGAAAGTGGACTTGGGTGTTAGCTCCTTGGCATTAGCTCCCTATGGGCTTCTGTGTGGGCACAGGGGTGCCAGGACACAGAGGCTGGAAGGGGCCACATCTTTCTACCCCTGCCAGGCTCTCCCAGGCCAGATCTGGCTGCCTCGAGCTCCAGGACCCTGCGGAGGAGGAGAGAGACGTGGGCAGGTCCCTCCAGCCCTGGTACCCACTTTGTTGTCCCCAATGTGACCAAGGACTCACTCGTTCATCTGGCCCAGGAGCACCACGTTGGGTCCTGTCCCAGTCAGGGTGGCGGTACCCCCAATGCTGGCCGCGTAGCAAACACATAGGGTCATGGCCTTGCACATCCTCTTTCGCTCTCGGTCCTCCTGCTGCCCCAGAGGAGGGCCTTCAAAAATCACTTGGTTCCCTGTGGTGGGCACAGCACTGTTAGCTAAGCCGCTGATGGGGGCTGCCCACCCAGCCCCAGCTCCTGACTCTGCTGCTGACCTGAGGATTGGGACATCCCAGCCCTGCTGATTTAGCTGCCCCATTGGGTTCCATAAGAGTTGTCAGCAGGGATGTGCCCGACTCCTGTCTGTAGCCCCAGGACCTTGCCCTGGGTCTGGCAATCAGGCCATCAGCCACAGACCCTGTGTCTACCGCACCGTGCCTGGGATGGTAAGGAACATGGTAGATGGCAAGGCAGATACTAACTTGCCCTCCCTGAGCTTGGCACCTAGCAGGGAAGCAAGCATGGGACACCAAGACCAAGCTCCATGGGAGCAGAGAGTGGAAGGATTTGAGCTACTCAAGAAGGTCAGAGAAGGGCTCCTTGAGGATGAGCAGGCCTAGCAAGGAGTGAGGGGCACCCAGTAAATGCTCAAAAGATGCCCAAATGAATAATCGAGTGGACACATTGATTTCAAAGCTCTATTAAAGGATCCAACTTTTATGCAAGAATCCCATTCCTAAAACTGATGACAACAGCATTTTCTAATTGTTTTCTCTATGCGTATTTAAAGGAGGGCTTCAGGAAGCAGACAGGGAGAAGGAGGTGGCCAAAGCGTTTGCCAACAGAGGGAGGGGAAGGCTGCTGTTGCAGCCTGGCAGTGCCGCCAGGGGCTCACCTGGCAGCTCATTGGACTTGCCCTTGTCCGCCAGCTCCAGGGCCCCCAGGCCGGCCTCAGTGGCTGTGTTTGTGGCTTCCATCTGCTGCAGCATGGCCTCCACAATGGGCACCATCATGGCTGTGGCGGCCGTGTTGCTGATCCACATGGACAGGAAGGCTGTGACACCCATAAAGCCCAGCATCAGCCTGCAGAGGAGGGGCAGGGAGGAAAGCCAGAGAATCCCCACCCTACCCCCCAACACTTCCCAGGGAGCAACCATGGACGGGGTCCACCCCTGCGGGGTTGCACAGGTGTTGGGGCCAGTTCAAGACTGGCTATTTGAATAGGGATGACAGGTTCGTGGCCTTCCCTCCCTCCCTTCTTCCGTCCTTTGCCTCCTCCCTTCCTCTCTCCCTCCTGCTTCTCCCACATACATTACTGATGTCTACTGTGTTTGCTGCTGGGGTTACCAAGAGGCCTCAGATCCAGTCGTGGTTCTAAGGAGCACCCCTGCCCCACCATCTAGCAGGGGAAGCCCAGGCATCCAGATGGTGCCAACTCAATATGGAACTTGCCCTAGGGTGTGCTGGAATACTCCACGTGCAGGCAGTCCCAGCTTCCCACTTCTGGCTAGGAAATCCCCACCCACCCCAAACCCTGCCGCACCTCTCGGAAGTTCAGAAGGGCTAAGCAGAGTAGGTGTAGGGTGAGCTGGGGAGGGAGCTTGGGTGAAGTGTGACTCTTCTCCCAGCTGGAACTCCGCCCCCGCCGTCTCCCCCACACATACACTTTGACCCCTCCACGCTGCAGTGGACCTGATCACACAAACAGTATTCAGAAAACAGGCTCCCTTTGCTTATAACCCCTGCTCCCTTCTCTGCCATCTATCAGGAAGACTCCTTGTGGTCCCTCAGAACCTGCCCAAACAATGTCCCTCCTTTTGGACCACCCTCTCAGTGTGCACCAGGTGGGGCTGGCCTCACCCTTCTCAATCCTTCCCACCACTCTCATCATCATTGTGCTGGGGTCAAAGCACCTGTTTCAATGTCTGCTCTCTCCTTAGGCTGTGAGCAGGGCAGGGCCTGACTCTGCTCTGTGGCTCCACACACCCTAGCTGTACAAGGCTAGGAACAGAAGGAGCTTGCATGGCTGGGCACGGTGGCTCATGCCTATAATCCCAGCACTTTGGGAGGCCTAGGCAGGCGGATCACGAGGTCAGGAGATCGAGACCATCCTGGCTAACATGGTGAAACCCTGTCTCTACTAAAAAAAAAATACAAAAAAAAAAAAATAGCCAGACATGGTGGCAGGCACCTGTAATCCCAGCTATTCGGGAGGCTGAGGCAGGAGAACTGCTTGAAACCGGGAGGCAGAGGTTGAAGTGCGCCAAGATCGTACCATTGCACTCCAGCCTGGGCAACAGCACAAGGCTCCGTCTCAAAAATTGAAAAAAGCTTGCCTGTTCTCAGTCTGCATGTCCTGCTGCAGTCAGGCTCCTCCTCAGTGTTCCCAGTTCACCCGGGGGTAGGAACCTGAAGAAGGGACCTAGGAGCTTTTCTCCACCAGGACCCAAGCTGGTGTCCACACAGGTAGACATTATGGACCCATAAAAGCAAAGCCTGGGACCCAGCCTAGGAGGAGGGTGAGAGTTTGCATGATTGGAGGTATCTTAGAAGGACCAAGGCTGCTACATGGTGTTTCAAGGCACCAAGGTGACCCCCCAGGACAGGCAGTGCCTTGGACTAACTGGAGACGCTGCTCAGAGGAGCCAAGTGGCAGGAAGGAGAGAGAATCGTGGATGAACTTGGGTTTGGAAGGGGAAGCTCTCCAGCATGCTGAAGAATGAAACCCACTGGAGTGGCCTCCCACGCTGGCCACTCAAGAGGGCCAAGAACAAGAATTCTGAGGGCTTCGAGGTCCACTTTCTTGGGGTCTCTCATTTCTGGAAAATACAATGGCTTTTGATTTGATGCTAAACCAATCACTAGAAGGAATCAAT
Organism: Sapajus apella; assembly: GCF_009761245.1. Classification (NCBI taxonomy): domain Eukaryota; kingdom Metazoa; phylum Chordata; class Mammalia; order Primates; family Cebidae; genus Sapajus; species Sapajus apella. The sequence continues at coordinate 26,508,880 of NW_022436952.1, read as the reverse complement.
GCCAGGATGGGTAACAGAGATCAGAGAGCCACAAAGTCACCCGCTCAGGGGAGTCTGAGGCACCAAGGGAGCCCCAGGCATGGGTCACCTGTAGGGCGGCCTGGAGTCTGTGTGTGCTCAGGGCCCGGCACAACCCCCACACATGGGCAACTCAGGAGGAATTTACTGTGAACTGACCAGCAGCTGACTCTCGAGGGCTGAGCCCAGGACATGCCAACATTGAGGGGACACATTGCCTCAAAAGGAAGATGTGCCCTGAGTTTTTGATTAGAGAGGACACAGGCCTTATCAGATACGCTGGGTCCAATCCCCACATGACTATGAGCAAATCACTTTATCCCTCTCTGCCTGGAATGCCTCATCTACAGAATGTAGGTGGTAAGAATACTCAGCTCTCAGAGTTGTGGTGAGAATTAAATAAGGCAATGAATAAGCTCCTGGTATCATGCCTGGGGCTGTGTAGACACTCAACATACCCATTATGATTATGATTGATTATATCGACTCCATGGCTTAGCTGGAAATGGCCAGCTAGATTGGCAGGGGAGATCTTGGAAATGGAGAGAGAAGCTGGGATACAGAGTGATGTCGGGGAAGAAAAGAAGCTTCTTTACAGGGGGAATAGATGCCCCAGCTTGGAGAGAGGAACTTTCTGCTTCCTCATGAGCTGGGTAGTTGAGCCACTTCTGGTCTGCTTCCCCTTCCTCATCAGGCACAGCTTGATCCAGCCTCTATTTGATTTGTTCCCTGTGGAACCCTGCAGCTAGCTGCCTCCCACTGGAAGCCTTCCAAGCCTGCAAGGACTCTTGCTGACCCACCTCCTCTGGATTCAGAGGCCCTTACCTACTGCTGCTCACCATGGGCCACCACCACACGTGCATCTGGTGTCTCCAGCTAAAGCTGTAACTCACTCCACCCAGCCAAGCCCAGGTAATCCCATGGCCAGTCCTCACCAGTGGGTGGTCTGGTCCGTACCACCCTCTACCCCCTTCCAGCCCTGGGGCCCACGCAGAGCCACATGTCAACAGAGAGAAGGCGTAATTACTGTGCAGGCTTGGCCCCCACCCAGAGGAGCGTGCGCAGGGCGATCCTCTTGTGCAGGTTCCAGCGCTCCACGGCCACGGCCACGATGAGGCCACCCAGGAATAGCATGTTGGTGTCCTTCATGTACTGGACACACACCTAGAACATGGCACGGAGGCCCCATCAGGGCTGCCCCTTGCCAAACTCGTGAGCCACCCAAGTCCCCGGATGCTGACTTCAGGGACAGCTTGGAGTGGGAATGCAGGCTCCAGTGGTGTCTCCCTGCCAGGGGGATCCACAAATGGAGCTTCTCCAGTCACCCTCAGGCCTGCATGGCTCAAAGGGGGCACTAGAGAAAGAGGCAAGGGGAGAACCAGGAAGTCACCAGGATCCCCTGGGTCTGCTCACCTGCTTGGAGTCCAGAATCTGGAAGAGTGGGAAAAGCAAGACAGGCATGAGAGAGGTGACAGCCAGAGGGATGACTTCTGTGCACCAGTAAATGGCCATGAGGATGATGACGTAGGCACACCTGACAAACTGAAGAGACGGTCCTGAGGCCTCGGCGTGGGGCCGCCTCGCTCTCCCCACCCCCAGAATACCCCGGACAGTGGCTGGCATGGATCGCCAAAACACAGCGGTGTCCTCAGAGGGAATCGCCTCAAAGTCATCCTGTTCCCCAGCCCTGGTCAGCACAGCTTTCCGGGGTCAGGACAGGGAGGCAGGCGTAGGATCCATCCTCAAAGGACTCCTGCCCTGTTCCCATCCCTCCTTCCCCCTCCCTACTTCCCAGCTGTGTGGTTCCAGGGAAGTTCTTTCATCTTCTCAAACCTTGGATTAGCTGCCTCTCAAAAGAAAAGACCAAGAATAGGACAAGGAAGAAAAGGAAAATGAAGGAAAAAGGAGGAAAAGGAGGAGGAAGGGATAGAAGAAAGAGAGGAAGGGGGAAGAAGGGGAAGGAGAAGGAAGAAAAGAAAGGAGGAAGAGGAGAAGGAAAAGGAGAATAGAATACTTTTTTTGAGACAGAGTATCGCTCTTGACACCCAGGCTGGAATACAATGGCATGATCTCGGCTCACTGCAACCTCGGCCTCCCAGGTTCAAGCGATTCTTCTGCCTCAGCCTCCCAAGTAGCTGGGATTACAGGAACCCACCACCATGCACGGCTAATTTTTTTTTTTTTGTATTTGTAGTAAAGACGGGGTTTCACCATGTTGGCCAGGCTGGTCTCAAACTCCTAACCTCAAGTGATCCGCCCACCTTGGCCTCCCAAAGTGCTGGGATTACAGGCATGAGCCACCACGCCCAGCCTAAAATACCATTTTTAATGACATGTTGTAAGAATTAGACAAAATCATTTTACAAAATAGTGAAATTCTCTCCATTTTGAAAGCTAAGTGCAATTTTTCTCCATGTTCGCCTTCAATTCCACTTCCTTTTCTCAATGTTCTACCATGGTCATTTATTCATTTGGCTAGTAATGTTCATGCTGATCATTTTTAAAACTGAAATACTCTGTAGGTTTGGCAGATCATTTCACTTCCGCTTTGCCTTCCTGCATCTGAGTAAATGCGATTTCTTTAGGCCCTCAAAAGAATGCTGTGATCACTCTACTTTCTTTGGCTCACCTGTTTTTAAATCGGTCTTTCCCTTTTTAGGAGAGGCTCCAGGAAGCACTTCCTGGAATTCCTAATACCTATTCCTAATTTCTTTCTCAAAGGGCTGCTCTGACTTTCTCTGCTCCAGCAATGTGCCTGTAAACCAGCTCCTCCAGAAAATCACCAGCACGGGGAGTTTTCAAGGTTTGCTTGGGGTCTTCTTCTTTTCTTTTCTCTTTTTTTGGGGGGGAGGGGATGGAGTCTTGCTCAGTAGCCCAGGCTGGAGTGCAGTGGCGTGATCTCGGCTCACTGCAACCTCCGCTTCTTGGGTTCAAGTGGTTCTCCTGCCTCAGCTTCCCAGTAACTGGGATTACAGTTGCCTATTTTTAAGAACATTTTTAATAGGGACAGGGCTTCACCATGTTGGCCAGGCTGGTCTCGAACCCCTGACCTCAAATGATTCACCTGCCTCATCCTCCCAAAGTGCTAAGATTACAGGCATGAGCCACCAGGAGGGCCTTGGGGTCGTTTTCATTACAATTGAGAAGATGGCGCTTGGTGTTCCCACTGGCATCTCTCTAATGACAAAGGCCTCAAGCTATGCTATTCATACTTACATTTCTGTGAACGTTCCATTCACCACCTTTAGCCACTTAGCACTGGGATTTGGCTTTGGGGTGAGACTGGGCTGGGTTTTCAAACAAGCACTTGCTGGCCTGGCCCCTCTCTCATCCTAGAACTTTGCATCAATAATTTAACCTCTTTGGTTTGAGGACTTATCACAATTTCAAAGACATGAAACCAACCTAAGTACCCATCAACCAAGGAGTGAATAAAGAAAACGTGGTAGATACACACCATGGAACACTATTCAGCTATAAGAAAGAATGAAATGATGTCTTTTGCAGTAACTTGGATGCAAGTGGAGGCCATTGTTCTAAGAGAAGTAACTCAGGAATGGAAAGCCAAATACTGCACGTTCTCACTTATAAGTGGGAGCTAAGCTATGGGTACCTGAAGGTATATAGTGTGGTATAAACGACACTGGAGACTGACAAGCAGGGAGGTTGGGAGGGGAGTGAGGGATAAGAAACCACACGTTAGGTACCCCATATACTACTCAGGTGATGGGTGCACTAAAATCTCAGACTTTGCCACTATACAATTCATCCCTGTAAGCAAAAGCTACGTGTACCCCTAAAGCTATTGAAATAAAAATGATCATAATTACATAATAAAAATAGCCACCTCCCTAGGTTGTTTTATGTTTCATCAGCATTCTTATTATCATTCTAATTTAATTACCCAGGCTGTACCCTCTCCCTCATTCCAGCCCCCTCCAATTAAATCAGTCGCCGACCTACCGCGCTCACCTCTTATTCTGGGGCCTCTTTCCCACCCCTCCTTTATCCCCATGGCCACTGCCTTTGCTCAGGCCGCATCTCCTCCTCTCTCCATATCTCACGGCAATTCTCCTCTCATTTGTTCTTCCTATCTGCATCAACCCATACTGTCCTCCCTCTTTCTCTGCAGCAAATCTGATCATAGCACCGTGTTATAGCGAACCCCAGGTTTCTCTTCAAATAATCAGTATGTCAGTATGTCCATCTCTCTTATTATTTAAATCTCTATTTTAAAGTTTAACTTCCTTGTAATTCCAGTAAACAACCTTCTCCACCGGGCTCATCAGTAGTTCACCTCTGCTCCCCTTACCCCCTTACACCCCCTCCTCCATCCTGACTCATCCTGGTCACCTAGTCACCCCAGCTACCTGCTCTGACATGCCCACAACCGTCCTTCCCACAAAAACACCCACCCTGCCACTCCAGCTTGGACCCCTGCTCTTTTGAAAATAGCCAATCAGGATTAGTCTACTTTGTGCAGTCTAACCGTAGCCAATAGGGAACGACACAGCAGTAGGGATGACCCCTGTCAGCCATAAGTACCGCTTCCCCGCTTGTCCAAGAGTGCAGCAGCCATCATTGCTCCATCATGTGTCCTGCATCCTTCTATACAAGTAAACTGCCATGCTGAGAGGACATATCTTCGAGTGCTATTTCTTTTGCGTCATCGAAATTTTACTTATTAACAACCCCTTTGTTTAAAAGACTCCTGTTGCCTTCAGGACAAATCCCAAGTGCTTCAGCAGGACTTAAAAGATCCTCCTCAAGGGACCAGGCTTTATGGATCCCCTCAGCCTCCTGTTGTCACCCACTCACACCCTCGGTTCCAGCCACCCCAAAGCACTTTCAGTAACTGAGGCAGCGAGGTGGGTGCTCTTCCTCTCACAGCCTCCTCCTCTTATCCAGGCCCTGGGCCTGGGGTGAGGACTCAGGGTTCAGCTCCAAGTTCCTTCTTAGATGTCTCCCTATGCCCCCTCCGCAGCCTGGTTTGTGCCCTTCCTCTGAATACCACCCCCCCACCGCAGACGTTAGCATATGGGATTGTCCCTGTTTCCTCAACTGTCCTTCTACCACCACAAGCAGTGTGTGACTCGAGAGCACAAACAGTACAGTGAGTCCTCCCTTCACACCATCGACTGGTTCTCGGAAGCTGCAACGTGGAAGCCGAACAACAGAAACCAACACTCCCATAGACCAATTGCTAGAAACAACAGTGTCTACAGCATATTCCTGATCATGAAAACATCACAGAGCTTCTATATAAACACTTCCAATATTAAACACCAAAATAAACGTGAGCTATACAGATATTTAAGAAACATGAATAAAAACAGGTGAGATAATTATTTACCCACTTACAACAGGTTAGGGCCTTGGGTGACCAGAGCCTGTCCCAGCAGCTCAGGGTGCAGGTGGGAACCAGCACTGGACAAGATGTCATTCCACTGCAGAGTGCACACTCGCATGCACGCCCACACTCACTCAGGTTGGGAAAGAACACACACTCCAATTCGCCTAACATGCACATGTTTGAGATGTAGAAGGAAACCACAGTACCTGGAGAAAACCCTTGCGGACGTCAGATAATGTGCAAATTCCACGGACAGTGACCCCAGCCAGTAATCATTTTCTTTTCTTTCTCTCTTGCTTTATTTACTTATTTATTTTTGAGACAATGTCTCACTCTGTTGCGGAGGCGGGAATGCAGTGGCACGATCACAGCTCACTGCAGCCTGCATCTCCTGGGCTCAAAAGATCCTTCCTTTCCCCCTGATCAACATGATAATGAAATCATGTTGAATGAAACAACATTATTCAAGAACCTGCTGTATTTCTGATTCACTCTGCCCTCTGCATCTAAAACAGGCCTAACACTTAGGATATCTTTGCAAATGCTTATTAAAGGAATCAACGGCATTCATCCGCGTTTAGCTATGACAAAGCTGCTGAAGAACAGATGCACCTGGACGCAATCACTGCTTGTCATCACCCAGAAGAACATGTATTATTTGCACAACACATTGCAGGAAGACTTAGAAATTCCTTGTCTGGGTTGTGTTATCAGCCACAAAAAAAGTAAATCTTTCTTCAGCATCCCATGAGCAACCCAGGGCACCTCCCTACTGGCAAGGCTGGGTTTCTCAGCCAGGCACACTGACACTGACATTTTGGGTTAAATGATTCTTTGTTGTGGGGGCTGTGCACAGCAGGATGTTGAGAGCATTGCTGGCCTCCACCTATGAGATGCCAGTAGAACCGTCTCCAGTTGGGACAGCAAAGTCTTTCTACTTTGCCAAAGCTCCCCTGCTGTGGGGCAGGGTGGGGGCTGGAGAAAGGATCAATGCTGGTTTACAGCCACTTAACTAAAGACAGAACAGTAGCGTGACTGGAAGCCCAGGCTTTGACACCAGACAGACGTGATTGGTGTCCGCTGTCAGCTACTGTCTGGCCCTTGGCAGTCACTAACTTCTCTGGGCCTTGGTGTCAGGGGTGTACCCCTGGGCAGGCCATGAGAATGATCCCCTCCAGGAGCAGATAATGAGAAGGTGCATTGGAGAGAATTTTAAAACAATAATATTAGCTAAAAATCAGTTTGTTTCTTACTATTATCATGAGACAGCAATTCTAAACAATGTCACTCAAAGATTGCTCCTCCTGCTCCCAACCCTGGTCTCTCTCCTCTTGTTTCATGTCTTCATCTTCCAATTGGGGATTTAGAAGTGCTCATTTTTCACATATGGCACACAAAGTCCTCGGTAGCTTTTGATTCTCTAAATTTAGAAGCAGTAGGTGGCACATGTCACCAATGTACATTCCTGGAGGCGTCAAACATACCCACTAGGAAAGAGGATGAGACGCAAAGTTACCTGCCTCCTCAACTCCACCCCGCTATTTGGAAGCCCAGGAGGTGCCTCATCCCTGAAGTCAATAGGCTTGACCCTTCCTAGTCTAGAATGGCCCCCACAGTGTCAGGGGAGAGGGTAGGATAGGAAGGGGATGTTAGAAAAGTCTGACATTAACAAGTCACGGTGTCCTGGCACACCACTTAATGAAAAAGTGCAGGCAAAACCTACTCTGTGTGTATTTGTGTGTGTGTTTGGGAAGAGAGAGAAGAGATTGATCGGTTTCTGGAAAGATGTTCATCAAATTATGAATAACTTATGGAATTTGAGAGTATTTTCATTTTTACTTTATACCTTACAGATTTGTAAAATGAATCCTTTTACATTTTAATAAAATAAATGATACAAGAAATTTATCATTTATTTTTTTAAATTATTATTTTTTTTGAGATGGAGTCTTGCTCTGTTGCCCAGGCTGCAGTGCAGGGGCGCAGTCTCGGCTCACTGCAACCTCCGGCTCCCAGGTTCAAGCGATTCTCCAGCCTCAGCCTCCCAAGTAGCTGGGACTACAGGTGTGCACCGCCACACCCAGCTAATTTTTGTATTTTTAGTAGAGATGGGGTTTCACCATGTTGGTCAGGCTGGTCTCAAACTCCTGACTTTGTGATCTGCCTGCCTCGGCCTCCCAAAGTGCTAGGATTACAGGTGTGAGCCACCACGTCCTGCCTTAAATGAATTTTTAAATAAAAAAGGACCTAGAGAAAGGATAGAGAAAGTAAAGCAGAGATGAGGCCAGGAAGAAACCAAGGTAGAGACAGGAAAACTGGAAACAGCGGGTGAGGAGAAGGGCCTGGGTGTTGGCAGAGGGTAGTGTGCCCTGGGAGTCACCTCCTGGCAAGGACTGTGCTGCTCAGGCTGCCAAGGTCCCGCCGGCTTCTCAGCAGCTTCCCAGCTGCCCTGCCCGTGCTGTGTACCCTCTGGATTTCCTTGTACAATGGGGTGGCCATGCAGGGTGGAGGCAGGGTGACCGAAACAGAGGCACAAAGGGAAAAAACAAGAAGACAAGGTACAGGGTCCTCAACCAACCCAATCAGAAGGAAAGCTCCTCAAGGCAGTCTTTAGAAGGACTCTCCCTGGGCCCTCCTCTTCCCCTCTCTGGTCTTCACTCACAGGACAGCTTAATCTCTCTCTCTTTCTCTCTCTGTCTCTCTCTCTCTCTCTCTCTCACACACACACACACAACAACAACACATGGTGAGTTGGGGTTCCAGCTCAGTGTGTGTGCGTGTGTGTGTGTGTGTGTGTGTGAGTAGGGTCTCCTGGGGAAGGAAGGTCGGCCAAGCTACTATAATTATTCCAGGGAACATCACTCTCTGCCAGCAGAACTAAAATCCCAGCTCTCCTGCCTGGCTCTTTTCTTTGGGCAATAATGGCCACAAACCTTTTGCTACAGAGGAAGTATGACTGCTCACAGATGGTGTGGCAATTCCAGAGCCTCCACAGTTGGATCTGCTGTCCTTGGCACACCCAGGGCCTGTGCTAGGCCCACCCAAGGGCTCCTCCCAGTCTCTCGGCCCCCATCCTAGGTACCAACGTTAATCCCTTTTGATTCCCAAAGCCTTAAAGTGTCAGAACCAAACCACCTAGTCCCATTGTACAGATGAGAACACCAAGGCCCAGAGAGCACAGGCACTTGGCTAAAGTCACAAAGATGAGAGAATGATGGAAGTCCAGTTCTCTTGCAGTTTCGCTTTCTGACGCCCCAAAGCACCCCCTTCCTCTAGAGCTGCCCCCAGAGCATCCCATGAAGAACTCCTCTGTTTCCCAAACCTGCCTGGGGAGGCTGGGGGTGGGGGGAGCTGGAGGTTTCCTGTCTGGGCTGAGAGTGAAAGGGCTAAAAGAAAGAACAAGGAAGGAGCAGCCAGCAGCCACAAAAGGCTTCAAAGGGCTCGGTCCTCTGCCAAACTGGCTGTGCACAGCCCAGCGGAGCCTGCCCCCACCCTGCGGCCAAGACCATTCATTCTCTCTCTCCCTCCCAGAAGCATTAGGAGGCCAGGGCCTGGGAGGAAGCTTCCCTGCAACCCCAGGTCCTGCCACCCAAGGCGTGAGCTCTGGGAATGTGTCCCGCCTCCTGCCACAGCCCCAGCAGGCAGCGGGCAAAGCAGGCCAACTCCCGACTGGCCTGCAACCTGGAGCAGGATTTGGACTCAGCTGTGGCTCTCGGGGTTGGAAGAAGTGTGGATCATAGACAGAGACACTAAGGCCCAAGGAAGGGCCAGAGAGTGGCAAAGACTGCAGGGTCCACGTGGCGACGATCTTTTCCTGTAGGTCCCTCCTGACGGCAGAAGCCACCTACAGCTTGAAGTCTCCATGGGCGAAGGGAAGAGACAGAAAAGATGGAGGGAAAGGCAAGCTCCCAGGCTCCCTGTTGGCATAGGTGACATTTTGGGGAAAACGGAGTTATGCACTGTGGGGAGATTCGATTCGGAGCCAGGGCTGAGTCTAAGGCTGGGATCTGTGTGGCTGAGATCTGTGCTCACTTCGAGGTTTCTGTGCTTGCCTTGACGGCTCCTGCGCCCGGGGATCCATAAACCCCAAGGTTGGTGCACCCTGCGGTCGCCATGCCCCTCGGATTCTTTTCAGGGCACCTCCCATCTGGCACCTGGAGCTCCCGAGTGCGCGCGCCTGGGGAGAGCTGTGCCCCGCGCGGAATCCGTGCGCTTCAGCTCGGGGCTCCCAGGTTCGGCGCCCGTTAGTGGGCACCGGGCGCCCGGTGTCCGCGGGGCTGCCTGGAGATGCAACTGACCTTGGCGGGCATCAGAATGATGAGTGGCAGCAGCAGGAGCGGGGTGATGAACAAGATCACGAAGGACTTGAACTTGGCGACATAGCTCAGCGCCGAGGCCATCGCGCGGGAGGGAGACTGACGGGAGAGACGAGTGAGGGGCTGCTAGAGGCGCCGCGGGCTTAAGAAGCGGCCGCAGTCCGCGGGGATTGGGGAGGGGGCGGTGACAACTCCGCCCCCCACAGTGGGGCCTCCCCCCGGCCCTGGGGGCGGGGCCACCCCTCGGGGTCGGTGGGACGCGCCTGCCCCCAATTCTGCCACCCCGCGGCAGCGGGAGGCCTCTTTGGACTCCAACGCTTCGGGCCAGCCCTCTAGGGGCAGCCTGGGCCCTAGCACCTCGCGCTCTCCAGGACTCTGCTGCGCTGCCTGGGCAGAAGTGCGCCCCGGGGCTGCCCAGCAGGGCGTTTCGGTCACTGGTGCTGCCAGCTTTGTCGTGAGGCTCCCTCCCGCGTCCGCACCTGCTCTTTCTTGGGCTCTGAAGGGTCCTAGATGAAAACCTCTGCAGGCCTCTGGGTCTCTCAGGTCTCTCTCCCGGATCTCCCTCTCCTTTTCACCTCCTTACTTCCGCCCCTACCATGCCTCTCCCCAAGGTGTCCCCGCGCGCCCCGCGCCCTCCGCACCGCGGGCCTCGCTTCCCAGTCTCCCCTGGCTTCCTTGCCGCGTCGGCCCCACTCCAGGTGCAGGACCCCTTTTCCTCAGCACGCCCCCTTCGGCCTGGAGCTCCTGGGTGATCGCAGGGGAGGCGAGGCCACTGTCCTCCGCGGTCCGGGCGGCTCTCGCGCTCCAGTGGACACCGCGCCCCGCAGACACCAGGCGGGCAGATGCGGGCGCGCGTCTTGAAGGGGCCGCACTGAGCCCCAGCAGCCGCAGCTGCCCGCCCTACCCAGGTCGCTATTGCCATTTTTTACAGAGGAAAAGACACTACTAAGGCGATTCTGAGACAGTCGTCCATGTGTTCATTCAGCCCGCCAGGCAGCAGACAGGTACCGAGAACCTCTTCTCCGCTAGGCCCTGTTTTGGGCACTGGAGACACACGGATGCAAAGATATCCCCACCTCTGTGATTTTCTTCTTTCCTCTCTTCTGCCTGCCTTCTCATTCTGCAGCTTCCTTTCGGGAAGTCTCATCCTTGCTGGTGGCTTAACCACAGCCTGCTCCTTAGTCATTATCATCCTCTGCTTTCAACCCAGCCATGATGCCAGAGTCCCAGATTTCCTTATGTCCAACCTCCCACAGACTGGACGTATCTCAGTCCGGAAAACTCAACACATACTGAATCACGCTCATGAGTCCCTTCCTGTGACCTGCACCCAAAGACACACATTCCTCCAAACCCCTCCTTCAATTGCCTCCCTCATGCCCCCTCTCTTTCTGATTCTCATTCATTTAGCCCTGGGTTTTCCCCTTTCCTCTTTTCACCAGGGCACTCAGCATAATTTGTACCTCTTATATTTATTGGTGTAATTTTTATTTTTTTACTTTTTTTTTAAGTAAAATAAAAATACAAAATACAAATAAAAATAATTAAAAATAATTGACAAATAATTGTCTATATTTATGAAGTACCATGTGATTTTTCAGTGTATGTATAATTGTGACATGATCAAATCAGGCTAATGAGCATATTCATCACTCAGATATTTATCAAATATTTGTCATTTCTTTGTGGTGACAACATTTAAAATATCTTGTAGCTTTTAAAAAATATATGATACATTATTATGATGTCATTTCTATTTACTGTCTGTTTTATTCATCACTGCCTATCCAGCTAGCACCTTTCCCAGTGCCTGACCCAGGGTGTGCACTCAAGCCTTTTTCTCTGGGATGAATGAATGAGAGCGAGTAAACATCTTCAGTTCTTTTTTTTTTTTTTTTTAATTTTACTTTAAGTTCTGGGATACATGCCCTGAATATGCAGGTTTGTTACATAGGTATACACGTGCCATGGTGGTTTGCTCCACCTATCAATCTGATATCTAGGTTTTAAGCCCCATATGCATTAGGTATTTGTCCTAATGCTCTCCCTCCCCTTGCCCCCTAGCCCCTGACAGGCCTCAGTGTGTGATGTCCCCTTCCCTGTGTCCATGTGCTCTCATTGTTCAACTCCCACTTATGAGCGAGAACATTCAGTGTTTGGTTTTCTGTTCCTGTGTTAGTTTCCTGAGAATGATGACTTCCAGCTTCATCCATGTCCCTGCAAAGGACATGAGCTCATTATTTTTTGTGACTGCATTATATTCCATGGTATATATGTGCCACATTTTCTTTATCCAGTCAATCACGATGGGCATTCGGGTTGGTTTTAAGTCTTTGCTATTGTAAATAGTGCTGCAATAAACATATGTGTACATGTATCTTTAATAGTAGAATGATTTATAATCCTTTGGGTATATACCCAGTAATGAGATTGCTGGGTCAAATGATATTTCTGATTCCAGATCCTTGAGGAATCACCACACTGTCTTCCACAATGGTTGAACTAATTTACACTCCCACCAACAGTGTAAAAGTACAACTTCAGTTCTTAATACAACTGCTTCTGAGGGGATTCACCACAGCATGGACTCCGAGGCTAGTCTGCCTGGGCTTATATGCTGCCCTAGCTCATCCTGGCTGTGTGCCTCAGACAAGTTGCCCTCTCTGAGCTTATCCCGTCATAAATGGAGATAACAGCACCAACTTTGATTTTAAACAGCTGTTTTGGAGATTATATGAGTTCATGCTCAGAGTGTAGATGGGAACTCTCTGTACTATTTTGTAACACCTGGTGAGTCAAACTATTTTAAAATAAAAATCATTTTTAATTGTGACAAATAAAAAACATACCTCAGACTGATGAATCCAATTCTTCCCAGCTATATTTTATGGCTGATATTGGTAGCTGAGAAAATTGGGATACTAGCCTAGGCACCATAGCTCACATCTATAATCCCATCACTTTGGGAGGCCAAGGTAGGCGTATCACTTGAGTTCAAGAGTTCAAGACTAGCCTGGGCACCATGATGAGACCCCCATCTCACCAAAAATACCAAAAAATTAACCGGGTGTTGTGAGAGGGTGGCTTGAGCCCAGTGGGCGGAGGTTGCAGTGAGCTGTGATTGCTCATTGCGATGAGATTATGACATCCAGACAAGCCAAGGAATACAGCAGGTGACTAGGATTTTCTCAGATTTTGGATACTTTCATTTGCATCTTACTTAAACTTAAGTAAGTAAGTTTATTTGCACTTGGGCTTAAAGAGGTATGTGAGTATTTCTATGGACAGAGCTGCGCCCTTGGTCACTAGAGTAGTCTTATCAGTTTCCCCCCATATTTTAACTTGAGAACACTGTTTTATTTGTAAACAAGCTTTAGTTGCTAAAAAGGCAGGTCCCGGATGTTGTCAATAGAAGAGAGTATTGGTCGGCGTTCCTGGGTTGGACTTACAACCACCATATTTATGGGGGTGCTGCAAGTCAGCTGGGAGTCCATGGTTTGGCAACTCTGCTCCAGGCTGTGGGTAGATGGTGGGTGGTTCCACGGCCTTCTGGTTCTGCACCGTGGATGGACATCACCCAGACTGAGGAAGCAGAGGCTCTTGGGGACATGTTGTTTTCATGGCAGGAGCCAAGAGTGCTGGTGGGAATTTGCAGTACCTCAAAAAAAGCTTCTGCTCAGGGATAGCGTGCTTCACCGATCTCACCTTCTACTAGCCAATGTAAGTCTCATGGTCAAGTCCAGAATCAAGAGTGGGGGAAATATACTCAGTCTACGGGAAGGGGTGGCAAAGTTGGGGGGAATTAATAACTGTGAACAAATAATACAATGTACCACCTACAGTAAATACTATTGAGTCCGGGGCAAGACACCTGTATCTCTCTCTTAGTAAAGTGTGTGGAAATGGTATCAACTTATGTGAGTTAGTTGAGTTCAGTTCTACGAGTTATATGAATTCGAAGATGGTTGTCACAGGGATGATAATTAGCATATATTCAAATTGGAACATGAATCAGACTCTTTTTGGGGGCAGGAATTAAGTCTTATTAGGATGATTAATATGACAGTAAAGTCTAACTTTGCCAATTAGGGTTTATAGAGGATGCTTCCCATAACCAGCTGAGCTAAACTTGTAGCTCCAAGCTTTTGACAAAAGTATATTTGAAACACACGCTACCAGAAAATCATTTACTATTATCTTGGCTAAGATGTGTTGAAATTAACATTTTTATTACCCAAGATCTTTCTGAGTATACCAGGTCTTAAAAGATGCCTCTCAAGACGATCACTTGAACTCAGGAGTTCAAGGGTACAGTGAGCTATGATCATGGCACTGCTTTTCAGCCTGGGAGACAGAGCAAGACCCTATCACTAAAAAAAAGAAATGAAAAGAACATAGGCATAAATAAACACCAAATTTAGTTTAGCTTTAAACTATTTAGGTTAGCTCAGGTTGGAAAATTCAACACATCCTGAATCAAGCTCATGAGTCCTTTAATCACAGGGGGCCTGTGATTAAAGAGTGATACTTCAGCTGTATCTGAAGTGTTTTATTATTTTTAACTGGTTATGTTACAGAGATGTTTATCATATTATCCTTTATTCTTTTAAAAATATTACAAAGAAGGCACAATACATGTTTCTAGCCTTTTTAAAGGAACCCACATGCATTTAATACTAGAAATGTATTCATGAGATTCAAGGCATAAGATTAAGAAAAAAATATTTCAGACAAAATAAAGAGAGCTGATATCCCACTTACTGAAAATGTAGTCTCCTCCAAAACTATCCTTTTTTTCCGGAGGCAAGGGTTGTTAAGTTAGAGAGAGAGCCACCCAGGATGAAAAGGCTGCACTGTGTGTTTTTAACTTAGGCAAGTATCTTTTTATCACTGTGTATATAAATGAAGCCTGAAGGAAAATGTGAACTTTGATCTCTTTCCAAATTGATGCTGAGTCCAAAGTTTTGTGTCACCATAGTACTAGTAGCCTTGAATCCACAGTTTCCTTTGGACTGAGTGAGGCTTCATATTTTCCCCTGCACTCTATTTAGCTCCTTTTTTGTTGAGTGGCATGCAATTCTTAAGCCCTTCCCCCCCACCCCCAGATGCATTAATCAATAGAAAAGATAAAAATATTTGTGTTGGGGGATATCTTTCCATCAGTAAAATGTGTACATTTTTATGACACATGGCATATCATTGTTAAAGATGCCATATAAAGTTTACCCTCTGGATTAAATTAGACGATGGTTTCCTTTTTAGAGAAAGTTGTCAGAATTCCCCAGTAAGACATCTGTGTTGGGAATGGAGAGGATTAGTGTGAGATATTTCATAAAAAGAGTCTGTAGGACAAATTTTTCCTCTTTACTGGAAGATTCTCAATAGTGCACACACACATTTAGTAACATCTATCTCAACAAAACCTTGTCTTCCTTAACTGCCCATCCCCTACCAGCTAAAGCCTTGTTTTTCTCATGCCTTAGTGGCAAAACTCCTAGGAAGAGTTGTTTATACTCACTGTCTTCACTTTTTCTCCACCCAGTCTCCATTGAACCCATTCCAATCAGGATTTTGCAACTCTATTCAGACTGTCTGTCAAGGTCACAGTCACCTCCAAATCACTGATCTCGTGGCTGGCCACCTTTCAGCCTTTATCTCTCTCTGCCCCTTGGCAGCATCTGTTATTACTGAGCATTCTGAATTACAATGCCTTTTCCACTTGCCTCCCAGACACCACACTCCCTGGTTTTCCTCCCACCTTCTCAGCGGCTTCTTCTCAGTCTCTTTTTCAAGTTCTTCTGAAACTCCAAACATTGGCGTGTCCCAGTGCTCAGTTCCTTCCTGATTTCTCCCGTTTCATGGCTTTAAACACCATCACATGTAGACAGCTCCCAAAAGTATGTCTCCAGGCCAGCCCCAGCCTCTCTCCTAACTCCACATTTGCATCTCCAACAGCCTACCTGACAATTGTACTTGAATTTCTAAGGGGCATCTCACACTTAACATGTCCCAAATAACTCCAGAATACCATTCTCCAGCACAAACTGGTCTTTCCCATCTTAGTAAATTGCAAGTCCATTTTTCCAATTGCTCAGCCCAAGGCACTTGGATTAGGCCAGGTACAGTGGTTCATGCCTGTAATCCCAGCACTTTGGGAGGCCGAAGCGGGTGAATCACTTGAGGTCAGGAGTTCAAGACCAGTCTGGCCAACATGGTGAAATCCCATCTCTACTAAAAATACAAAAATTAGCTGCGCATGGTGGCATGCGCCTGTAATCTCATCTACTCAGGAGGCTGAGGCAGGAGAATCGCTTGAACCTGAGGCAAAGTTTGCAGTGAGTCAAGATCACACCATTGAACTCCAGCCTGGGCGACAAAGCAAGACTCTGTCCCCCACCCCAAATAAAAAAAACAGTTGGATTATTCTTGACTTTCTTTCACACCCAGGCTTCCAACCCAGTCCTCTGGGCTCTAACTTCTAAATATATCTGTCATGCAATTATTCTCATCACCTCCATGGGAACCAACCTGATCTAGCCCCATGCCTAGATGTCTTTCCTTTTCTTTCTTTTTTTTGAGATGGAGTCTCACTCTGTTGACCAGGCTGGAGTGCAGTAGCATGATCTCAGCTCACTGCAACCTCCACCTCCTGGGTTCAAGTGATTCTCCTGCCTCAGCCTCCTGAGTAGCTGGGATTATAGTCATGCACCACCACACCCAGCTAATTTTTTTGTATTTTTAGTAGAGACGGGGTTTCACCACGTTGGCCAGGCTGGTCTCGAATGCCTGACCCCATGATCCGCCAATCTTGGCCTCCCAAAGTGCTGGGATTACAGGTGTGAGCCACCGCTCCCAGCCCCGCATGACTAGATTTCTAACTGATCTCCCTGCCTTCACACTTGCCTCTGTTCAGTCTATTCTCAGAAGAGCCCCCAGAGATAACTTTTTAAATCATAATTCTGATCATGTCATTTCTCTGCTCAAAACCCTTCATTGACTTTCCACCTCGTTCACCATTTGACAATGACTTCCCCAGGGAAAAGATTTACCCTGAAAAAAAAAAAAAAAAAAAAAGAAAGGGCTCTGCCAGACCGGGGAGACACCAGCCTTTAGCAAATGGAAGGAGGAAAAGATGCTGATGGAGAGGACAAAAAAGGTGCACCAATGGAAGAAGGAGGAAAACAAAGGCAGAGGAAACCAATGAAAGCCAAGGATTGGAAGGGATTCAGGGAGGAGGGAGGGGCCTACAGTGCTGACTGTTGAGTGCATGACGACTGGGCAAAAAGCTCATTGCAGATAGAGTGGAGTCCAGTAGCAGTGGAGGCAGAAGCCAGATTGAAACAGAGTAGGGAGAGAATGGGAAGCGATGCAAAGCAACACCAGCAAGGTTAGACTGCTGCTTCCAGAAGTTTGACTGCGAGGAGAAAAGAAAAGGGAGGTGTACTTGAAACGACTAAAGGGTCAAAGGAGATTTTCCGTTTATTTGCTTTTATAATGGGAGAGACACGCACAAATTTATATCTGGGGGGAGGGGAGGAGAGAAGAGGCTATAGGAAGTAAAGAAAAAGAAAAGAAATAGAATCGGGATGCTATGAAAGAAAGCTATGGAGGGCTGGATAGAACTGCCTTTGATAGGAAGAAGGAGCTTGGTAGGGATGAATGAGAGTGCAGAGGTGCAGATGTCAGGGAAGATAGAGCTATATCAGTAAATAAAGCCCAAAAGAAAGCAGAAAAAGCTATGCGTGTTACCACAAAGCTAGTGACTAGACACTGGGACCTCTGCTGATGTTAAACTCAGAAAATCCCAAAGCCTCCCAGACTGAGCTGGCCGACAGAAAGAAGCAGGAAGCCCAGACTCCACCTTCCCTTTTTCTTACAAATCTCTTGCAATGCACCTCATTGTCAAAATGAGAATCACATCTGAAGCCTTAAGCCCTAGCTACCAAGGAAACTGCAGTTGGGAAAGTACACAGGAGGAGGATAGAATGGATGTTGAGGCCCAGTTTTCCATATCCAATCACCTATGTGTGTGTGTGTGTTTTTTAGATGGAGTCTTGCTCTGTCGCCCAGGCTGGAGTGCAGTGGTGTGATCTTGGATCACTGCAACCTGCATCTCCTGGGTTCAAGCAATTCTCCTGCCTTAGCCTACTGAGTGGCTGGGATTACAGGCACCTGCCACCGTACCCGGCTAATTTTTGTATTTTTAGTAGAGACAGGGTTTCACCATCTTGGTCAGGCTGGTCTTGAACTCCTGACCTCGTGATCCACCCGCCTCAGCCTCCCAAAGTACTGGGATTACAGGTGTGAGCCACCACACCCAGCATATGTTGTATGTATGTATGTATATATATATATATATACACATACATATGCAAATATATATTATAATGTGTTTTTACATGAAATATAAAATTATAAATGCAATGCACCTCATTGTCAAAATGAGAATCACATCTGAAGCCTTAAGCCCTAGCTACCAAGGAAACTGCAGTTGGGAATATATAATTATGCATTATATGTTATATATTTTTAAAATATTTTTAATCTATTTTTGAGAGACAAGTGAGCTATAACCACATTACTGTACTCCACTCTGTCACCTGGGCTGGAGTACAGTAATGTGGTCATAGCTGACTGCAGCCTTGAACTCCTGGGCTCAAGCAATCCTCTTGTCTTGGCCTCCCAAAGTGCCGGGATTACAGGCATGAGCCACTGCACCTGGCCTATATTTACTTTTTATATGTAAATGTCATGTATTTAGACATATATCATCTTTATTGAGCTATAATTCACATGTCATACAATTTACCCATTGAAAGAATACCATCAATGGTTTTTAGTGTATTCAGAGTTGTGCAACCATCATCACAGTCAATCTTAGAACATTTTTATCACCCCAGAAAGAAACCCTGGAGGTGGAGCAAGATGGCCAAACAGAAGCCTCCACAGTCATCCTCCCTCCTGCTGCCTTCTGGACAGCAGGTGACTCCAATTCAACCGCTCAAAAATGATATTGCTTCTGTTATATCATTTTGAATTCTGGCTTCTGCCTCCATGGCTACTGAACTCCACTCCATCTGCAATGACCTTGTCGCTCAGTCCTCATGCACTTGACAGGAGGTGGTGCAAGATGGCCAAATAGAAGCTTCCACCAGTCATCCTCCCAAATTTAACAACTGCCTACGCACAAAAAAGCACCACTGTAAGAACCAAAAATCAGGTCCATGATCACGGTACCTGGTTTTAACTTCATGTCACTGAAAGACATACTGAAGAGGGTAGGAAAGGCAGTCTGAAGTTGTTGATGCCATCCCTCCCCCACCCCCCGGCAGTGGTCATGTGGTACAAAGAATTTGTGCATTTAGGAGAGGGAGAATACAGTGATCATGGGACTTTGCATTGGAACTTGGTGATGCCTTACCACAGCAGAAAGCCACACTGGGCAGAGCTCAGCCAACACCCACAGAGGGATCCTCCATCCCAGTGGGTGGAAGCTGAGTTCTGACAAGCCTCGCCACCGCAGGCTAAAGTGCTCTGGGGTCCCAGATAAACTTGAAAGGCAGTCTAGGCCATAAGGACTGCAACTGCTAGGCAGGTGCTGGTGCTATGCTGGGCTCAGAGCCAGTGTCTCACTAAGGCCTGAACCTTGTGAGATACCAGCCAGGGTAGCCAAGGGAATGCTCGTGCTACTCTTCCTCTAACCCCAGGCAGTGCAACTCATAACCACAGGAGAGACCCCTTCCTTCTGTTTGAGAAGAGGAGAAGGAAGAGTAAAGAGGGCTTTGTCTTGAATCTTGGATACCAGCTCAGCTACAGTAGGATAGGGCACTGGGCAGAGTCCTGAGGCATGATTCCAGGCCCTAGGTCCTGGATGACATTTCTAGACATACCGTGGGCCAGAAGAGAGCCCACTTTGAAGGGAAGGACCCAATCCTGGAAGAATTCATCATCTGCTGACTAAAGAGCACTTGGGCCCTGAATAATCAACAGTGGTAGCCAGGTAGCACATGCCACGGGCCTTGGATGAGACTCTGAAATGTGCTGGCTTCTGGTGTGATGCAGCACATTCCCAGCTATAGTGGCTATGGGGAGAGATTCCTTCTGCTTCAGAAAAGCAGAGGGAAGAGTGCAATGGACTTTGTCAGCATAGGTACTAGCTCAGCCATGGTGGAGCAGAGCACCAAGCAGGCACTCAGGGTTTCTGATTCCAGGCTGGGCCCTTGGATGGCATTTCTGGACCTGCCCTAGGCCAGAAGGGAGCCCACTTCCCTGAAGGATGAGACCCAGGCCTGGCAGCATTCATCACAAGCAGGCTGAAGAGCCCTTGGGCCTTGAATGAACATTGGTGGTACCCTAGGAATATGCCACCTTTGACCCTCTGGGCCTGTGGTAGTGGTGACCATGGGGAGAGACTCCTCTGCTTGTGTAAAGGGAAGGGAAGAGTATAAAGGCTGTATATAATAGTCCCACAGCTAGTGCCATATTAAATGGGGAAAAACTGAAAGCCTTTCCTCTAAGATCTGAAACATGACAAGGATGCTCACGTTACACCTGTTATTCAACATAGTACTGGAAGTCCTTGCTAAAGCAATCAGACAAGAGAAAGAAATAAAGAACATACAAATCAGGAAGGAAATAGTCAAATTATCCTTGTTTGTAGATAGTGTGATCTTACGTTTGGAAAAACCTAAAGACTCCACCAAAAAAAACTGTCAGAACTGATAAACAAATTCAGTAAGTGCAGCATGCAAAATCAACATATAAAAATCAGTAGCATTTCACTATATTAATAGTGAACAAGCTGAAAAAGAAATCAAGAAAGTAATTCTCTTTACAGTAGCTGCAAGTAAAATTAAATATTTAGGAATTAACCAAAGAAGTGAAAGATCTTTACAATGAAAACTATAAAACACTAGTGAAAGAAATGGAAAAGGACACCAAAAAAATGGAAAGTTATTTCATGTTCAAGGATTGGAAGAATCAATGTTGTTAAACTTTCCATAGTATCCAAAGTGATCTACATATTCAATGAAATCCCTGTCAAATTACCAATGGACATTCTTCTCAGAAATTAAAAAAAAACAAACCCTGAAATGTATACAACCCAGAATAGCCAAAGCTAACCTGAGCAAAAAGAACAAAAGTGGAGGAGTCACATTACCTGACTTTAAATTATACTACAGAGCTGCAGTTACCTCACCAAAACAGCATAGTAACGGCATAAAAATAGACACAGACTAATGGAACAGAATAGAGAACGCAGAAACAAATATACAAATCTACAGTAAACTCATTTTTGACTAAGGTGACAAAAACATACATGGTGAAAAGACAGCCTCTTCAATAAATGATGCTGAGAAAACTGGTTATCCTAAAATTACAAGATCATCTTAACAGATGAAGAAAAAGCATTTGACAAAATCCAGCATCTTTTTATGATTAAAAACCTCAGCAAAATTGGCCTACAAGGGACTTACCTCAATGTAATAAAAGACATCTATGACAAACCCATAGCCAACATAATACTGAATGAGGAAAAGTTGAAAGCATTCCCTCTGAGAGCTGGAACAAGACAATGACACTCACTCTCATTGCTTCTATTCAACATAGTACTGGAAGTCCTAGGCAGAGCAATCAGATAAGAAAAATTCATATGGAACCAAAAAAGAGCCTGCATAGCCAAAGCAAGACTAAACAAAAAGAACAAATCTGGAAGCATCACATTACCTAATTTCAAACTATACTCTAAGGCCATAGTCACACAAACAACATGGTACTTGTATAAAAATAGGCACATAGATCAATGGGACAGAATACAGAACCCAGAAACAAACCCAAATACTTACAGCCAACTGATCTTCAACAAAGCAAACAAAAACATAAAGTGGGGAAAGGACACCCTATTCAACAAATGGTGCTGAGATAATTGGCAAGCCACATGTAGGAAATGCAAATCAAAACCGTAATGGGATACCACCCTACTCCTGCAAGAATGGAATAATAAAAAATAAAAATAAATAGATGTTGGTGTGGATGCAGTGAAAAGCGAACACTTATATACTGCTGGTGGGAATGTAAACTAGTACAACCACTATGGAAAACAGTGTGGAGATTCCTTAAAGAACTAAAAGTAGAACTACTATTTGATCCAAAGATACTTGCACATGCATGTATATAGCAGCACAATTTGCCATTGCAAAAATATGGAACCAGCCCAAATGCCCATCAACCAAAGAGTGGAGAAAGAAACTGTGGTGTATATATACAACAGAATACTACTCTGGCACAAAGAGGAATGAATTACTGGCATTCACAGCAACCTGGATAGCATTGGAGACTATTATTCTAAGTGAAGTAACTTAGGAATGGAAAACCAAATATTGCATGTTCTCACTCATAAGTGGGAGCTAAGCTATGAGGATGCAAAGGCAGAAGAATGATACAATGGACTTTGGGGGCCTGGGGGAAAAGGTGGGAAGGGAGTGAAGGATAAAAAGTCACACATTGTGGTCAATGTGTACTGCTTGGGTGACGGGTGCACCAAAATCTCACAAATCACCACTAAAGAACTTACATAACCAAATACCACCTGTTCCCCCCAAATCTATGGAAATTTTTTTAAAAAGACAGTTGATTTAAAGTCTGTGTCTAATAATTTCAATGTCTGTGCTTCCTGAGGGAATATGATGGTTAATTTTATGTGTCACTTTGGCTAGGCTATGATGCTCAGGCATTTGGTGAAACACCAGACTAGATGTTGATGTAAAAGTGTTTTCTAAATGTGATCAACATTTACATCATTAGACTTTGAGGAGAACAAATTACTCTCCATAATATGGGTTGGCCTTATTCAATCACATGAAGGCTGTAAGAGAGAAGACTGAGGCTCCCTGAAGTAAAAGAAATTCTGTCTCCAGACTGCCTTCAGGTTCAACACTACATCAATTTCTGCTGGAATTTCTAGCAAGTTTTGGACTTGCCATTTCCCACAATTATATGAGTCAATTCCTCTAAATCTTTTTCTGTCTTTCTTTGCCTCCTTCTTCTCTCCCTCTCTCCTCTCTCTCTCTCTCTCTCCACATATATATGATAGCTACATAAATATATTCTGTTTCTCAGAAGAATCATGACTAATGGAGACAGTTTCTGTTAACTTTTCTGCTGTAAATGGACCATATTTTGCTTTTTCTGTAAATGCCTCATAATTTTCGGTTGAAAACTGGACATTTTGAATACCATAATGTGGTAACTCTGGAAATCAGAGTCTTCTCTGTCCTTGGGGCTTGTTAATGTTGCTTGCTGAAGGTGTAATTGTGTTTTTAGTAACTTTTAAAACTATTTTTTGTTGTTTATGGTTTTTGAAGTTTCTGTTACTTTATCTTGTGGTCACCTAGTGGCTTGACAGAGATTTCCTTAAGTACCTGGTGACAAAAATTTAAAAAGAAAAAAAAAGGAAAAATATACCCTTTCAGTCTTCGCCAGTTGGCTCTGTGTTGGGACACTTTCTCAACACATATCCAGGCTGTTTATAACTCCGCCTTAGCCTTTACTTCCTGCTTGCACTGAGCTTAAGGTTTATCCTCAAGTGAAAACTTTAACATCTTCCTAGGTCTTTTCTGAGTTTTCAACCTACCCAGGGTGTGCACATGGCTTTCTAGATTCCTCTAGCCTATGTAGGAACTTTTCAAAGCCCTTGTCTCTCAAAGTGCCTCTCTTTCAGCTTTTCCTCCCAGGCTTCTGCTGTGTCTATTATTTACCCTAATTGTAATACCTCACTAAAAGCAGCAGTGTCTTGTTCACTTGACTTTCAGTGTTTTCAAGGAAATTTAAACTGCTGCGTGCTAAGAGAGTTCTAAGATACTTAGATGCTACAAAGGCAAGGGTCTTGAATCAGTTCTTCAGGGAACCTCTAGATAGGTTCAAATATACAAACAGAAGTCCTTGAGAACAAGGTTCACTCTGCTTCCCCTAGAACCAGGAACGCGTACTGGGAACATGGGTTGCCATTTTCAAGACTGCCACCAAGCTGGAGAGAAGAATGGAGCAAGAGTAAATTAAAATGCCACAGAGCTTTTCTATCATGTTTAAGTCATCTTCTTCTTGATTCAGCATTTGTGTGGTTGCTGTAAACCTTAGGATGTTTTCTGAAGTTCCAATAAAGTTGTTGCTGGTAGTTTTTGCTCAGTTTTTGGGTGTTTATGTGGAGGAGCCCTCGGAGTTCCTTACTTCACTATTTTCACTGACGTCATCACTTAAAGTGCATTTTTAAATGTTCAACTATATGGAGATTTTGGTTACCTTTTTATTATTGATTTTTAATTGCACTTTAATCAGAGAACATGATTAATATTGATTTTATATTTCTTGAAACTTGTTTTATGACCTCTGTGATCAGTATTTCCTACGTACCCTTTCATTAAGTATGCAATGTTTCAAGGGTCTCAGTTTTACTGGAGGTGGGGACAGGTGTCAGTTTCAATGCCTAGTTCAAGAGAGCCGGAAACTTTATATCCTTTTCCATGCGGCTGTTAAGACTCAGTCTATTATTTTAAAGAATGGAAAGCCTCTCCTGATCATCACCACCATTAGGATTGCTAGGGAATAAGCTCACTTTCTGAATGCCCTGGTTTTTAGTTCAAGTTTGGTCCCTGAAGATTTCCCTACCTTCTTGGGTGCTCATATATGCATTTTAAAAGTTTTCTGCATTTCTAGGTGCTTTGTAACAGTGGTTTTTCAGATTTGTTTGTAATATGGTCAAAAAGAGAAGTCTTCATTTTCTTTCTATTCTTCGTTTTATCTCTAACCTACCTTTATTTACAAAATGAAGTATTAAGTTATACTCCTGTGGTAAGTTGTAGAATTTCTGCTGGCCCACTATGAACAAGCAGCTGAGACAGTATGGCCACATTGCCAACACGAGAAAATGCATGGGGGGAACTTTTTACTCTTCTCTGTCTTAATAAAGATAAATCCATTTATGTGATCTTTCCTGGTCAGGCTCTTT
This sequence comes from Sapajus apella, assembly GCF_009761245.1. NCBI lineage: Eukaryota > Metazoa > Chordata > Mammalia > Primates > Cebidae > Sapajus > Sapajus apella. Next base: position 26,484,189 of record NW_022436952.1, on the reverse strand, counting down.
TGCTGCCAAAATAATTAACTGATATAGACTGGATTAGAAATATAGTACTTAATTGACTAATATTACATAACTGAGATTGGAAAGTAATCTCTATGTGGTTTATAACCTTCAAAGAGAATGTCAAAAGTTTTGAGGATCTTTGGATCTTTTTCAGTGAGAAAATTAAGACACAATCGGCACTCTTTTTTTAAACGGCACATCCAAGTCTTATACAACCAACTACCATGGTAACTGAGGTGCACACTTCTACTGGCTCTCCCCCATCACTCAGTGATGGGGTACTCTGAAAATTCATCACAAATTATCATGCCCACTAAATTATAATGCCCATAATTTGAGATAAATATAAATATATTGTGAGACATCACATGTTTCATCTTTAGGTTTCTTTGGGAATTGGTCATTTTCAGACATTTTAGTAAAGCTATAAATAGGTTCATGAACATTAGAAATGACATATGTAGCCAGGTTTGTCCTATGCACTAAGAGTCGGCTGAGACATGTTGATTCTCTAGCATGCTCCATTAACTTATTGGACAAAACATGAAATACATCTTCTGAGAAATTAGACAGCATAGAACCATGATTTCTGAAAAAAGGAACCTGACAAGGTATGATTCCAGCCTTTCTTCCTGGAGAAACTCTCCAGGGACAGCAAAGCAGCAAAGGGAGATAGAATCTGCGCAGAGCACAGCTGTCTTGCTGAGTTGAAGATACAGAAATCGAGTTTAGGGAGGCTGAGGTAGCTGGAGTTTTCGGAGTGTTCTGAAGCTCCATATATTTATCTATAAGAGTTTTCTTGAGTTTTTTCTGAATATAATGCTACACATAAGTAGGGCGAGACTCCCCAAGACCAGATAAAGAACAACAGATAAAGAGAAACTATCAGAGATTTATAAACTGAAAAATTACCAGAGCTTTCACTGAGTCAGGAGAAATTAAAGTTTCCAACATCAGGCGTAGAGAGACCTAAATGAACAGGACATTTTGTAAAGACCCCAGAAAGTTCATGCCTTAGGTGTAGAGCTAAACTACCCTGATAGTAAAAGCTATTATACCTCTACCTGGGAAAACAATCTTCAAAGCAAGCTTTCTGAAGATCAAGCCGATCTGCAAGTAAATAACTGCCCGCCAGAACCAAACTCAACCTTCTTAAAGGAACATAACCAAATGCAAAATGTAGCATTCAAAATGTACAACATCTAATTAAAAATTAGCAGATATGTGAAGTGTGAAAGTAAGACCCACAGCAGAAGAAAAGTCAGTCAAGAATTTACAGAGATGAATTCACAGACAAAAGATTTAAAACAGCTATTATAACCATGATATGGAAACATTAACACAATAAAGAGGAAAAGGAAAACTAGAAAAAAGAAACAAATGGGGCTACAAGAGCTCAGGTGTACAAATCTGAATAAAAATTTACAGATAGACTTACTAGCGTATTAGATATTGCACAAGAAAAGATCAGTGAACTTGAAAACAAACAACTTAAAGTTTAAACTGAAGCAAAGAGAAAAAAAGATAGTTGGAAAATTCACAGGGCTGCAGTAACATGTGAGACAATATTAAGCAGTCTAACATTAAGTGTAATTGGAGTTCCAGACTGGCATAGGAGCATAAAATAAAGAGGCGGGCCTAAGCTCCCTGGATAAACCAAAGACACAGGAAGCTCCCTGGATAAACCAAAGACACAGGAAGCCTACGTAGCAACTGGACTGCGTCCTTGGCAACCCAGCAGCACCTTGACAGGCAGACAGGTGACCTCATCAAGCAGCTCCCTGAGATCAAAGCTAGATAAATCCACGAAGATGGGAAGAAACCAGTGCAAAAAGGATGAAACCACCAAAGACCAGAATGCTGCTTCTCCTTCAAGAGATCACAACTCCTCACCAGCAAGGGAACAAAACAGGATGGAGAATGAGTTCGACAAATTGACAGAAGCAGGCTTCGGAAGGTGGGTAATAACAAACTTCTCTGAGCTAAAGGAACATGATCTAACCCAATGCAAAGAAACTAAAAACCTTGAAAAAAGGTCAGAAGAAATGCTAACTAGAATAACCAGCTTAGAGGAGAACATAAACAACTTGATGGAGCTGAAAAACACAGCATGAGAACTTCGCGAAGCAAACACGAGTTTCAATAGCCGAATCGATCAAGCAGAAGAAAGGATATCAGAAGTTGATATACAAAGCAAATGGAGAGGGATGAATGGCAAAATACTATCAACTGACATGGAATTCAAGAAAAAGTATTAAATGGGAGAAAGAGGTATAACATGTAATAAGAAAAAGGGCACATGAAGAAGCCATGTATACGTCATAAGCCCTAGTGCAATGAACATATCATCAGAAAAATATATAAAGTAAAATGATCCTAGACCTATAAAAATTAGATTAATTTTTTAAATGATTGGCCAGGTACAGTAGCTTATGCTTGTAATTCCAGTACTTTGGGAGGCCAAGATAGGAAAATCATTTGAATCCATGGGTTTGAGACCAGCCTGGGTGACATAGTGAGACCCTGTATATACAAAACCAATTTTTTTTGTAATGAATCAGTTGTGATGGCATGTGCCTCTAGTCCCAGATACTCAGGAGTCTAAGCTGGGAGGATCACTTGAGCCCAAGAGCTTGAGGCTGCAAATGGTTACATTATTGAGAATAGGCTACAATACGTTATATTAGCAAATAAACTCCAACATTTCATGATTATTACAATAACGAAAGATTGACCTGGAAAGTAACACGGGATGTTTTTAAAGTCCAGACCTAGAACAGGTTCACAGCATTGTTGACCAGATTCTATCATTAATCAGATTACAATCATATACCTCCTCACTACAAGTAAGTCTAGGAAATATAGTTTTCCTCTGGTCACCTAAGAAGAGGAAACAGTGCAGTAAACACTCATTATTTTCTTTACCAAACTAGATTTTGAAAAAATCTAATAAAATCAACATGCCCCTGGCAAGAATAATCAAGATAAAATGTGAAAATGTACAAGTAAAGAAAAAGCAAAGACAAAGAATACTGGGAATGAAAAGGATATATAACTGCAGATACAGCAGAGATATGAAAACAGATTACTGTGAACAACTTTGTCACTAAATTTAAAAATACTGACGAGAAGGACAACTCCTAGAACCGTGTAACATACTGAAACTCACTCAAAAAGAAATGAAGAACAGAATCAATTCATAACCATTGAAGCAGTTGCTAAAATGTTATCCACAACATTGTGCACCCACCAGGCCCAGAGAGTTCAAAATATGAGTTATAGGAAATATTCAAAGAATAGATAAGCCCATTATTTATACATTGTTTTTGAAAATAGAAAATATACTTCTATTACATGAGGTTGACATAACCTCAACACTAAGGCAGTTCAAAGGAGAGCAGTTCAGAGAAGGAAAAGTATAAGCCTGGTTCGCAGGTAAATATAGCTACAAATCCCCTAAATAAATTAATACCAACTTCCATTCAGTAAAGCATTTAAGAAGCCTTTATTCTCCAACTCTCCTCAATCAACAGTGTGGCTAAATATAGAATCTATGCTGAAATCGCTTTCTCTCAGGTGTTTAAAGGAATTTCTTCATTGCCCTTTAACTTCCAATGTTGCAATTTAAAAGTTCAAATTCAGTCTTACTCTTGACTTTTTAAAAATAAAACCTGCTTTATTTTTTATCTCTGAAAACATGCAGGATTTTCTTTTTTCTTTTTTCCCCATAAAAATTTATAGGATCTTTTCTTGTGCATATCTAATATACTATGAAGCCCATCTGTAAATTTTAATTGAGATATTGTATATATGAGCTCTGCTAGCCCCATTTGTTTCTTTTTTCTAGTTTTCATTTCCTCTTTATTGTGTTAATATTTCCATATCATGATTATAATAGTTATTTTAATTCCAGAGATAAAGGATCAGAGATAAAGTACAGAGATAAAGGAATTTACAGACAAAGGATTTTCAAACTGATAGCCTGGAAATTTAAATTAAATTATTTATTTCATTATTTATTCCTCTCCATTTTCTCTACTCTCATTCTGTGACTTGTATTATTTATATGTTGGATGTCCTGAACTAGTAGTCTAATTTTCTGTTTCTCTCCTGTATCTCCTTTCTGTTTATATTTTTGCTTTATTTGTAGGAATTTTGCCTACCTTTACCTTCTGAGATTTCTATTGAATTTTATTTCATTTCTGCTACTATATTTTAAATTTCCAAGAGTGCCTTTTTGTTCTTTAAATATTCCTTTTTCATAGCATGCTCTTCTTATTTCAGAAAATATTTTATTAAAAACTCTTTCTAAGTATATTAATATCAGTTCTTTCAAAGGATTTTCATTATGGGGCTGTTTCTAATGACACAAAAAAGGAAAATCTTAAATTCTAATTCATAGGATAATAAATTAACAGCTTGGGGCATAGTCATACAATTGGACATCTTGTAGCAATTAAAATGATTAAACTACAGCTATATATTTGAATGTGCATAAATCTTAAAAACATAAGACTGAAGAAAATAAGTAAGCTGCAGAGAGATATATACATTTCAACTCTATTTACACAAGGTTTAAAACACAAAAACAATCTATATGTTATTTATGGGTCCATACATGTATAGTTAATGCTTAAAAATTATACAAGAAAATAATAATCTTCAAATTTAGGGGAGTAGTTATACATATTGGAAGGCAGGAAAATCAAACTGAGTACAGAGGAGACTTAAACTGTTATTGCTAATATTTTATTTCTAAAGTTGAGCAATGATGAACAGATTATTCATTATATTTCTTTGGTTTGCCATTTACAAATATTCATAATAATGTTTTTACTTGGATAACATAATGAGGGGATTAGTTCAAAAACAAAGTTAAAGTTTACAGGAAGATGACATTTTATGTAAAATATAAATAGAAAGGGAACATCTGAAAGTCAGGTCTCTGCTTAGTAAAGTTAGAATAAAAATACAAAAACAACCAAGAAGATATCACCAAAACCCCAGCTGTCATGTACAAGGTGTAAGTAAATAAAAATATAATTTGCTTAATTTAAAACAAAAAGGGACAATGACCTATACACAATCAAGAAGGAATTGCAACAGAAGAGAAATTGCACGTGCAGAAGTTAAGATTTTTCTAGCACACTAAAATGACTTCCTCTTTAATACATAAAGTGTGACTGATATGGACCTAACTTGGAAATTGGTATACGCAGTATTTGTCATCTGCCCTGGGGTATGGCATAGATGGCCCTGGAGGTATGAGAGGAGGAAGGAAAGGAAGCAGAGAGATGGCACTTTTGATCATATATGATTTCAATGTTCTCAACCGTATGTCCTAGAATGTCTTGATGACTCTGGACAGCTGATGTTTCTTCCTACCAACAAGGCCACTGTCTAGGTAAAATAGGCCAGTGCGGCCTGATCTGTATTGCCTCACTTGATTTTGCCTTCAGCATCCCTACATGTAAGTGTCCCTGTAATGAAAGATGACAGAGCTCATTCTCCCAGCAGCACCCTCCTTTTTTGTTGTTGCTTTTTCTTTTGAGATGGAGTCTCGCTCTGTCACCCAGGCTGGAGTGCAGTGATGCAATCTGGGCTCACTGCACCTCTGCCTTCTTGGTTCAAGTGATTCTCCTGCCTCAGTCTCCTGAGTAGCTGAGACTACAGGTGTGTACCACCACACCTGGCTCATTTTTGTATTTTTAGTAGAGATGAGGTTTCACCATATTGGCCTGGCTAGTCTCGAACTCCTGACCTCAAGTGATCTGCCCGCCTCAGCCTCCCAAAGTGCTGGGATTACAGGCATGAGCCACTGTGCCCGGCCCCCAGTAGCATTCTCTATCTGGCTGGTAATCGTGGTCATTGTGGTAGCCCTAAACTCCTACTATCCCTGCCGCTTCTACCACTTGAGAGGGTTGAGATGGGCCCAAGAGAGAACTAAAGAAACATGTATAGCAGTACCAAACAAATAGATTATCCAACAATAGCAAATTAATCTTTCTACCCACCCCACCTCTTCCCACTTGTTCCCCAGAGGCAAATACTTGTAGCAGTACTTCCAGCATTTTTTCCAATATTAACCTCCATATTTCTAAGTAAAATAAACTCCTGCTTATTTTATGATTTCTCAATTTTAATCATCATTTGTTGACTTCATATCATAAAATTGAATATTTGGTTCATTATTTCTCCTTTTCCCCATATCTCCTCAATACAGTCTATAATAATTTTGGTTAAATTGGTATTCAGATGATTAGAACATTGAAATGTTGAACCAAGTACTAGAATTAAATTTCATTTCTTTTGTAATTTTTAAATTTTTCTGAGAGGTTGTACTTGTTTTCCATTGCTTAGTTTGTTAAAGTACCTACTACTTAGTCTTAATCTTCCTGCATTCTCAGATAGTCTCCGACACCATTTTCCACAGAGTCAAAGACCTAAGACATCAATTCCCCTTTCTAATTAAAAATAAACAACTCCCTTCATTCATTCTGCTCTAATCTGAACCAATAACTCTCTAGACTTGTTTGCACAGCTCTCATCTGGGACTTTTCTTTGCTGCATCCTGAACACTCCCTTTGCATCTCTCCTCTGTTCAATCCCCGTAACTTCTGGAGCCTGTGCCAGATGCCTTCTTGATAGAGTATATCCCGTATCAGCTTCCCAGAAAAAGAGTTTATGAGGTCAGTGTGAGTGGCCTGACTGATAATTTGGGTAGTTATATAATTCTCTGTTGAAAACCATTTTCACTCAGAATTTTGAAGGCATTATGGTATTATCTTCTAGTGCCAGTGTGGCTGTTGATACCTTCTGATCTTTATATGTGATCTGATTTTTCTCTCTGAAAGTTTTGGAAGCTTTTAAAAAAGTCATTGGTTTTCTGGAATTAATGCCTTGATACGGATCTTTGCATATTCTGCAAAGATATGTCCCTTCTGCTGAGAGCTGGGTAGGCCCTTTCAATCTGCAGTTCTTTCGGTTTTGAGAAATCTTCTTGATTTATTTCTGCATTTTCCCTCTCCAGTTCATCCTTTTTAAAAACATCTGCAGATTAGATCTTGGCCCTCCTGGACTGGTATTATATCATTCTTCTCTCTCTCATTACCATCTTTTTGACTTTTTGTCTTGAGCAATTTTTTCAACTTTATTTTCTACCTCTGCCACTGAATTTTTTTTATTTTAGTGATCCTATTTTAATTTCCAAACATTCTTTCTTGTTGTTGTTTCTTTTGTATAATGTCTTGTTTCTTCCACTGAAGCAACACCTTCTTTCTCTGAGCATTACTGTATGTGGTGATTGGGGTTGAGATTTTTTTTTCCCTGTAAATTTTCTTCTCTATATCTACTTTCTTTTTCTTTTCTTTCTTTCTTTTTTCTTTTCTTTTTTCTTTTTCTTTCTTTTTTTTTTTTTTTTTGAAGCAGAGTTTCACTCTGGTTGCCCAGGCTGAAATGCAATAGTGCGATCTCAGCTCACCACAATCTCCGCCTCCCAGGTTCAAAATTCTCCTGCCTCAGCCTCTTGAGTAGCTGGGACTACAGACATGTGCCACCTTGCCCAGCTAATTTTGTTTTTTAGTAGAGATGGGGTTTCTCCATGTTGGTTAGGCTGGTCTTGAACTCTTGACCTCAGGCGATCTGCCTACCTTGGCCTCCCAAAGTACCAGGATTACAGGTGTGAGCCACTGTGTCGGGACTTCTCTGTATCTACTTTCTCTGAAATGCTTTTTGTTTTGGTATTTTTGTTTTTGCTTTTTTAAATTTTTCTAGTTCTGATTAAAGACCCTTCTCAAATGTGCAGTGATCCTGGCTGTTACTGGTTTTTTAAGAGCAAGGCACCAAAGAACAATGCCAGGGTGGAATTTATTAAGTTACTCTAGAGGATTGGGTAATTGACTTCCTTCACTCATCTAACTGATTCCCAGATGTCAGTATCTGCTGGTCTAGTCTCTTGGGCCACTCAGAGAAGGATCTTACAAATGCTTGCCTGGCTAATACAAACCTGGGAAATGGATGGGGATGGGGAGCTGCAGACCCTCCTGCTCAATATGTAGATTTTCACTTAACCTCCATGTTTGCATACAGCCCTGCACAGTACCCAGTGTTCTGAGTCCAGGGACTTTCTGGTTCACTTCAAAAACAAACTCGCCAGTATTGGAATAGAGAACTTGAGGTCTAACTATTCTATTTGCAGATTTTCAACCAGTCATGCAGTTTTCAGCCCCACTCTCACACCTACTGTCCATGGAAATCAGTGCCTCCAGTTCCTAAGCCTTCCAAAGTTGTGTGGGGCAAAATCCTTCCTCTCCAACTGCCAACTTGACATCTCTCCTTTGATACTCAATAGGCTATCTCATTTAACATATCGGAAGCTTTCTCCTGATATTCCCCAAGTGAGTTCATGGCATCTTTTTTTCCCAATCACTCAGGCCAAAAACCTTGAAGCCCTTCTTGTGTCTTCTCTCATGTCCCACATCCAGTCTCTCAGCAAACACTGTTGGCTTGCTTTCAAGATATACTCGGAACCTGACCTTTTGTCATCTCCATTGTTACCACCTTAGTCAAAGCCACCCTTCTCTCTCACCTCGATTGTTGTGAGATCTTCAAACTCTATCCATGCTTCTGTTCTCACTCATAAGTGGAAGTTGAAAAGTGAGAACAGATGGACACAGGGAGGGGAACCAGGGTCTGCTGCGGGGTAGGTGGTAAGGGGAGGGAGAACATTAGGACAAATACCTAATGCATGTGAGGCTTAAAACCTAGATGACGGGTTGATAGGTATAGCAAACCACCATGGCACATGTAGACCTATGTAACAAATCTGCACATTCTGCACACGTATCCCAGAACTTAAAGTAAAATTTAAAAACAACAACAGCAACAAGAACAAAACCCTAGCCATGCTTCTTTTATTGCCCCCTAAAGTCTGTGTTCAGTACAGCAGCCGCAGTGATCTGGTTAAAATGTAAGTCAGAACATGTCAGGTCTCTGCTCAAAATCCTCCATGGGTTTTCCAGCTTACACAGAGTAAAAGCCAAAGTCCTTACTGTAATCTGCAGGGCCCTATATGATCTTCTCTCACCTATTGTCTTTCTCATTCATATCTCATTCCTACCCGCCATGCTGACTCCATTCCAGCCACACTGGTCTCCGTGCTGTTTGAGAAACTAGCCATGCATGCTCTCACTACAGGACCCAGCTGCATTAGCCATTCACTGTCTGGAGGTCTCCACCCAGGAATCCATGTGGACCCAGCTTCTTCACCTCTTTCGGGTCTTTTCTCAAAAGATATCTTCTCAGCAAAGCCTTTTCAAACCAACTAATCTAACATTTCTGCCCAATTCCATTATATTCTATATTCAGCTTCCATGCTTTATTTTTCCCTCATAATACAATATATTTGATTTGTTTTTATCTGTTTTTCTCAACTAGAATATAGCTCCATAAGGAAAAGCATTTTTGCCTATTTTGTTTACTGCTATATCCCTGGTGAATTATATGCCAACAGTGAACAATCTAAAAAAGAAATAAAGAAAGAAATCCTGTTTACAATAGCTACAAATAAAATTAAATACCTAGGGATTAACCAAAGAAGTGAAAGATGTCTACAGTGAAAACCATAAAACATTAATGGAGGAAATCAAAGAGGACATCAAAAGTGGAAAAATATTTCATGTTCATGAATTGAAAGAATTAATATTGTTAAACTGTCCATACTACCCAAAGTCATCTACTGATTTAACCCTTATCAAAATATCAATGACATTCTTCACAGAATTAGAACAAACAATCTTAAATTTATATATATGGAACCACAAAATATCCAGAATAGCCAAAGCTATCCTAAGCAGAAAGAATAAAACTGGAAGAATCACATTACCTGACTTCAAATTATACTACAGAACTATAATCACCAAAACAGTATGGTACTGGCATAAAAACAGACCCATAGGCCTATGGAACAGAATACGGAACCTAGAAACAAATCCACACATTCACAGTGAACTCATTTTCAACAAAGATGCCAAGAACATACACTGGGGAAAGGGCAGTCTCTTCAATAAATGGTCCTGGGAAAACTGGATATCCACATGCAGAAGAATGAAATCTGATTACTATCTCTTGCCATATATGAAAACCAAATCAAAATGGACTAAAGACTTCAATCTAAGATCTCAAACTATGAAACCACCACAAGAAAACATTGGGGAAACTCTCCAGGACAATGGACTGGGCAAAGATCTCTTGAGTAATACCCCACAAGCACAGACAACCTAAGCAAATATGGACAAATGGGATCACATCAAGTTAAAAAGCTTCTGCACAGCAAAGGAAACAATCAACAAAGAGACAACCCATGGAAAGAATGGGAGAAAATATTTGAAAATTACGCATCTGACAAGGGATTAATTAACAGATTTAAGCTCAAATAACTCTACAGGAAAAAAATCTAGTAATCCAATTTCAATGTGGGCAAAAGATCTCAGTAGAAATTTCTCAAAAAGAAGATATGCAAATGGAAAACAAGCATATGAAAAGGTGTTCAACATCATTGTTCATCAGAGAAATGCAAATCAAAACTACAAGATATTATCTCACCTCAATTAAAATAGCTTTTATACAAAAGACAGGCAATAACAAATGCTGGCAAGGATGTGTAGAAAAGGGAACTTTTGAACACTGTTGGTGGGAACGTAAATTAGTACAACCACTATTGGACTAATAGTGGAGAACAGTTTGGAGGTTCCTCAGAAAACTAAAAATAGAGCTACCACACAATCCAACAATCCCACTGCTAGGTATATATCCAAAAGAAAGGCAATCGGGGAGGTTGCTCAAGAAGGCTGACTAGAAGCAGGTAGTGTGTGCCACTCTCATGGAGAGAAATAGAAAGGGAGGGTAAATTTAGCACCTTCAACTGAGTCATCCAGGTATAGGCATTGCAATTCATCAGGAAAACAACTTATCCCACAGAGAATGGAGAAACGAAAGACAGGACAACTGCCCGCGTGGGAGTGACATGGAGCCTGAGAGCCTCCATGAGTGGGTGAACAATCCCAGACACCCATGGATTTTTACAACCCTCAGGTCAGGAGATCCCTTCATGAACCCACTCCACCAGGGTCTGCATTCTGACATGCAGAGCTATGCGGAATTTTGGCAGAGCAGCCACTCAGGCATACACAGAGCCCCAGGAGCTTTAGATAATTGAGCAGCTTCCTGGCAAAAGCAGCTTTAACTCTATCAAAGTGGGAGGTTCTACCCCTAGAAAAGGGACTGAATCCAGGGGGCTGAGCAGTGACCATCTGCAGGCCCTGCTTCCATGGCGCCTTGCAGGATGAGACCCACTGGCTTGGAACTCCAGCCAGCCACTGGTAGCAGCATTACATCTCCCTGAAACAGAGCTCCCAGGGGGAGGGACAGGCCACCATCTTTGTTTTTTCAGAGGCTTAGGCATTATTGCCTTCAGGCTCTAGGGAGTCCGAGGTGACTGGGGACTGGAGTGGTCCCCTGGCATAAGGCAGTGGGTCTATGGAGAAGTAGCCAGACTGCTTTTTCATGCAGGTCCCAGATTCTGTTTCTCTTCACTGGGTGGAATCTCCTGACTGAGGTTCACAACCACCCCAACCAGTGAGGTTGACAACCACCCCCCACCAGGTCCATACCTTCCTGAGATGAGCTTCTAGAGGCAGGGGCAGGCTGCTGCCTTTGCTGTTTCACAGCTTTCCTGTTGATACCTTCAAGTGCTGGAAAATCTGAGGTGGCTAGGGACTGAAGCAGACCCCTCTGCATACTGTAGCAACTGTAGGAAAACTGGCCAGACTGTTACATAAGTCCCAATCCCATATCTTCTCAGTGGGCAGGTCCTCCTGGCCTGGGTCTCCAGTCGCCCTCTGCTAAGGCTATCAAGCCATTAGCAGCTTTGCAACTCTCTGGGACAGAGCTTCCAGTGGGAGACAGGTTGACATCTTTACTGTCTTGCAGTTTTTGCTCTTGCTGTCTCCAGGTTCTGGAGAATCCACAAGGACCAGGGGCTAGTCTGGATCCCAGAGCACAGAGCATCCACCTCAAAGAAAAGTGTCCAAACTGTTCTCCACGTAGATCCCAGTTCTCACTTCTCCTCATTAGGAAGGACCACCTGACCTGGGACTCCAGCACAACCACCCTGCCCCTGCCTGACTACTTCAATCAGAGTTAAAGGAACAACCACACACAGGCATGAGAAAGAACCAATGCAAGAACTCTGGCAACTCAAATGCCCAGAGTGTTTTATGTCCTCCAGATGATCACACTAGTTCTCCAACAAGAGTTCTTAACCAGGCTGAGTTGGCTGAAATGACAGAAATAGAATTCAGAATATGGAGAGGAATGATGATCATTAGATTCAGGAAAATGGCAAAACCCAACCTAAGAAAACAAAGAATCGCAATAAGATGATATAGGAGCAAACAGATGAAACAGCCAGTATGCAAAATAACTGATCTGATAAAGCTGAGAAACACACCACAATAATTTCACAATGCAATTGTAAGTATTAACAGCAGGACAGACCAAGCTAAGGAAAGAATCTCAGAACTTAAAGACTGGCCCTCTGAAATAAGACAGTCAGACAAAAATAAAGAAAAAAGAATAAAAAGGAACCCCAAAAACCCTCCAAGAAATGTGAGATTATGTAAAGAGGCCAAATCTACAAAGTATTGGCATCCCTGAAAGGGACAAAGAGAAAGCAAGCAACTTGGAAAACATAAATTCAGGTTATCATCCATGAAAACTTCCCCACCTCACTAGAGAGAGGCCAACAGTCAAATTGGGGGAATAAAGAGAATCCATGCAAGATTTTATACAAGATCATTCCCAAGACACATAATTGTCAGATTTTCTAAGGCTAAAATGAAAGAAAGAATGTTAAAGGCAGCTAGAGAGAAAGGGAAGGTCACCTACCAAGGGAATCCCATCAGGCTACAAGCAGACCTCTAAGCAGAAACCCTACAGACGAGAAAAGAATATAGGGGGCCTATATTTAATATTCTTTAAGAAATCTTCAACCAAGAATTTGATATCCAGCCAAGCTTCCTTAGCAAAGGAGAAATAAGATCCTTTTTAGATAAGCAAATTCGGAGGGAGTTCATTACCACTACACCCACCTTACAAGAGACTTTGAAAAGGAAACTAAACATGGAAAGGAAAGACCATTACCAGCCAATACAAAACACACTTAAGTACACAGACCAGTGACTCTGTAAAGCAACCACACAAACAAGCCGACATAATAACCAGCTAAGAACATATGGCAGGATCAAATCCACACATATCAATACTAACCTTGAACATAAATAGGCTAAATGCCCTATTTAAAAGGCACAGAGTGGCAAACTGACAAGAAAGCAAGACCCAATGGTATGCTGTCTTCAAGAGACCCAATGACGCCCATAGAATGAAAATAAAGGGATAGAGGAAATGGAATACCAAGCAAATGGATTTTTTTTTTGAAAAGCAGGAGTTGCAGTCCTAACTCCAGACAAAATAGACTCTAAACCAACAAGAAGAAAAGACAATAAAGGGCATCACATAATGGTAAAGGGTTCAAGTCAACAAGAAGATCTGGAAACCATTATTCTCAGCAAACTGACACAAGAGCAGGAAATCAAACACCGCATGTTCTCACTCATAGGCGGGTGTTGAACAATGAGAACACATGGACACAGGGAGGGGAGCACTACACACTGGGGTCTGTTGGGGGGAAATAGGGGAGGGACAGTGCGGGGTGGGGAGTTGGGGAGAGATAGCATGGGGAGAAATGCCAGATAAAGGTGATGGGGAGGAAGGCAGCAAATCACACTGCCACGTGTATACCTATGCAACAATCTTGCATGTTCTTCACATGTACCCCAAAACCTAAAATGTAATAAAAAAAAGAATTTCTAATACATAAAAAAAACAACAAGAAGATCTAAGTATCCTAAATACATATACATCCAAAGAAACTTAGACTTGCACACAATAATAGCAGGATTCATCAGTGCTTCACTGACAGTACTAGACAAATAATCAAGGCAGAAAATTAACGAAGATATTCAAGACCTGAACTCAACATTTGACCAAATAGATCTGATAGACTTCTACAGAAATCTCCACTCAAAAACAACAGAATACACATTCTTCCCACTGCCACATGGCACATACAATAAAGTTGACCACACAATAGGACATGTAACAATCCTCAGCAAATGCAAAAGAATCAAAATCAAACCTAACATACTCTTGGACTATAGCACACTAAAAATAAAAATAAAGACTAAAAATGTCACTCAAAACCATGTAATTATGTGGAAATTAAACAACCTGCTCCTGAACGACTTTGGGGTAAATAACAAAATTAAGGCAGAAGTCAAGAAGTTCTTTGAAACCAATGAGAGCAAAGGTACAACATATCAGAATCTCTGGGGTGCAGCTAAGGCAGTGTTAAGAGGGAAATCTATAGCACTAAATGTCCATATCAATGCATTAGAAAAAAATCTCAAATTAGCCACCTAACATCATAACTAAAAGAACTAGAGAAGCAAGGACAAACCAACCCTAAAGCTAGCAGAAGACAAGAAATAAGCAAAGCCAGAACTGAACTGAAAGAGATTGAAACACAGAAAATCACTCAAAAGGTCAACTTACCCAGGAGGTAATTTTATGAAAACATTAATGAGACAGGCCACTAGCTAGATTAATAAAGAAGAAAACAGAGAAGATCCAAATAAACACAATTAGAAATGACAGAGTGTTACTACTGACCCCACAAAAATACAAACCATCAGAGACTATTATGAACACCTCTATACACACGAACTAGAAAACCTAGAAGGGATGGATACGTTATTGGACAAAAATAACCTCCCAAGACTGAACCAGGAAGAAGCTGATTCCCTGAACATACGAATAATGAGCTGTAAAATTGAATCAGTATAGATAGCATATCAACTAAAAAAACACCTAGGACCAGATGAATTCATAGTGGAATCCTACTAGAAGTACAGGGAAGAGCTAATACCATTTCTTCTGAAACTATTCCAAAAAATTGAGGAGGAAGAACTCCTCCCCAACTTATTCTATGAAGCCAGCATCATCCTGATGCCAAAACCTGGCAGAAACACAACACACACACAAAAATTAAGACCAATGCTCTTGATGAACATTGATGCAAAAAACGTCAATGAAAAAATTGCAAACTAAATCCAACAGCACATCAAGAAGCCGATCCACCGTGACCAAGTATGTTTTTTCCCTGGGATGCAAGGCTGGTTCAACATACGCAAATCGATTAATGTGATTCATCACATAAACAGGACCAAAGACAAAAACCGCATGATTATCTCAATATATGCATAAAAGGCTTTTGATAGCATTCAACATCCCTTCATGTTAAAAACTTTCAACAAACTAGGTATTGAAGGATATATCTCAAAATAATAAGAGCCATCTATGATAAACCCACAGCTAATATACTGAATGGGCAACAGCTGGAAGCATTCTCCTTGAAAACCAGCACAAGACAAGGATGCTCACTCTCACCACTCCTATTCAACATAGTGTTGGAAGTCTTGGCCAGAGCAATCAGGCAAGAGAGAGAAATAAGGGGCATCTAAGTAGGAAGAGAAGAAGTCAATATATCCCTGTTTGATATGATATGATTCTCTCTCTAGAAAAACTCATACTCTTGGCCTGAAGGCTCTTGGATCTAATAAACAACTTCAGCCAAGTTTCAGGATACAAAATCAATGTACAAAGCTGACTGGCATTTCTATAAACCAACAATAGCCAAGCTGAGAGCCAAATCAGGAAGGCAATCCCATTCACAACTGCCACAAAGAGGATACAATATCTAGGAATACAGCTAACCAGCAAGGTAAAACATCTCTACAATGAGAAATACAACACTCTGCTGAAAGAAATCAGAGATGACACAAATGGAAAGACATTTCGTGCTCATGGATAGGAAGAATCAATATCATTAAAATGGCCATACTGCCCAAAGCAATTTACAGAATCAATGCTATTTCTATTGAGTTACCAATGACATTCTTCACAGAAATAGAAAAAAACTATTTTAAAATTTATATGAAACCAAAGAGTCCGAATAGCCAAAACAGTTCTAAGCAAAAAGAACAAAGCAGGAGGTATCCCATTATCTGACTTCAAACTATACTATAGGGCTCCTAAAATAGCATGGTACTGGTACAAAAGCAGACACATAGACCAATGGAACACAATAGAGATCCCGGAAATAAATCTGCACACCTACAACCACCTGATCTTTGACAAAAATAAGCAATGGGGAAAGGACTTCCTACTCAATAAATGGTGCTGAGATAACCAGCTAGCCATATGCAGAAGATTGAAACTCGACCCCTTCCTTATACCACATGCAAAATCAACTCAAGATGGATTAAAGATTTAAATGTAAAACCCAAAACTGAAAATCCTGGCAATAACATTCTGGACATAGGAAATGGCAAAGATTTCATGATGAAGGTGGCGAAAAGCAAAATTTAACAAATGGGATCTAATTAAACTAAAGAGTGTTTGTAACTCAACAGGGTAAACAACCTACAGAATAGGAGAAAATACGTGCAAACTCTGCATCTGACAAAGGTCTAGTATCCAGCATCTATAAGGAATTTAAACAAATTTACAAGAAAAAACAGCCCTATTAAAAAGTAGGCAAAGGACATGAACAGATACTTTTCTTTTTTTTTCTTTTTCTTTTTTTCCAAAATGGAGTCTTGCTCTGTCCCCCAGGCTGGAGTGCAGTGACATGATCTTGGATCACTGCAACCTCCGCCTCCTGGGTTCTAGTGATTCTCCTGACTCAGCCCCCCAGGTAGCTGGGATTACAGGTATGCACTACCACACCCAGCTAATTTTTGTATTTTTAGTGGAGACAGGGCTTCTCCATGTTGGCCAGGCTGGTCTTGAACACCAGACCTCAGGTGATCTGCCCGCCTCAGCTTTCCAAAGTGCTGGGATTGCAGGCAAGAGCCACCACGCCCGGCCAGACAGATACTTTCCGAAAGAAGACATACATGTGTCCAACAAGGCTATGACAAAAAGCGAAATATTATTGATCATTAGAGAAATGCAAATAAAAATCACAATGAGATATGACCTCACACCAGCCAGAATAGCTATTGTTAAAAAGTCAAAAAATAACAGATACTGGTGAGGTTGCAAAAAAAAAAAAAAAAAAAAAGGAATACTTATAAACTGTTGTTGAAAATATAAATTTGTTCAACTATTGTGGAAAGCAGTGTGGTTATTCCTCAAAGGGCTCAAAACGGAATTAACATTTTACCCAGCAATCTAATTACTGAGAATATACCCAAAGGAATATAAGTTGTTCTACCATAAAAATACATGCATATTTATGTGTATTGTAGCGCTATTCACAACAGCAAAGACATAGAATCAACCTAAATGCACATCAGTGGCAGATTGGATAAAACAAATTAGGTACATAAACAACACAGAATACTTTGCAGCCAATAAAAAGATTTGAAAGCAACCTAAGTGTCCATCAACAGATGAATGGATAAAGAAAATTTGATTCATATGCACAATGGCATACTCTTCAGCCATAAAAAAGAGTAATATCCTGTCATTTGAAACAACATGGATGGAACTGATGGTCATTGTGTTAAGTGAAATAAACCAAGCACAGAAAGACAAGGTTCACATGTTCTCACTTATTTGTGGGAGCTAAAAATGAAAACAATTAAACTTATAATAGAGATAGAAAACAGAAGGATAGTTACCAGAGGCTGGGAAGAGTAGTAGTGGGTGTGGAGAAGTTGGAGATGGTTATTGGCTACAAAAATTAGAAAGAATGAATAATATTTAGTATTTGACAGTACAAAGGATAACAATAGTCAATCATAATTTAGTTGTACATTTAAAAATAACAAAATAATATAATTGGGCTGTTTGTAACAGAAAGGATAAATACTTGAGGTGATAGATATTCAGTTTACCCTGGTGTGAATATTATGCCTTGCATGCCTATATAAAAATATCTCACATATTTCATAAATATATACACCTATTACATACCCATAAAATTAAAAATTAAAAAAATTTCTCATCTCCAAGTTACTCCCCAACTAATTGCAATTGTACTGATATTCCCATAAATAACAACTATAAACTCTGGACAAGTTACCAAAATAAACAACCTGAACGCACTGGAGAATTAGAAAAATACAGATTCTGGAGGGAGTCAGCACTTAAGGGAACTGCACTACCCAACACTTGGGAAAAGCCCAACATTAATTGACATGTGGAAGCAGGAAACTGCATTGGGTGAGTTTCTATTTTCACAGCTTCTAGTCTAAGGGCAGAGCACATAGGCTACTCAAAGCCCCAATAGAGAAGTCATTGTCTTTCTGTCCTAAAAGAACTGAGGACAACCACAGGAGCTGGAAAGTGATGGTAAAATATCAGAAAGGAGAGTGCAGAGAGGAGAAGCCTTAAATTCTGCAAATAAACTCTGCCCAAATTCCTGTCTGACCCCTGAATCACATATGCAGGAGAAAAGTTCTAAGCAACCTAGTTAAAAATCTGAACTGAGTTTGAGGTGATAAATTCTCAGTTATACTGATTCAATTATTATACATTGTATATAGGTATCAAAATATTACATGTACTCCCAAAATATGTATAACTATTATATATTCATTTTTTAAAAGAATACAGAAATCTTAGTCAAGTAAAATAAATTGTATCTCGAGCTTGGAAAGAAACAAAAAGAGCCCAAACTGAGATTTGAGAATCGATCTCAGTTAACTGCCTGCAACAAACAAACAAAAAAACCTCAATGGTTTTCAGAGGGACATAACAGAAGCCAGCATCTCTACAACATAATATTCACAATTTCTAGAATTCAATCCCAAATTACTTGACAAGCCAAGAATCAGGTAAATGTGGTCCCTTCTCAAGAGAAAATACAATCAAAAGCCCAATCCAAGACGACTTATATGTTATAGACAAGGATTTTAAAACACCTATTGTAACCATGCTCAATGACACAAAGAAAAATATACATTTGTAATAAATAAACAAATAGAAAATCTTAGCAGATAAATAAAAACCATACAAATAAACTAGGTAGAAGTTCCTAAATTGATTAAAATATCTAAAATTAAAAATTAACACCCGAGAGATGACAGAGGAGTCAGTGAATTTGAAGCTAGATCAACAGAAATTACCTAATCTGAAGAAAAAAATTAAAATAGAAGAGATCCTCAATATCAAAATGTCTAAGATACTTTTAAAGAGTCCCAGAAGAAGAGAGAAAGAATAGGGCAGAAAAAAATATTGCAAAACAATGGCTGAAATTTTCCCCAATTTGGTGAAAGACATTAATTTGCCAGCACAAGAAATTCAGCAAACCCCAATCAGGATAAAGATGAAGAAAACTATGCCTAGACAAATCATTATCAAACTACTGAAAACCAAAAAGAAAAAGAAAACCTGATACGTGTCAGAGAAAAATGACAGATTACATACAGGGAAATGACAACTCAAATGACCATGTATTTCTTACCAGATACTATGGAGGCCAAATAACATTTGTAATGTACTGAAAGAAAAATAAACAGTTGACTGGAATTCTACTTCCAATGAAAGTAGCCTTCAAGAATTAAGGCAAAATAAAAGCATTTTCAGATAAAAGAAATCTAAAAGAATTCATTGCCAGCCAGGTGTGGTGGCTCATGCCTATAATTCCAGCACTTTGGGAGGCTGAGGTGGGCAGATCACCAAGTTTGAGACCAGCCTGGTCAACATCCTGAAACCTTGACTCCACTAAAAATGCAAAAATTAGCCAGGCCTGGTGGCAGGCACCTGTAATCCCAGCTACTCAGGAGGCTGAGGCAGGAGAATCACTTGAACCCAGCGGGTAGAGGTTGCAGTGAGCCAAGATTGTGCCATTGCACTCCAGCCTGGGCAACAAGAGTGAAACTCCTTCTCACAAAAAACAAAACAAAACAAAACAAAAAACCAAAATACACACACAAAAAAATCCCACCACCACCACCAAAAAGAATTCATTGCCAAAAGACCTACACTGCAAAATAAAAAGTGCTTTAAGAGAAAGGGAAATTAAAATGTATGGAAAGATCTTCAATAAAAACTCTGCACAGTGAAGCTCAGGTGAGCTCCCTGATAGGTGATCATACATCAGTGTATTAGAAAGGTGATGCATCAC
Organism: Sapajus apella; assembly: GCF_009761245.1. Taxonomy (NCBI): domain Eukaryota; kingdom Metazoa; phylum Chordata; class Mammalia; order Primates; family Cebidae; genus Sapajus; species Sapajus apella. The sequence goes on along the minus strand of NW_022436952.1, from coordinate 26,463,935 downwards.
CAAGGATAAATTAAAATGGAACTCCAAAAAATATTCAAAGAATCCAAAAGAAGGCAAAAAAGGAGAAACTCAGGAATAGAAAACAAGGGCCATATGGGAAAAACGACAAAAACGTTGCAGACTTAAATTCAACCATATCAATAATTATATTAAATGTTAATGTACAACTAAGCACTCCAATTAAAATATGGAATTGGAATTAGCTCCCCTAACTTACTGCTTGTTGGGGAAAAGGAATAGATCATCCATTCCCATTGCTTCCATACTCACTTGAAACATTTGGTATATGTCTATCCAAAAGCAATATGCTGTTCCACCCCCATGTACTCTGCCTTCAGCCTGGAATGTCCTTCCTATCTCACACCACCCTCACCCCCATCATTCGACACACACACACACACACACACACACACACACACACACACACACACACAAACACTCATACTCCCTCATGTCTTACCTTTCCATGAAGGTGATGTGAACTGACTACTCCACTTACTCCAATTAAAATAGATCCTATTTATGCATGGGTGAGATTATATCTTGCTATGTGATCTCACTAAGAGCTGGGATTTTATTTTGTTCATGATTGTAGCCCCTGAGCCAGGTGTATATAGGCTATTTAGCTATCAAAAGCATTAATTAGTAATCAAAATTAAGTGGTGAATATGGTAGGCTGTTCCCTACTAATATAATTTATAATAATAAACTTGAATAGGGGAGTAATTCAACCCAGACTACACCCTCTGCTTTATAAAATAATATCCTGCCAACTTGACATGACATTGTATTTTTTTTTCCTGACCAATACTGACATACTCGCTCAAACAAATCAATATTCTTCCTTTGATTCACTTTTTTTGGGAGGAAATAAGTTCATACGTCGATGTAAAAGCTGACCCTTCCAACCTCTCTGCCAAATGAATTTTTATATCTTCATGATAACAAGATAATTAAGGAATAATAAACTTTTCTTTAACTTTTTTTTTTTTTTTAACATTCCCCTGAACTTATGCACGGAGCCCTCATTACTGAGTTAGAAAAACAGTGATGTGCTGCTAAATATTAACCAACCAGCCCTTGGGGATGGGGGAATACTCTGATTTGTAGCATTCTCCCATTTCCATGGTTTAAATGCTCTCATTATGGCCAATTTTAAGGTATTGACATGATCTTACAAATGGAATGTTAAGAAGAGATGGACACAATATCTTGGGGCCAGTGTGAACCACTGTGAGAAAGACCACATGATGTCAAGGACAGGGTAGGAAGAAACACTTACAAGTTTCCATTTTTAAAAATTAAAACACTAGTTATTCTCTAAAATGAGAGTCTGAGTGACTGTTCATTACCACAATTTAACCATGTAAGTTCACCCCAAATTCTGAGTGACAAGACCCTGAGGCTCTGAAATTTTTCTCTTTCACCGCTCCGCCTCCACCATAAAAAGCAACAACAAAAAAAATTGACATATATGGTCATTTGTCCTGAGTTCCATGAGATTTGTAGTAGCCAAGGTGACCACACTATGATCAAGATATTAAAAAATTGGTTGGATGCAGTGGTGCATTTCTGTAATCCCAGGACTTTGGAAGGCCAAGGTGGGAGAATCACTTGAGGCCAGGAGTTCAAGACCAGCCTTGGTAACATAGTGGGATCCCGCTTCTATAAATTTTTTTTTTAAGTTAGCTGGGTATGGTAGTGCATGCCTGTCGTCCGAGTGGAAGCAGGAGGATTGCTTGAACCTGGGAGTTCGAGGCTGCAGTGAGCTATGATCACCACTGCACTCCAGCCTGGGTGACAGAGAGAGACTTCATCTCTTCACCATATGTAAATGGTAAATATAGATATATCCTTTTCCCAGATGATATATATATAATATATATGTTATATATAATATATATTTTATATATATATATAAAACCTGGGAGATATATATATATATCTCACCTTTTCACATGTTTTTTATATATATTCTTTTATATATAACATATATATAAAATATATAAAAATATATAATATATTTTATATAAGTATATATTATATATTTATATATTATATATTACAAATAAAATACATATATATAACATACAATATATATGTAATATATATTTATATTATATTTATATTATAATATATTATAAATATATATCTATATTATATTTTGACTACTAATTTTATATATATTTATATTGTATAAATATATTTATATTGTATAAATATATATATAATTAGTAGTCAAAGAGAGACTTTAGGCAGTCAAAGAGAGACATTGCCGTATCTCTTTATTATTTATATAAACATATATCTATATATATATAATCTGGGAAAATGAGAAGGCTCATAACACTGACCCTTGTAAATGTCAAGGAAGAGTCCTTGGCGTTTGGGTTGTGATTGCTAATTGGATGGGAATGGGTTGGTGGGGGAAGTGGGTGAGGAGATGTTTTAACCAGGAAAAAACAAACAAACAAAAACTATGAATGTGTGAAAAGAGACTTCTCACAGAAAGAAAGGAAGAGAACAGTACTGGTCACTCCCCACGCAGACAGAATGCCATGGAGTTGCTGTTTCTTGCCCATGAGTTTCATGACAATCTTCCTTCCCCTTCACATGCCAACTAAGCAGCAGCCAGCAGGACATTCCCTGACCGTGCTGCCCAGCCAGGCCTAGAGTCTGCCCCAAACGCAATCACAGATATTCCCAGGCTTGAATGCCATCCAGAGACCAGTCATTTGATGCAATTGCATGTGGTCTGACAAACAAACTCCCACCCAAACACGTTGTACTTAGGGAGTCTGAAATCTATATGATCACATCTCCCAGAACTCAGGCCCACTCTGACCACAGGATTCTTCCAAAGACAACACCGACAGAAGTGTGTGCAATTCCACCATATAATTTTTGTCTGGGAAGTGAAATATCTCCGTCGTTACATCATCTTCCTTAGCATAGTGATCCCTTAAAAGAAAAAGCCTAAATAAGATCCCTTCTCAAAGCCAACTATTAAAACAATCACTTTTAAATATTCTCTCCTCTCTTCCATGCTGTACAAGTACAGCTTTCACACAATTTCTCTTCTGATCCTCAAACAATGCATGGAGGTGTGTATTATTCCTGTGTCTTGGTCCAGCCAGGACTTCCTGCTCCCTTTTCCCCCCATTTCTGCAAAGGTGACATGGCCAGTCCGGCCAATTCACGTCTGAGAGATCGGCTTCCTGTGACAACCTTCACCCCCCTCCCCTGACCCATAGGCCTGACACAAAAGAGACTGCCGGAAACTCCCAACAACAGCCAAGCGGGTAGCCACAGTGTCCTGGAAAGGAATTCTAAGCCCACAACAGAGCGTTTCTCATCTAGTTTTTTCTTTTTTTTTTTAATGGGATTGGGGTTGGGGAGGGGTTGGCAGCCAGCCAAAGACGGGTGGCAGAATGATGAAATCATGCAAGCCCACAGCACCGAATGATGTTGTAGTGGAAATGGGGACAGGCTTTTGTGCTAACCAGAATGTTCCTGCATACAATCTCTGATTAATAATAGTGATGGCCCAGGAACAGCCATGGTAGTCAAAGAGAGACATTGCTTTATCTGTAATATTCTATTTTTTTAAAGCGTGTATATTCATGTATTAGTTATGTAATATAAGTTGTCTTGAAAAATGAAAAGAAAATGGCCATTGCTGCCACTTTGAGAGCCCTCAGATTCTGGGGTGTTGTGTGTGGGGGGCGGAGATTTCTAACTCCCTGCTTAATTATCTCAAAACACCCCATCCATTCAGGCCAGCCAGCCTTTGACTGCCCGCTACTTGCAAAGCCCAGTACTGCACTGCCTAACAAGCACAAAGCCCATGGGTCCCTCCAGGAAGGCAAGGGGTGTGGATCAGAAAGAGCTGGCTCTCAAATTGCCTGTGCCTGTGATTGGATGAGGAGGAGTTGAAGAAACAAACAGGCAATTCACCGTAACCAGAGACAAAGGAGGTAGGTTCTGTATCAGTGATGGCATAGGAGTCAGTCCTGAAGAACCGCTGGGATTTTGATGAGGAAGGGAAGAGGTGGTGTGGGTGGGACAGTCTGCAGGAGGAAACATCTTGGAAGAAAATTAGGATGTAGATGAAAAGCAACCTATGGTCACTTCTGATTCCACCCCCACGCCCTGTCCACAGGTTCCAGTCCTCTTAGATGTCCAATCTATACACCCATCTCCTGCCACCACCCCCATCCCATCTCAGCAGGAGACAATGCGTGAAAAGAAAGCTCTTCGTTTTTCATTCTTGATATTCACAGACTGCCCAGATACAGACAGGAGTGGGCAGTGAAGGTCAGAAGGATGAAGGAGCTTGCCTAGCCGATGAGGAAGGGAACAAGATAAGATGCAAACCTCGGTCTCTGACTCTTGGGCAAGTGCTCCTCCGCCCAACTAGCTGTTAAATGAGGTGGATGGGGTCTTGGTTAGGTACAGAGACAACTGAGTCAGATCAACTTGGTATATATCCTAGCTCTGATGCTGAGCTATTTACCTAGCCTGTCTCTACCTCCATTGTCTTTTCATTTTTCTTTTCTGAGGCAGAGTCTCACTCTGTCACTGCCTCTGTTTTCCATAGCAAAATAGAGTTAATAATCCTTACATGAGAGCTGTTGCACAGATGAAAACACAGACAACACCTACATAATGCTTAGTATATGCCTGGAACATAGAAATGCTGAAGCAGTCATTCCCTCTTCCCGCCGATCTCTGTGGTCATTAGTACCAGCACACACCACCTCTCATTTAGTGCCCGAATCTTAGAGCCTGCCTGGAGGCTGGAGCCATGCCGGGACATTTCCCTTAATCTTGCTAACCTCCTCAGAGAGGCGGCACCCATCCCATCGGCAGACTCCACGGGCATTCTCTGGGTCTGCTTGTCATCCCTCCAGATGCTGTTTGGAGTCTTTCTATTAGCACAGCTGTTTCTGGGATCTGGAAAAACTCTAAGGGCCCTGGTGAGGATAGACACCGAAGTGGGTCTGAGCTAACACCACCCTGCATCCCCACAGCATCCCTGGACACTGCAAAGTCCCCCTCACCATCTGGAGGTCCAGGAGCCCTTTTTAGCCCTTTTTTGCTTTTAGCAGAAGCAAAGAGCTTGTTCAGATCAAGAAGAGTGAGGCTTTGAGTCCCTCTATGTGCCATCCTATGTGCCAGGGACATGGACATGCGACTCTTCTCGTCCTCTGGCCTTTAGGGCTGTGGCCACCACCTTTCCATTCTCCCGAGCTGCCACAAGCAAGAGCTGGTGGGAATGAAAGGGGTTATTTTTTTCTTTTTCTTTTTTTTTTCTTAAGATGGAGTTTTACTTCTTTTTGCCCAGGCTGAAGTGAAATGATGCAATCTCAGCAGCATTCAAGCTCAACATGGCAAGTTCCCTCTTTCCTGCAGAGGGAGGACCAGAAGGGAGCAGAGATGGGGGACAAGGGTGGGAGGTTGATGGTTTGAAAAAGCGATGGAGACCCAGACACAGCAAAGCCAGCCAGCTGCGTGCGGTAAGGGAGCCAGCTTCTGCCCAGGAGAGGCCTGGCCTCAGGCTTGCACCCTCAGGGGGGTAGACAGCCTGTGACGGCAGCACAGCATGGCTGAGGGAGACAACAGGGGCTGGCCAGGCTGCAGAGGGACTTCCTGGGAGGCTCCAGCCACAGAAATCCTAAGCTGAGATTCTGGAGATCTTCTCCCTTCCTGCAGCTGTGGGCTGGGCCACGGAAACACTTTCAGTTTTGTTTCCTTGTCTGCAAGAAACGAAACTCAGCAGAAAGACTGAGCAGAGAGCAGAACATGGAAGAAGCCTTCTTGGTGTGCAGGAACTGGTAAGAAACACCTTCTCCAGCGGCAGACCCGGGCTGGATAGTGAGAGACGTGGATGAGATAGGGCTGTTGCCAAAGGGAGGAGAAAAATGGTTCCTGCACTTAGGAGAACAAGCAGCTGGAGACTGTGGGCCCCAAGAGTAGGAGGGTTTAAACTTAGTCATCTCTGGGTGAGGGTGAGCAGCATCACCTCCACTTCACTGCATCTGCTTTCCCCCAAATTTTAGGCTTTCGGGGACAATTCTGAAGCCAAATAGCCAGGACAGTTGGTTCCAACTGGGCTACTCTTACTTGTGAGATCTTGGGTTCTAATTTGGGGTTCTGATACTATGACCTTCACACCAATCTGTGAAAGAAAGGGCCCCACAGGCCAGGTGCGGTGGCTTACGCCTGCAATCCCAGCACTTTGGGAGGCCGAGGCAGTCAGATCATGAGGTCAGGAGTTTGAGACTAGCCTGACCAACACGGTGAAACCTTGTCTCTACTAAAAATACAAAAATTAGCCAGGCATGGTGGAATGTGCCTGTAATCCCAGCTACTCAGGAGGCTGAGGCAGATGAACTGCTTGAACCTGGGAGGCAGAGGTTACAGTGAGCAGAGATCGCGCCACTGCACTCCAGCCTGGCAACAAAGTCAGACTCTGTCTCAAAAAAAAAAAAAAGAAAGAAAGAAAGGGCCCCACAGAGATTCCCCAAGACTATTCTCACCCTCCTTGGAAAGGGAGCTGTGGGGCAGGGCAGGGAGGACAGAGCAGGGGGCTGGGACCACACCTCTAAGGGCGGGCGGAATCTGCCCCATCAAAAATCCCCATTCTTAAAGTTCCCTACCTGTGACAGGGACCTGAGTGGACCCTCCCCAGAGAGCTTTGCTCCAACCAGACCCTTCAAGTTCTCTGGTTTCTCAGCCAGCCCAGGAGGAGCAGGGGGACAAGGGACCAGGCTGGGAAGAAGAGAACAGAGGAAGGGAAGATGGCACTGCCTGTGTGCCCACTGCCTGGGCAAAGCGGAAGCAAAGAGCTTGTTTGGATCAGGAAGAATGAGGCTTTGACAGTCCCTCTCCGGGCACATCCCATGTGCCAGGGACATAGACATGCGACTCTTTTCGTCCTCTGGCCTTTAGGGCTGTGGCCACCACCTTTCCATTCTCCCGAGCTGCCACAAGCAAGAGTTGAAGGAAATGAAAGGTGTATTTTTCTTTCTTTTTCTTTCTTTCTTTCATTCTTTCTTTCTTTCCTTCATTCCCTCCCTCCCTCCCTCCTTCCTTCCTTCCTTCTTTCCTTCCTTCCTCCCTTCCTTCCTTCCTTCCTTTTTTTTTACTTGAGATGGAGTTTCACTTCTTTTTGCCCAGGCTGGAGTTCAACGACACAATCTCAGCTCACTGCAACCTCCGCCTCCTGGGTTCAAGTGATTCTCCTGCCTCAGCCTCCCTAGTAGCTGAGATTACAGGTGTGTGCCACTATGCCCGGCTAATTTTGTATTTTTTTTAGTAGAGGTGAGGTTTCATCATGTTGGCTAGGCTGGTCTCGAACTCCTGACCTCAGGTGATCCACCTGCCTCAGCCTCCCAAAGTGCTGGGATCACAGATGTGAGCCACTGCGCCTGGCCAAAAGGGGGCCTTTCTCGGTGAAGAGGACGGTTAGAGAAAAATGCCCTGCCCAGGAAGTGGGAGGCTCAGAACGCTTCCTTCACTGTGGACTCCAGGAAGAACCTCGGAGCTTCTGTGGGTTACTGCAGGTGCACCTGGAGGCAGGAGAGACTTGGGAAGCTCTCGCTTTGGAGATTCTAGCAGTTGGCATGGTCCGGGCAGGAAGCGTGAGCCTTGCAGGGCTGCATTCCTAACACTGTGGACCAAACAGGGGCAGCAATAAACAAGAAAAAACCTTCAAGAGAATTTGGCACTTCTCTCAAATTATTTAAATTGAAAGATTTAAATTATTTACAATGAAATGTTATTTCATTTTAAAAACAGCCTTATAGAGGTATAATTGACCTACAATAAACCGCACATTCTATAGCAATTGATAAGTTTGGGCCTATGTTATATACATCTGTGAAACACCATCCCCGTAATTGAGATAATGAAGCTCCCCATCACCCCCAAATCTCCCCTGTGCCCCTTTTGTAATTCCTCCCTCCTGCTCCTCCCCAGGCCCCACCCCAGCAATGTAAGAGCTCTGTGGAACATCCTTACAGTTATTCAATGATGATGTTCTGTTCTAATTTTGACCCAACACAGGGAGTGGGGGCAGGTGGTGTCATCATCATCACATGTTCAGTGCTTAAGGCCTCTGGAGATCTAGTCCCGGGTGGGAAATACAGCTCCATGTTTCATAATAGGAAAATAAGTTTATTTTCCTATCTCGCCTCCTTGACCCTGTAGCAAAAGAAATGTAGCCTCTGCCCACTTTGCCCTCCACGAGGTGCACTGCTTGCGGTTCCTGGTCCTGTGCCCGGAGTGTGAGGAGCCTGTCCCCAGGGAAAAGATGGAGGAACACTGCAAGGATGAGCACCAGCAGGTGAGCAGGTGGCAGGGAGGATGGAGTCCGGGAGTCCGAGGCAAAGATGCCTGCAGGAGAGATGGGGTTGGGAGTTGGGGCAAGGGTCCAGTCCTCCCTGCGGGAGAGATGGGGTCTGGGAGTCAGGGAGTGGGGCCAGCCTTGCCTACAGGAGAGATGGGGTCTGGGAGTTGGGGTGAGGGTCCAGTCCTCCCTGCAGAAGAGATGGGGTCCTGGAGTTGGGGTGAGGGTCCAGTCCTCCCTGCAGAAGAGATGGGGTCCTGGAGTTGGGGCAAGAACTGGGGACTTAAGGCAGGAGTCCAGTCCCCCAGGCAGAGACTCACTTGAGGGCCATGGGAAATCATTTAGCTCCTTCACAGGAAGGCCCATGGGCAGGAAATGTTAATCCTGCCTTTTTCATGCTAATCTGAACCTACCTCCAATTTTCCCATCTCCAGTCCTTTCCCTACAGGCTTATGGGTCTAGCATAGGCAAGAGGATCTGGTTTCAGGAAAGATAGGCTCTTCTCTTGAGACCAGTAAAGAGGGGACGTGAAAAGGAAGGCCCCTGAAGGCAGTCAGGTCGAGCTTTGTTTCCTGCCTTTTCATGTCCCTTCCTCCTGGGTTCCTGATCTGTCTCTCTGGAGATACTCAAGCTCAGGCATCCATTTCAACTCAGACTGGTCTGACAAATACTTCTTGAACGCTGGGCTGGGCGCTAGAGAGAGACTGGGGTAGCCACACTGGATCCCTGCCCTCTAGGAGTTCACAGACTCCAACCTGGAACATTGTGAGCCAAAGTGAATGTGGGACAGGCCCAGAGTGCTGGGTGGAACCCACATCTGGGGTGTGTGTGTGTGTGTGTGTGTGTGTGTGTGTGTGTGTGTAGGTTGGGTGTACGATGTGTCAGAAGAGCATACAGAAGTCCTCACTGGCGTTTCATGAGGTAAGAGCTCCATGTGATTTCTCCTTTACAGCCAAATAGGCCAACCTGAGAAAAGGAGAGGAAGGGGAAAGGGGAGGCCCATAGTAGAGAATTCCACCTGATCACTCTTTACACCCCATCGGGCTTGGAGAGCAGTAGAGAACTAGCCCACTGCATGACACATGACCTCCTGTCCCCCAGATACTGGCCAGAAGGGCTTTCCATGGTCCATGAGTCCAAGAGAGCTCAGATCGCCCTAGGGCAGTCCCTCACTCTGGCCCTTCTCATCTGCTATCTCTTATTGGCTGCAATTCCATAGGGAATTGGGCACACGTCCTTGATCTGTCTGCAGTCAAAGAGGCCAGTGATCATGCCCTTCCTGCTGCCTCCCACAGGCCAATGATTGCCAGGAACACACTGCTGAGTGTAAGTTCTGCGAGCTGGACGTGCAGCTCAGCAGGCTGGAGCTCCACGAGTCCCGCTGTGGCAGGCAGACGGAGCTCTGCCGGGGCTGTGGCCAGTTCATCACGCGCCGGGTACTCGCCAAGCACACACGTTTCTGTTGGAGTGAACAGGCCCAGCTCAGGAAAGGTGAGCACACAAACTGGGGTAGAAGAGAGACGTTCTGAGGGCCAGAGCATTTCCTGGATGGGATGTGAGGATTGGAAGCTCTCAGCAGCATGGATGACAAGTGTATTTGCTGTGTAGGTCTCAATTCATCCAGCTATTCTCATTCTAAACCATGCATTAGAGTGGCCTTCCTGTGTGTCTGCCATGGTCTTCAAATGACTGGTCCAGGGAGACCAGGGGGCTGAGGCTAGAGCCTGCCAGCCACAAAGTTGAGTAAGGAGGCCACGGGGTGTCCTAGGAAACAGGAGGCTTTCTTTGAATGCCTCCGGCACAGTCCTAGCCTGGCAGAGATCCATTGATTTCTCATCCTCTTACAGATGAGAAATCTACACACAGAATAAAGCAGGGGCTTGCTAGAGGCAGAAATAAGACTGGACTTTCACATTTTCCACCAAATCTAGGGCTTTTCTCATTATCAGCAATGGCCAGAAGGGACCTAGCTATAACTCCTGGCCTTGGAGCCTATGTATTGGCTCTCTGGTACCATTTTATGTTCACTTGACTCAAATGCCTCTTTACAAGGGTATATTTAGTGTCACTGTCACATAGTCATCAATGTGACAGATCCTTTGCTGTCTTTGCTGGTTGTTTTGGTAACATGGTAACATAAGAGACAGCCTAAAACTCCCCAGACAGTAACTCTCTCCTGATAAACAATCTACTCGAGGTCAAAACTGGCCAGTGAAAAACTGAAAAGTGTGAGATTCATGTACATTTCCTTCATCCAGCATGGCTGGACTTCAACAGAACAAAACACAGTCTTCCACACAACTTCAACACAACACAACCCAACACAGCTTCAACACCATCAACAAAGATGTGTTCAACCAACACCTGGTCCGATCACAGAGCCTGGAAACTGGTGATGAAGAGCAGTTAGATTGGAGAGGATTGGCATCGGTGGCTACAGTTCCAGTCATCTCCTTAGAAAGCAGTCCCGCTCCGGGAAGCTGTCTCTCTATCAGGGTTGCTGCTGCCCTAACTGCACCTCTGTGGCCATAAAGGAAATGATGTGGGTGACTCTGCCAAGAGCTGCCTGCGTAGTCAAGGATGCCGGCAGTGCAGGAAAGTCAAAGCCAGACAGGCCCGGGGGCAGTTCATGCTCATGAGTACAGGCCATATAGACAGCTGTGGGTGAGCTGGGCTAGCCATTGTCAAGGGCAATCATTTGTGGTGTTGTTTCTGTGTTTATTCAGAGGAAAGAATTTCGGCACCTGAAAGGGAAATCCACTGTTATCATTGCAACCAAAGGATTCCAGAAAATAAGTATTTCCACCATATGGTGAGTAGCAGTTAGTAATTTTCTAATGCTGCCAGTAATTAGTCCACATTCTGAAAAGTAGGATAGGAAAGGCAGATTCTGGGCCCAATTTTGCGTAGCATGAATATTAAAGGATCCCATGTATATATATATATATATTTTTTTTTTTTGCTTTGTTCAAAAAGATATTTTAGTGACTAGCTTAGGCTAATCGAGCACACACAATTGGTCTTCCTTTGTGCCCAGCCCTTGAGGGGGCCTCTCACCACTCCCAATAGCCGCAATCACCTCTGACCATCTCCAACCTTCATGGCCTGGACATTGCAAATTTGGTCCTCAGTAGGGCCTGTCTTACTGCTTTCTGTCCCATGTGGGAGTCTTCTCTATTAGACTGTGAGCTTCCTGAAAAACTGAATGACTTTTTCCATTTTCTTGGTATCAGGGGTTGGTGCAAAAAGAGGACTCTATAGAGATGCAGTCATGTGATTGACCGACGGACTGATTTTGTCTGGGAACACTCAGACTCTTCCCTCCATAGCCCTAAGCGCCTTTTAGTGCACTGCTGTGCCGAGTTGCTCCCTTCTTTTGGACAGAATGGAGCATTTCTCCTTTGGGAGACTTACCAAGGCTTCTCTCCAAGGAACTCATCTCCTTCTCCTTGGACAGAAAGTTGTTTACTTTCTTAATACTTCTGTTCCTAGAACTACAGAATATCAAAACTAAAGCACCCATAGAGATGATCCAGCTCTTTGCTTTTTTGTTTTGTTTTTACTAGTGTGGGAAACCACATATAATGTAAAACTTGCCACTACTGTAGAGACAGTTGTTACATTCACAATGTTGTGCAATCTAGTTCTAGAATATTTTCATCCTCCCAAAAAGAAATCCTGTACCCATTTGCAGATACTATCCATTCCCCCATCTTCCCAGTTCCTGGCAACCACTAATCTACTTTCTATCTCTATGGATTTGTCTGTTCTGGACATTTCACGTCAATGGAGTCATGTAACATGTGGTCTTATGTAACCATCTTCTTTCACTTAGCATAACATTTTCAAGGTTCACCCGTGTTGTATTTGTGACAAATATCATATCAGCACTTTATTCCTTTTAATGGACTTTTTTTTTTTTGAGACAGGGTCTCACTCTGTCGCCCAGGCTGGAGTGTAGTGGCACAATCTTGGCTCACTGCAGCCTCTGCCTCCTGGATTCAAGCTGTTCTCCTGCCTCAGCCTCCTGAGTAGCTGGGACTACAGGTGCCTGACACTGTGCCTGTGTAAATTTTGTATTTTTTTTTAAGTAGAGATGGGGTTTTACTACATTGGCCAGGCTGGTCTCAAACTCCTGACCTCAGGTGATCCGCCCATGTCGGCCTCCCAGAGTTAGTGGCCTTTTTATGGTCATCCTACATTTTGTTTCTCTACTTGTTGATAAACATTTGAATTGTTTCCACCTTTCAGTGTGCTTTTTGAAGTGGAGTCTGTGGACCAGCAGCAGCATCAGCATCACCTGGAATCCTGTTAGAAATGCAGAATCTCAGGCCCTCCCCTTAGAAATGCTAAATCAGAATATGCAGAGTCACATGATTTCACAGGCATTTCAAGTCTGAGAAGCGCTGCCCCAGCCACGTGATTCTCAGCCTCAGATGTACATGGAAATCACCTACTGATTTGTTTTCCTCAGTACTGATATCTGTTAGATTCTATAAGTGGTCCGTGTCTTCTATTTGAATGAGAAGATACTTGGTGAGCACCAAAACAAGAGTGAAGCTGACTACTTCCCTTCAAATGTTCAGCCTGGCAACCAAGGCACCTACACACTTATTGGAAGGCTTCAGGGAGCTGGGGAGCTCTAATACACATGGAAGTGGATTTGTGCTTAGCAACTCTGAATTTTAGTTCTGCCCTGCCCGTTACTGGCTGTGTAACCTCTCTGAGCTTCTTTCTTCTTTTGGGGAAAATGGGGATAATGGTTTATCTCCTTGTTCAGGAAAAGAAGACATCCACGACCAGCCAGCACCAGAGCTCTCTCCTTGGCAGCATCCACACTCACTCGCTTTGCCTTCCCACCTCTTAACCACAGAGGAGCTTTCTATGCTCCTATCTAAAGCCTATCCCCTCCTACTGGTTGGTATACTATATCCTTTCTTTTTGCCTACACAAGGTCACACAAGGTTGTTGCTACACTGCTCCAGCAATTCTCCCTTCTCTGTCCGGCAACAGGGAGAGGTTAAAGGAGCTGTACACATAGGCAACAACAAAGTCTCAAAACTCTAGGATGTCCTAACATTTGTTATGATAAGTTTTTAAAGGGCTGCCACTATTGAATATTTAGATATCAATGGTGAATCTTTGGCCTTGCACAAAAAGAATCTTTTTGAATTTGAGAATTAAGGATTGAAATCATGTATACTAGGTGGTTTTGTGGTTTTCAGTCTTTAACTTTTTATTAACATGACCCCAAACCAGAAAAACATAAAGTACTTCTGACCCCATTTCCTACAAGCTACCATCTTGTTTCTTTGTAGAAAAACATTTGAACCAGTTGTCTCTAGTCACGGCCTCCATCTTTTCTTCTCCCATTCTTATTCCCACTCCAATCTGACTCTTATGCTCACCCCGTCCAATGTTACCAAATCTGCTCTTGTCAAAATCAATTACATCTGCATTCCTAAATCCAGTGCTTAGTTCTCAGTCCTCAGTTTATGGGGAGCATTTACTGCTCATCACTCCCTCTTCCTCAGTGCACTTTCTTAGCCTCCAGGGTACCACACTCTTGTGGTTTTCAATAACCTTGGTGGTCTCTCATTCTCTATCTCTCCAACCTCTTAATTATGGGGGGAAGCAGGGCTCAGTCTCTGGTCTCTTCTCTACCTATATTCACTATCTTTATATTTCATCCAACTTCCTGATTTTTATTTTTTTTAATTTTTATTTATTTTTTTTCTTCCTGATTTTTATAAATGCCATATGTAGCCAGACACTTCCAAATTTATATCATAGTCTGAGCTTTTCTCCCCAAACTCTAGATTTGTATGTTACTATTTACTGCATCTTCACTTGAATGCTTGATAGACATCTTAAATGTAATACATCTGAAATGGAATCCTCTGTCCCACAGCTTGGCCCATCTCAGCTGATGGCAACTCTATCCTTCCAGTCGTTTAGGCCAAAATCTCAGGTTCACTCTCAACTTCTCTAGCCCTCCGTGTTGCTACCCTGGTGTGAACCATCATCTTCTCAAGCCCAGATGCTGCAGGAGTCTCCTAAGTGGTCTCCCTACTTGTCACTTTCCCCCTACAGTCTATCCTCATCACAGTGGTCAACGTGATCCCTTAAAAATACAAGTCTTGTGTGGCTCCTCTGTTCAGATCTCTGTACTCATTCTTGCCCCATTTTATGCAAACTCAACACTACAATAGCCTTAGAGATCTATGTCATCTTTGCCTCCCTTCCTACCTCATCACGTCTTTGATCTCATGTACTACTCCTGTTCAGCTCACTGGCCTCCTGGTTTTCTTGAGCATACTCCGCCCTACGGCCTTTTCTCTGGCTACTGCCTCTGCCTGGGAGCCACCTCCTTACCTTCCCCACCTTATTCCCAGAGCTAACTCTCTCACTTCTCTCAAGTCTTTGCCCGGATGGCACCTTCTTCAGGTGATATACCACAACAATCTGTTTAAAATTGCAACGCCCTCTCCATCACATATTCACCACCCCCTGACCTTCTTCTATTTTTTTTCATAGCCTTTATAAACTTCTAACATATTATCTAATTTACTTACTTATGGCCCTTGTGGTTTCCCACCACCCCAGTAAAATTATAAGCCCCACTGCTCCCCTTTATGCTAACTACTCCCTAGACACAAATACTCTACTTTCACTTTGAGCTGTTTCTTCTGGTAATCACCTTCATATGTCTAAAGCACCTGCTTATATATTTTTTCAATTTAGATATTACCTGTTGACTCAAAAGGATTTAGGAATATGGATTTCACTTTTTTTATACCACCCATCCCACACACATACCTCCAAAGTTCTTCATTTCATCCTTCCAATTTATTAACTTCACTCATTCTGGTTAAATATTCAATATTACATTGATCTAACCATGTAAACATTATACATGGTTTTCCACACGAACTGTGATTATGCGTGCTTTCTCCTACAACTTGTTTTCCCTGGACTTAATAATTGTTTTGGCTTTTCATTTGTTCACTAAAAATTAAATTGATTATAAAAAATTTCAAACAAATATGAAACTAGAAAGTTAATACAATAAACCCTCATGTATTCACTCCTCAGATACAAGAGTTGTTGTTCTGAGCAGGGTGAATAAAAATAAATCTACCCTTAGATACATTACTGGTAAAAGGCAAAGCTTGATTTCTTTGAACTCAACCAAATAAGGAGATTACAAGCAAAGGAATGGCAATTTGGCTGAAGCAAATATATCAACAACATAATAGAAGTGGGTATGCAGTGGAATAATCTTCAAAGTGCTAAGAGAAAATAGCTGCTAATATGTAGAAATCAAAAGTTTTCCATACCTGAACTATTCTTTTCGTTTGTTTTTTTTTAAAGTATGATAAAGCAAATCCATGATATCCTGTTATTTCACCATCATTCTTAAATAGCTCAAAAATACAGTCATTTACTTAATCGCAATGCCTTTACCACTCCAATGATATTAACAATAATCTTTCCCCCATTGTTTTGGGGCCCTGCATTTATCATTCTTGTTCATTACTACCGCTGGTGCTGCTGCTGCTTTCTCCTCCATTGTCTTCTATTGCATTGAGCAAAATGTCTTTATTCTCTTTCTTCTTTTCTACTGATTCAGCAATTTTACTCTCTATTTCTATCATTTCAGTAGCTACCCTTAAGATTTTAATATGAATACTTGACTTAATAAAGTCTAAAGTTAATAATTAGCTCTACTCTTCTTACAAATAGTATTCCGATTTGAGAACACAGTAACGCAGATCCTCTACTCCTATCTTACATGAAAATGCTGCCAGAATTTTGCTTAATTTCGCTTTCATACTACTTTTCTTTAGTGATTATTGTTGTTATTTATGTAACTCATGCCTATTTGGATATACTCACAAGTTTTTTGTTTTTTCTTTTTTTTGAGACAGAGTCTCACTCTGTTGCCTGGGCTGGAGTGCAGTGGCACAATCTTGGCTCACTGCAGCCTCCGCCTCCTGGATTCAAGCAGTTCTGCCTCAGCCTCTCGAGTAGCTGGTATTACAGGCATGTGCCGCCATGTCTGACTAATTTTTCGTATTTTTAGTAGAGATAGTGTTTTGCCATGTTGGCCAGGCTGGTCTGGAACTCCTGACCTCACATAATCTGCCCACCTCGGCCTCCCAAAATGCTAGAATTACATGTATGAGCCACTGTGCCGGGCTGGATATACTCGCAAGTTTGCCCTTCCCTTTGCTCACTTCTTTCTTGGATCCTAAGCTTTCCTCTGGGTAAAATTTCTGTCTTCCTGAAATACATCTCAGTAGTTTTTTCACCAATAGCCTTGAGTAGTAAATCTTTAGTTGCCTGAAAATATGCTTTTTGTTTTTTGCATTCATAAATGGTCATTTCACTGGATATCAAATTCTAGATTAACAGCTATTTTCTCTTACAATTTTGAGTATCCTTCTGTAACAAGATACTACAGACAGGGTAATAATAAAGAGCTGAAATTTATTTCTTTTTTTTAAATTGTACTTTAGGTTTTGGGGTACATGTGCAGATCATACAGGATTGTTGCATAGGTACATACATGGCAATGTGGTTTGCTGCCTCCATCCACCTGTCACCTATATCTGGCATTTCTCCCCATGTTATTCCTCCCCAACCTCCCCACTCCCCGCTATCCCTCCCCTAGTCCTCCCCAACAGACCCCAGTGTGTGATGCTCCCCTCCCTGTGTCCATTTCATTGTTCAACACCTGATTGTGAGTGAGAACATGTGCTGTTTGATTTTCTGTTCTTGTGTCAGTTTGCTGAGAATGATGGTTTCCAGATTCATCCCTGTCCCTATGAAGGACACGAACTCATTGTTTTTTATGGCTGCATAATATTCCATAGTATATCTGTGCCACATTTTCCTTCTCCAGTCTATCATCGATGGGCATTTGGGTTGGTTCCAGGTCTTTGCTATTGTAAATAGTCTGCAGTGAACATATGTGTGCATGTATCTTTATAATAGAATGATTTATAATCCTTTGGATATATACCCAGTAATGGGATTGCTGAGTCAAATGGAATTTCTGTTTCTAGGTCCCTGAGGAATCACCACGTTGTCTTCCACAATGGTTGAACTAATTTACACTCCCAACAACAGTGTAAAAGTGTTCCTATTTCTCCATATCCCCTCCAGCATCTGTTGTCTCCAGATTTTTTAATGATCGCCATTCTCACTGGCATGAGACGGTATCTCAATGTACTTTTGATTTGCATTTCTCTCAGTGATGGTGAGCATTTTTTCATGTTTGTTGGCCTCATATATGTCCTCTTTTGAAAAGTGTCTGTTCATGTCCTTCGCCCACTGTTGAGTGGGTTTGTTTGTTTTTTTCTTGTATATCTGTTTTAGTTCTTTGTAGATTCTGGCTATTAGCCTTTTGTCAGATGGGTAGATTGCAAAAAATTTTTTCCATTCTGTTGGTTGCCAATTCATTCTAATGATTGTTTCTTTTGCTGTGCAGAAGCTCTGGAGTTTAATTAGGTCCCATTTGTTTATTTTTGCTTTTGTTGCCAATGCTTTGGTGTTTCAGTCATGAAGTCCTTGCCTATGCCTATGTCCTGAATGGTTTTGCCTAGGTTTTCTTCTAGAGTTTTTATGGTTAGGTCTTATGTTTAAGTCTTTAGTCCATCTGGAGTTAATTTTAGTGTAAGGTGTCAGGAAGGGGTCCAGTTTCTGTTATCTGCACATGGCTAACCAGTTTTCCCAACACCATTTATTAAACAGGGAATCCTTTTCTCATTGCTTGTTTTTGTCAGGTTTGTCAAAGGTCAGATGGTTGTAGATGTGTGGCATTGCCTCCAAGGCCTCTGTTCTGTTACATTGGTCTATATCTCTGTTTTGGTACCAGTACCATGCTGTTTTGATTACTGTAGCCTTGTAGGATAGTTTGAAGTCTGGTAGCATGATTCCTCCAGCTTTGTTCATTTTGCTTAAGATTGTCTTGGTTATGCAGGCACTCTTTTGGTTCCACATGAAGCTTAAGGTGGTTTTTTCCAGTTCTGTGAAGAAGGTCACTAGTAGCTTGATGTGGATAGCATTGAATCTATAAATTACATTGGCCATTTCCACAATATTTATTCTTCCTAACCATGAGCATGGAATGTTTTTCCATCTGTTTGTGTCCTCTCTTATTTCATTGAGCAGCGGTTTGTAGTTCTCCTTGAAGAGGTGCTTTACATCCTATGTTAGTTGTATTCCTAGGTATTTTATTCTCTTTGTAGCAATTTTGAAGTTCACTCTTGATTTGGCTCTCTGTTATTCTGTTATCAGTGTATAGGAGTGCTTGTGATTTCTGCACATTGATTTTGTATCCTGAGACTTTGCTGAAGTTGCTTATCAGGTTAAGGAGATTTTGGGCTGAGACTATGGGGTCTTCTAAATATACAATCATGTCGTCTGCAAATAGAGACAATTTGACTTCCTCCTTTCCTAATTGAATATCCTTTATTTCTTTTTCTTGCCTGATTGCTCTGGCTAGAAATTCCACTACTATATTGAATAGGAGTGGCAAAAGAGGGCATCATTGTCTAATGCAAGATTTCAAAGGGAATGCTTCCAGTTTTTGCCCTTTCAGTCTGATATTGGCTGTGGGTTTGTTGTAAATAACTTTTATTATTTTGAGATGCATTCCATTGATACCTAGTTTATTGAGAGTTTTTAGCATAAAGAGCTGTTGAATTTTGTCAAAGGCATTCTCTGCATCTATTGAGATAATCATGTGGTTTTTGTGTTTGGTTTTGTTTATGTGGTGGATTACATTATAGACTTGCATATGTTGAACCAGCCTTGCATCCTCAGGTTGAAGCCTACTTAATCATGATGGTTTTGATGTGCTGTTGCAATATGTTTGCCAGTATTTTATTGAAGATTTATGTTCATCATGGATATTGGCCTGAAGTTTTCTTTTTTTGCTGAGTCTCTGCTGGGTTTTGGTATCAGGATGATGTTGGTCTCATAAAATGATTTGGGAAGGATTCCCTCTTTTTGGATTGTTTGGAATAGTTTCAGAAGAAGTGGTACCAGCTCCTCTTTGTACATGTGGTAGAATTCGGCTGTAAACAACAACCTGGGCTTTTTTTGATTGGTAGGCTATTAATTGCTGCCTCAATTTCAGCCCTTGTTATTTGTCTATTCAGGGTTTCAGCTTCCTCCTGGTTTAGGCTTGGGAGGGTGCAAGTGTCCAGGAATTTATCCATTTCTTCCAGGTTTACTGGTTTATGTGCATAGAGTTATTTGTAGTAATCTCTGACGGTAGTTTGAATTTCTGTGGAATGGGTGGTGATATACCCTTTATCATTTTGTATTGCATCTATTTGATTCTTCTCTCTTTTCTTTTTTATTAATCTGTCTAGTGGCCTATCTTGTTGATCTTTTAAAAAAAAACATCTCCTGGATTCATGGATTTTTTGCAGGGTTTTTTGTATCTCTATCTCCTTCAGTTATGCTCTGATCTTAGTTATTTCTTGTCTTCTGCTAGCTTTTGAGTTTTTTGGATCTTTCTCCTCTAGCTCTTTCAATTTTGATGATAGGGTGTCGATTTTAGATCTTTCCTCACTTCTCATGTGGGCATTTATTGCTATAAATTTCCCTCTAGCCGGGCGCAGTGGCTCACGCCTGTAATCCCAGCACTTTGGGAGGCCGAGGCGGGTGGATCACGAGGTCAAGAGATCGAGACCATCCTGGTCAACATGGTGAAACCCCGTTTCTACTAAAAATACAAAAAATTAGCTGGGCATGGTGGCACGTGCCTGTAATCCCAGCTACTCAGGAGGCTGAGGCAGGAGAATTGCCTGAACCCAGGAGGTGGAGGTTGCGGTGAGCCGAGATCGCGCCATTGCACTCCAGCCTGGGTAACAAGAGCGAAACTCCATCTCAAAAAAAATAAAAATAAAAATAAATTTCCCTCTAGACACTGCTTTAAATGTGTCCCAGAGATTCTGGTACATTATGTTTTCATTCTCATCGGTTTCAAAGAACATCTTTATTTCTGCCTTCATTTCATTGATTATCCAGTCGACACTCAAGAGCCAGTTGTTCAGTTTCCATGAAGTTATGCAGTTCTGAACTAGTTTTCTTAATCGTGAGTTCTAATTGATTTGCATTGTGGTCTGAGAGGTTGTTATGATTTCCATTCTTTTGCATTTGCTGAGGAGTGATTTACTTCCAACTATGTGGTCAATTTTAGAGTAGGTGCCATGTGGTGCTAAAAAGAATGTATATCCTGTGGATTTGGGGTGGAGAGTTCTGTAGATGTCTATTAGGTCCATTTGGTCCAGATCTGAGTTCAAGTCCTGGATATCCTTGTTAATTTTCTGTCATGTTGATCTGTCTAATATTGACAGTGGAGTGTTAAAGTCTCCCACTATTATTGTGTGGCAGTCTAAGTCTCTTTGTAGGTCATTAAGAACTTGCTTTATGTATCTGGATGCTCCTATATTGGGTGTGTATATATTTAGGATTGTTAGCTCTTCTTGTTGCATTGATCCTTTTACAATTATGTAATGCTCTTCTTTGTCTCTTTTGATCTTTGTCAGTTTAAAGTCTATTTTATCAGAGACTAGGATTGCAACTCCTGCTTTTTTTTTTTCTCTCCATTTGCTTGATAAATCTTCCTCCATCCCTTTTTTTTTGAGCTTATGTGTTTCCTTACACGTGAATACAGCAAGACCAATGGGTCTTGACATTTTATCCAATTTGCCAGTCTGTGTCTTTTGGTTAGGGACATTTAGCCCATTTACATTTAAGGTTAATATTGTTATGTGTGATTTTGGTCCTGCCATTTTGATGCGAGCTGGTTGTTTTACCCATTAGTTGATGCAATTTTTTCATTGTGTCGATGCTCTTTACCATTTGGTACATTTTTGGAGTGGCTGGTACTAGTTGTTCCTTTCCATGTTTAATGCTTCTTTCAGGAGCTCTTGTAAGGCAGGCCTGATGGTGATGAAATCTCTCAGCAATTGCTTGTTCATAAAGGATTTTATATCTCCTTTGCTTATGAAGCTTAATTTGACTGGATATGAAATTCTAGGTTGAAAGTTCTTTTCTTTACAGATGTTGAATATTGGCCCCCACTCTCTTCTGGCTTGTAGTGATTTTGCTGAGAGATCCACTGTGAGTCTGATGGACTTCCCTTTGTCAGTAACCCGGCCATTCTCTCTGGCTGCCCTTAGCATTTTTTCCTTCATTTCAACCCTGGTGAATCTGATGATTATGTGCCTTGGGGTTGCTCTTCTTGAGGAATATCTTTGTGGTGTTCTCTTATTTCCTGGACTTGAATGTTGGCCTGCCTTGCTAGGTTGGGGAAGATCTCCTGGATAATATCCTGAAGAGTGTTTTCCAGCTTGGATTCATTCTCTCTGTCACATTCAGGTACACCTATCAAATGTAGATTAGGTCTTTTCACATAATCCCATATTTCTTGGAGGCTTTGTTCATTTCTTTTCACTCTTTTTTCTCTATTCTTGCCTTGTCATTTTATTTCATTGAGTTGATCTTCAATCTCTGATATCCTTTCTTCTGCTTGGTCAATTGGGCTATTGAAACTTGTGTATGCATCACAAAGTTCTCGTGTTGTGTTTCTCAGCTCCATTAAGTCGTTTATATTATTCTCTAAGCTGTTTAGTCTCATTAGCATTTCGTCTAACCTTTTTTCAAGAAACCTAGTTTCTTTGCACTGGGTTAAAATATGTTCTTTTAGCTCAGAGAAGTTTGTTATTACCCACCTTCTGAAGCCTGTTTCTGTCAATTCATCAGACTCATTCTCCATCCATCTTTGATCGCTAGCTTGTGAGGAATTGTGATCCTTTGGAGGAGGAGAGGCATTCTGGTTTTGGGTGTTTTCATCCTTTTTGTTCTGATTTCTTCCCCTCTTAGTGGCTTTATCTACCTGTGGTTTTTGTAGTTGGTGACTTTTGGATGGGGTCTCTGAGTGGACATCCTTTTGGTTAATGTTGAAGCTATTTCTTTCTGTGTTTTAGTTTTCCTTCTAACAGTCAGGCTCCTCTGCTGTAGGACTGCTGGAGGTCCACTACCAACCCTGCTTGCCTGGGGATCACCTGCAAGGGCTGCAGAACAGTAAGGGGTGCTGCTGGTTTCTTCTTCTGTTATTTTCATCCCAGAAGGGTACCTGCCAGATGTCAGCCTAAGCTCTCCTTTATGAGGTGTTTCTGGATATACAGGGGTCAGGGAGCTGCTTAAGGAGACAGTCTGTCCCACATAGGAGCTCAAGTGCTGTGCTGGGAGCTCCATTGTTCTGTTCAGAGCTGCTGGGCAGGTATGTTTAAGTCTGCTGCATCAGAACTCATAACCACCTTTTTTTCCCAAGTGCTCTGTCCTGGGATGGTGGGGCTTTATTTATAAGTTTCTGACATGCTGCTGCCTTTTTTCAGAGATGCCCTGCCCAGCAAGGAGGTAGTCTAGTCACAGTCTGCCAGCGGAGGCATTGCTGAGCTGCCATGGGCTCTGCCCAGCTGCTGTGTAAATTTCCTTGCAGTTTTGTTTACAGAGATACAGTTACAACTGCCTCAGTAATGATGGTCTGCCTCAGTAATGGCAGACCGCCTGGGTAATGAGGGACTGCCTCGGTAGTGGTGGACTGCCTCAGTAATGGCGGATGCCCTTCCCCCACAGAGCTGGACAGTCTCTGGTCCAGCTGTGCTTGCTGTGAAACTCTCAATCCAGAGCATTTCAGATTGCTGGTCTTTGTAGGGATGGGACCTGCCAAGCCGTATCACCTGACTCCCTGTTTTAGCCCCCTCTTTTTCAGTTGAATGGGCAGCTCTGTCTCCCAGGTGTTCCAGGTGCCAGTTGAAATGGATATCCAGATTTGTGTGAGTTTTTGTGTGGAAACCCACAGTGCCCCAGCTGAAACAGCCATGCTGGAAATTTGTGGCACTTTTCGGCCCGAGAATTCCTGGTCTGTGGGCAGTAAAAAGTTGTTTGGAAATGTGGTGATCACTAAACATCTACATTGTTCTCGCTGGGAACTGCACTCAAGAGCTCTTTCTATTCAGCCATCTTGGATCTCCCAGAAATTTATTTCTAACAGCTCTGAAGGCTGGAAGTTCAAGAACAAGTCACCAGCACTTGGTGTCTGGTGAGGACCTTCCTGTTGCCTCCTAGCATGGTAGAAGGCAAAAGAGTAGAAGGATGTAGCCAAATGCTTCATGAAGCCTCTTTTATAAGGACCCTAATCCTGTTAACAAGGGAGGCACTCTCATGACCTAATCACCTCCCAGAGGCCCTGCCTCTTAATTCCATCACATTGGCAACACCTGAATTTTGGAGGCGACACATTCAAACCATAGCAACCAGTCAGACCTTCATTCCTGGAATGCAAAATTTTCTTTCTTTCCTACAAAGCCGGGTATTAAATTGAATGTTTTGTCACATTTTATACAGCATATAAAAATGTTTACAGTGGGATGTTTTGTGTTATCTAGTCTACCATATTTTCTGACCATGAAAGCTGAAGTCGTTTTAAAATTTGATATATTATTCACAATTGCAGGGTCAATGTTGTCCAGACTCAGAGATTAAGAAACACTTTCCTGTTGGAAAGCCAAAAATTCTTCCTTCATCTCTTCCAAGTCAAGCTGCTGAAAACCAAACTTCCACAATGGAGAAAGATGTCCATCCAAAGGCAAAAAGTATAAACAGATTTCCACTTCATTCTGAAAGTTCATCAAAGAAAACACCAAGAGGCAAAAGCAAAACCTTGGATCCACTTTGGATGTCAGAGCCCAAGCCCAGGACCACCTCCCCTGTTGGAGATGAAGCAGCCTATGACATTCTGAGGAGATGTTCTCAGTGTGGCATCCTGCTTCCCCTGCCCATCCTAAATCAACATCAGGTACTCAGCCTCTGTTCTTTGCTTACCTGGTTGTGAACCATATGTACAGTATCTTTAAAAAATCTAAGACCTGAAAGATATTCACAAATGTGGCCCTTCTCTATCTCCCACTTCTCTGGGTATCCAAATGCACTCTCTCATAGCACTCACCACCTGGTTTATTTGCATCACCTCCGAGACTGAGTCACCTTTGAAGGTCGAGCCACAGTTTCTCATCTCTGTGTCTCCAGCTCCTAGGCCAGGGACTGACACACAGCAAGTGCTCCAAAACTGTTGAGTAAATGAAAGAAGCAGAGGATACCCAGTTGGTCCCTCCCATGGTGTAGATATGGCACTGAGGCTCAGAGATGAGATGTCTCAGTCAAGATCCTAAGCCAGTTGATGGCTTATCTCCAGCAGATCAAAGTTTGCTTCAAGCAATTCAGGGCTTACAGGCATCTCACTGAATATCCTGATTTTTACATCCTAGGTTATTTTCTAGTAATAATAGCAATTGGCATTAGAGGTTGTTAACCATTATGTGCCAGTTAAAATGCAGAGCTCTTTATAATCTTCATCATAAACAATAGGTATGTATTTTATCCCCATTTTACAGACAAGGTAAAGTACCTTCCCAAGGACTATACAATTGGAGTGGCAGAATCCAGCCTGAGTCCACATATATACAGCTCCAAAGTTTATGCTGTTCCGCTCCAGACTGGCTGCCTGGAGTTCATTTATTTTTCGAAATACAAAAATACTAGATTTTGCGGAGCTAGATGACATAATACCATATAAAGAAGTATAAAAGCAAAGCTAACCCTACTTCCCCAACCCCATACACTGAGATACCAATTTCGACGGCTTTATGGGCATCTTTTCAAAGTTCTACCTTTGTTTTTACGAATCTAAACAAGCATATACTGGGTTTTAATTGTTTCTTTTTCCGCACACATTATCTTACTATACTTACTACTCTGCCACTTGCCTTTTTCACTTGGTGTATGATGCATGCTCCTTACAAAAAAGACTTAGTAGACCGAAACCCTTTTTTCTAACTTCCTTATGCATCCATGTATGCACATAAGCATATCATTTTATAAAAACTGGCTAATTTCATATTTGCTGGGGGTGTTACTAGTGCCATTTTTCCTTGCCTCCCACAATTTGGTATATTTCCTCTCACAATTTTCTCCATCCTTATATAACAAAGTTGCCAGATTTAGCAAATAAAAATACAGGACATTCGGTCAAATTTGAATTTCAGAGAAACAGATTGTTTTTAGTATAAGTATGTTCCATGCAGTGATTGTTTTGCTGAAATTAAAATTTAACTCGGGCACCCTGTATTTTATTTAGCAATTTCTTATATAACCACATACAAACATACACATTTACAGTCCTATTATATACATTTCTCCACATTTTTTTTTTTTTGAGATGGAGTCTTGCTCTGTCACCCAGGCTGGAGTGCAGTGACAGGATCTCAGCTCACTGCAATCTCTGGCTCCCAGGTTCAAGGGCTTCTCCTATCTCAGCCTCTTGAGTAGCTGAGATTACAGGTGCCCACCACCATGGCTATCTAATTTTTGTATTTTAGTAGAGACTGGGTTTCACCATGTTGTCCAGGATGGTCTCGAACTCCTGACCTCAGATGATCTGCCTGCTTCGGCCTCCCAAAATGCTGGGATTACAGGCATGAGTCACCGTGCCCAGCCAACATTTCTTTGCATCCTAATGTTAGGATTCAGCAATACCCAAGGAAATCCTTACAAGCCAAACAATGTGGCTTGTTCTTATTAATGGCTGCATAAGATTCCATGGTGTAAGTGTTCTCCCATCTGTCCCTCCACCCCGTGATAGCAACAGGCCCCTTTTAAACTTTGTCCCAAGCCTCTTATACTCCTGGCTCAGTGGGCTCCTGACCTTTTCTATGCCATTACACCCCAGACTTTGGGCAGGGCTCATGCTCTGTAATGAGGAACAGCAATATCCAGAGATATTCTAGGAACTAACACTTCCCACTTTAACCATATCAGACGTTTTTATATCCATTTCTTAGGAGAAATGCTGGTGGTTAGCTTCATCGAAAGGAAAACAAGTGAGAAATTTGAGCTAGATTTGGAAAAGAAAAGGTACTACAAATTCAGAAGATTTCACTTTTAACATTGGCTTTCCTGCCTACTTGCTGTGGTGGTCTTGTGAAAAATGATGGGTTTTATTCATTGGGCTTTAAAAGAAAAGGTTTGGCAGAACTAAAAACGAAACGTATATATCATCTCAATAGATACAGAAAAGGCTTTTGATAAAATTTAACATGACTTCATGTTTAAAACCCTCAAGAAACCAGGCATTGAAGGAACATACCTCAAAATAATAAGAGTCATCTATGACAAACCACAGCCAATATCAAACTGAATGAACAAAAGCTGGAAGCATTCCCCTTGAGAACCAGAACAAGGCAAAAATGTCCACTCTCAACACAGTCCTATTCAACGTAGTACTGAAAGTCCTTGCCAGAGTAATCAGACAAGAAAAAGAAATAAAAGGCAACCAAATAGGAAGAGAGGAAGCCAAAGTATCTCTGTTTGCAGACGATATGATTCTATATCTAGAAAACCCCATGGTCTTGGCCCAAAAGCTCCTGTATCCGATAAACAACTTTAGCTAACTTTCAGGAGACAAAATCAATGTACAAAAATCTGTAGCATTTTTATACACCAACAACATCCAAGCTGAGAGCGAATCAAGAATGCAATCTCATTCACAATCGTCACAAAAAGAATAAAATGTCTAGGAATACAACTAACTAGGCAGATGAAAGATCTCTACAACAGGAATTACAAAACACTGCTGAAAGAAATTGGAGATGACACAAATGGAAAAACATTCCATGCTCATGGATAGGAAGAATCAATATTGTTAAAATGGCTATACTGCCCAAAGCAATTTACAGATTCAATGGTATTCATATCAAACTACCAATAACATTCTTCACAGAATCAGAAAAAAAAAAACTTTAGAATTTATATGGAACAAAAAAAGCCCAAATAGCCAAAGCAGTCCTACACAAAAAGAACAAAGTTGGAGGCATCACATTACCCAATTTCAAACTATACTACAGGGCTACAGTAACCAAAACCACATGGCACTGGTACAAAAGCAGACACGTACACCAATGGAACCCAATAGAGAGCCCAGAAATAAAGCTACATACCTACAATCATCTGATCTTAGACAAAAATAAGCAATGGGGAAAGAACTCCCCATTCAATAAATGGTACTGGGATAATCAGCTGACCACATGCAGAAAATTGAAAATGAACGCCTTCCTTACACCATATGCAAAAATCAACTCCAGATGGATTAAAGACTTAAATGTAAAACCTCAAACTGTAAAAACTTGGGAAGATAACCTAGGCAATACCATTCTGGACATAGGAACGGGCAAAGATTTCATGACAAAGATGTTCAAAGCAATTGCAACAAAAGCAAAAATTGATAAATGCGACATAATTTAACTAAAGGACTCTACACAGCACAAGAAACTATCAACAGAGTAAACAGCCCATAAAATGGGAACAAAATATTTGCAAACTCTGCATCTGACAAAGGTCTAATATCCAGAATCTATAAGGAACTTAAATACACCAACAAGCAAAAAGCCTAATTAAAAAGTGGAAAAAGGACATGAATAGACACTTTTCAAAAGATATACATGTGGCTAACAAGCGTATGAAAAAGACATTCAACATCACTTATCATTAGAGAAATGCAAATCAAAACCACAATGAGATACTCTCACATCAGTCAGAATAGTTATTACTAAAAAGTCATAACAGATTCTGGTGAGGTTGCAAAGAAAAGGGAACATTTATACACTGCTGGTGGGAATATAAATTAGTTCAGGTATTGTGGAAAGCAGTTTGGCAATATTGCAAATAACTTAGAACTACCATTCAACTCAGCAATCCCATTATTGGGTATATACCCAAAGGAATATAAATCATTCATCATAAAGACATATATACATGAATGTTCACTGCAGCACTATTCACAATAGCAAAGTCATGGAATCAAACTAAATGTCCATCAGTGGTAGACTGGATAAAGAAAATGTGGCACATATATACCACGGAATACTATGCGGCCATAAAAAAGAATGAGATCACGTCCCGTGCAGCAACATGGATGGAGTTGGAAGCCGTTATCCTAAATGAACTAATGCAGGAACAGAAAACCAAATACCACATGTTCTCACTTATAAGTAGAAGCTAAACATTGAGTACACAGAGACACAAAGAAGGGAACCACAGACCCTGGGGCTGGAAGGAGGGTGAGGACTGAAAAACTACCTATCTGGTATGAGGCTTATTATCTGGATAATGAAATAATCTGTACACCAAATCCTCATGACATGCGATTTACCTATATAACAAACCTGCACATGTACCCCTGAACCTAAAACAAAAGTTAAAAGGTTTGGACTATTTCCCTTCTTTTGAACAAAGACATTTGTTTGCCCAAGGACGACAAATAAACCAAGGGGAGAAAAGGAAGGTCCTAGTTCTGCCTGAAAATTCTGATTAAGCCTCTGGGCCCTACAGCCTGGATACCTACAGAACCCAGCTTTGTCCCCAAAGAATAAAAATACCTCTCTAAAAGCTGCTTGTCCATCTTTCTTTGGATTCCACATTGGTTTACAGGGCCAGGGATGGGAGCAGCCTGGACCCCAGGATGAGGCAGTGAGCAGGGAAAGGGGAGCAGAAGACGTTCAGGGAGGGAGGGACAATGAGGCTGGGACAGTGGGGAAGAGCCCAGTGAAGTGGAGAGGGGCATCTTCGAAGGCTTTGGGCAGGGAGAGTGGCTGGGGGAAGCCTAGCGATGCAACCTACCCAGCAGCAAACAGCACACTCCCACCTTTCTGCCTGGGCTTTGAGGGGAGTCCATTAGGGCCCCTGCCTCTGCCAGGGGAGGAAAATAGGTGTGGGTAGGACATCTTTAGATTTCCCTCCCTGGTTGGCAGCTGTGTGATATGGTGGACCAACCCTGGGTTCGAATCCCACCTCCCCACTTACTACATGTTCTCACTGGGAAACATCTTTAGAGAAATGCAAATCAAAACCACCATGAGATACTATCTCACATCAGTCAGAATTGCTGTTATTAAAAAGTCAAAAAATAACATGCTGGTGAGGTTGCAAAGGAAGGGGAACACTTACACACTGCTGGTGGGAATGTAAATTCGTTCAGCCACTAGCAGAATGGTGGTTCTGTTTTAAGTGATTTGAGATCTTGCCAAACTGCTTTGCAATACCACCGTTTCGGGAGTTGTGAAGTGGATATGTTTGTATTCCTGTCTTCCTTGACCAAAACCGTGGAAGCAGTTCTCAGTTTTGGCTTTGCCCGGGTAAGTCAGGTCCTTAAGGGCTTTTGTCGGGGAGCCTTGTCTAAAAAAAGGAAAGTGAACCCTAGGGCTGAGCACGCAGCGGCAGCTTCGAAAGAAACCCAGGGTTGGGTCAGGATGGGAAAGGCAGGAAACTGAACGGGACTTGAGCCCCAAGTTCGGACCCAAACTCTTCCCTGTGTGCAGAAGGAAGGGCAGGGGGTATGCCATCCTCGCCCGGAGCGCCGCCCCAGCCTCCCAGCACCGCCCGTCTCACCCTCTGCACATGGGATCGACTGACCTGGAAACTGCAGGTTTGGGGCTCTGCGAGCTGGGGGCAGGAGCAGAGCCTTGCAGGTGGCTGCGCGTCACAAAGGCGGCCGACGCCTGGCATTTAACCTGGGCCAGAGCAAGACGCAAACCCCAGGCGCCCACGGAGTTGGCGTCGGAGCAGCAGCTGCGTGGGCTGAGCAGGCAGGCGCACTCGCCGTCCCTGCAGCCCAATCCGGGCGCAGCCCAAGCAGGGCTCCGCGAACGGGAGCAGGCTGGGGTGGCGGTGGGAGGCCCCGAGGCCCGCGCCGGGGAGGCGGGCTGCTCTCATCACCTCCTCTGGGAAGCATCTGGCTGCAGGAGTTGCCGGGCCAACTGCCCTCCCGCGGTGGGTAGGACGTCTTTAGATTTCTCTCCCTGCTTGGTAGCTGTGTGATAGGGTGGACCAACCCTGGGTTCAAATCCCACCTCCTCACTACACGTTCTCCCTGGGAACCTTTATTCACCTTCAACACCTCCGTCTCTGTATTTGGGGAATGGATGTGTTTGTATTCCTCTCTTCCTAGACCAGATGCTGCAGAAGCACCGACTTACTTATTAA
The DNA here is from genome assembly GCF_009761245.1 of Sapajus apella. Classification (NCBI taxonomy): domain Eukaryota; kingdom Metazoa; phylum Chordata; class Mammalia; order Primates; family Cebidae; genus Sapajus; species Sapajus apella. The sequence goes on along the minus strand of NW_022436952.1, from coordinate 26,433,460 downwards.
TGGCAGCCAGGTCTTGTGTAGCGTTTACTATGTGGCAGGCACTGATTCTGGTGCTTTCCGCTATCAGCTCACTTAATCCCCCCAACACTAGGAGAAAGGCACCACTATGACCCCTATTTACCGATGGGGAGAGGGGAAGTGGAATCTCTGGCTTCTAGGACATAATCTTTAACACATGGCTCAGGGCCCCTTGATCCGGCACCTCCCGCTGCTCCCATGTGATCCAGCTCCTCCATTTTCAGCCCACTTAACAAGTGCCAGATGACCAAACAATTTTTAGTTCCCTGAATGTGAGCCCATCACATGCATTCACAGTTCTGCGGCTTTGCACGTATTGTTCCCTCCACCCAGAATGCATCAGTTCCTCCACCACTACCACTAGGCCCACCTGGTCTGCCTTGCAAATCCTACTCACCTTTCAAAACCCAGCTCAGACGTCACCTCCTCTGAGCAGCCCTCTCTTCTTCCTCCTTAGCCGAACAGAATAAGTCACCCTCCGTGTGTGCTACCCCGCACTATGAGTCTGCCTGAACCTTCCCACTCTCTCACTGGGTTGTAACTGAACTGGTCTGTGTCCCTGGTTAGGCTGTGAAGTCCTTGCAGGTGTGGACTGTACCATGACTTTATCCTAGAACCACCCACACCTGGCACGGTGCCTAATACACTTGGGACAGCAGGGAAAGCTGCTTCATTTGAGTTTAATTTGTTTGACTAGTAATGGCGCTTCCTTTTTACTCTCCACAGAAAGCAAGTGATTGCTTTTCTTTCCTCGTTTGTGGAAGCCCTGCCTAACACACAGCTGCACCGTTCATCCCAGTTCCTGGATGGATGAAGAAAGTGAACTGATACAGCCTGAAGACCAGAGCTGCTGGGCCAGTCTGCCTGATGTGTGCCTGCGCCGTGTTTTCTGGTGGCTAGGAGACAGGGACAGGTCCAGGGCTGCTCTTGTCTGCAGAAAATGGAACCAGATGATGTATTCAGCTGACCTCTGGCGGTACAGGACCATCACCTTCAGCGGGAGACCTTCGAGGTTACATGCATCTGAATTTCAGTCTGCTCTTTGGTATGTTAAGAAGTTTGGTCGTTATCTGGAGCGCCTGGAGGTCAAATTCCTGAATCCTTACAATGCTGTCTTGACCAAGAAGTTCCAGGTCACCATGCGGGGCCTTCTGTCTTGTCTGGGCAAAAGCAACAACCGTCTGAAATCTCTTTCCATCCAACACCTGGAGCTGGACCGCCTGGTGTGGAGGAACAGCATCAGGAGCTCGTTCGTCAGGAGCTTGAGCTTCTTCTTGAAGAAGATGGGCAAACACCTGGATTATCTCAACCTAAAAGGAGCCAGGCTGACGGTGGAGCAAGGCTGCCACGTTCTCAACTCCCTCAGCTACATGAGGAATGAGAATGTGATCTCGGAGCTCAACATCGAAGACTACTTCAGCCATCACCTCGCTGTCTACAGCAGCCCCCAATTCAAAAAGACCATGTCCACGTTCCACAGTCTTGTGTCCCTGACCCTCAACTACAACTGTATCTCCGATGAGCTGCTTGAGAACTTGGGAGAGAACAATGCCAGTACCCTCTGGACCATAAACATCAAATGCCACATTCATGACCCCCATGGACAGGTCGTCTGGGGTATGTCCTGGGCCAAGTTAGCCAGGCAGGCCACCAATCTGAAGGTGAACTTCTTCTTTGAACGGATCATGAAGTACGAGCGCTTGGCCCGGATCCTCTTGCGGGAGATCCCGGTCAGGAGTCTCAGTCTGAGAAGCTGCTATTTCAGTGACCCAGACTGGTCCATGAGACCCACTCTGACGGATCTCCTGCCCACCTTCCGGCATACTCTGCAGGTAGGTAGGACTTGTGAGGAGTGACTGCTACTTGGGTGACTGGCTTCCCCAGAGGAAAGCCCACTGCTGCCCACTCTTGGATGGGATCCCAAATGTCACTTAATCTCAAGTTGAAGTTCTAGGAAATATCACCAACCAAGCCGTCTCTCCTCCTCCCAAGATGACGGTAGGCAACAAGAGCTGCTGCTCACCTCCTCCATGTGGCACAGACACAGGGAATTTTCTGGTTAGCTGTCAGCCAAGGAAAGCCCCTAAATTCCCACTCAGAGCTATGAAGCCTGAGCCTGGAGGTGCCTTGCTGGTGAATAGTGGTTGTGCTGCTTCTTCCTACCTTTCTACCAGGTCACGGCAGCATGTAGGAGACCCTGTGGCTCCTATGGCCAGATCTCAGCAGGGGATCTGCCTGGTTACAGCAGTGCCAGTGCCTGGTCATTGGGAAGATAGAATGGGAGGTACAGGACAAACAAAAACCCAATTTGATTTAGACAACTGAAGAGCTGAGTTTCTGGGCTGCTCCCTGATCTAGCAGTTTCTCAGCTGTAAGATCAGTATCACTTTGTCTTTCCAAGGACCTCACAGTGGTCGTGACTGTAAGGTTGACCTAAAGGATGGTGAGGCAGACCCAGGCTCAGGTTTTGCAAGTTTATTTCAACCTGCCAGGCTGGCTGCCTCACCACAGGCAGTGAAGGTAGCAACCTGGCTTACCAAATATGGGGGTTATGTAGGGGGTTTGCAGGTAGCCTGGTGCTATTCTAATAAAAACTTCATCTTGGTTCTCAGGGGCTGACATTCTGCTTAATTGGGTTAATGTCCTGGGTTCGAGAGCCAGGTGTGACCACATCCTGGAACCCAGGTGCCCTGTTTACAAGGCTTGAGGCTGTTTTTGTTATGAGCTCGGCTTAGCAGGGGAGAATAAGGAGGGGGTCTAGGGGCTTGCCTTGCTGTGACCCTAACAGTGACCATTGATATTAACAGGTTTATGTATCTCTACAAACATGGATGGACTGCAAGGTGCCAATACCTCATTAGGTACCCAAATAACCCTAAGGCAGGTAGGGCAGACATCATGATGATCCTTATGTGCTACAGAAGAACTTGAGGTTCAGTGACCAGCCCATAGTCACCCAGCCAGTCGTGCAGGGCTGGGATGAGCACCTTGCATACTCCAAGTATACTGCTCCAAATTTCAAGTTTGCAACCTTGGATGAAATCACCATTATTCTCAAATCTCTTCCTCTAAGAATTACATGTCCAATGTCCCTTATCTAAAAAGCCCCCAAATTCCATTAACACCAGACCTGTCCTACAAGAAATGCTAAAGGGAGTTCTTCAATCTGAAAGAAAAAGGGCATTAATGAGCAATAAGAAATCATCTGAAGGTACAAGATGTGTACTTACTATTACTTACTAGTAATAGTAAGTATGCAGAAAAACACTGAATATTGTAACATTGGAATTACAGTGAGTAAACTATTCATATCTTAAGTAGAAAGACAAAAATATAAGCCTATCAAAAATAATCACAACAACTTTTCAAGACATAGACAGTACAATAAGATACAAATAAAAACAGCAGAAAGTTAAACAGTAGGGAGACAAAGTTAAAGTAAAATGGTTTTATTAATTTTATTTTTGTTTATTAGTTGTTTATACAATTAGTGTTGTCATCAGTTTAGAATAATGAGTTATAAGATATTAATTGCAAGCCTCATGGTAACCTCAAATCTAAAAATATACAACAGACAAAATAAAAACCAAGACGTTAAACATACCTCCAGAGGAAATCACCTTCCCTAAAAGGAACACAGGAAGGAAGAAAAGAAGGAAGAGAAGACCACAAAACAACCAGAAAACAAATAACCAAATGGCCAGAGTAAGTCCTTACTTGTCAGTGACGACATTAAATACAAATGGACTAAACTCTCCAATTAAAAGACATAGGTGGCTGAACAGACTTTTTTTAAAAAGACTCAATTATCTGTTGCCTACAAGTAACACATTTTACCCATAAAGACACACATAGACTGAAAACAGAGACGGAAAATGATATTTAATGCCAGTGGAATCCAAAGAAAGCAGGAGTAGCTATACTTAGAATAGATTTCAGGACAAAATCTATAAAAAGAGACAAAGAAAGTCATTATATAATGCTAAAAAGGTCAATTATGCAAGAGAATATAACAATTGTAAATATACATGCAGTCAACACTGGAGGACCCAGACATATAAAGCAAATATTATTGGAGCTAAAGAGAGCGATAGACCCTGATATAATAATAGGTGGAGATTTCAACACCCCACTTTCAATGTTGGGTAGCTCTTCCAGACAGAAAATCAACAAAGAAATAGCAGACTTAATCTGCATTACAGACCAAAAGGACCTAAAGTATATTTACAGAAATTTTCATCCAATGGTTGAAGAATACACATTCTTTTTCTTAGCACGTGGTTAATTCACAAGGATGGGTCATATATTAGGTCACAAAAAAGTCTTAAAGCATTCAAAAAGTTGAAATTATAGCAAGCATCTTCTCTGACCACAACAGAATAAAACTGGAAATTAATAACAAGAGAAATTTTGGAAATTATATGAACATATGGAAATTAAACAATATGCTCCTGAATGATCAGTGGGTCATGAAGAGATTAAGAAGGAAACTGAAATATTTTTTGAAACAAATGATAATGGAGATACAACATCCCAAAACCTGTGGAATACAGTGACCAATACTAAGAGGGAAGTTTATAGCTATAAGCATCTACATCAGGAAAGAAGAAAAACGCCAAATAAACATTGTAATGATACACTTTAAAGAACCAAGAAAACCAAGAGCAAACCAATCTTGAAATTAGTAGAAGAGAAAAAATAGTAAAGATTAGAGCAGGAATGAATGAAAGTGAACAAATAATGCAAAAGATCATCAAATGAAAAGGTTTTTTTTCTGAAAAGATAAAATTGACAAACCATTAGCCAAAATGAGAAAAAATGAGAGGAGACCCAAATAAATCAGAGGTGAAAAAAGGAGACATTAGAACCAATATCTGAGAAATCCAAAGGATCATTAGAGGCTATAATGAACAACTATATCCCAATAAACTGGAAAACCTAGAAGTTATGGATAAATTCCTAGGCACATACAACCTACCAAGATTGAATCATGAAGAAATCCAAAACCTGAACAGACCATTGATAAGTAACAAGATAGAAGCTGTAATAAAAAGTCCCCAAGCAAAGAGAAGCCCTTGACCTGATGGTAGTGCTGCTAAATTTCATCAAACATTTAAAGAAAAACTAATATCCATCCTACTCAAACTATTCAAAAAAAAAAAAAAATAGAGGCAGAGGGAATACTTCTAATCTCATTCTACAAGGCTGTTATTACCCTGATACCAAAGCCAGATAAAGACACATCAAAAACAAGAAAACTACAGGTGAATATTCCTGGTAAACAATCATGGAAAATTCCTCAACAAATTACTAGCAAACCAAATTCAACAACACATTACAAAGATCATTCATTCTGACCAAGTGGGATTTATCTCAGGGATGCAAGAATGGTTCAAAATATGCAAATAAATCAATGTGATACCTCATAACAAAATGCAGGGCAAAAAAATGATCATTTTAATTGATGCTGAAAAAGCATTTGATAAAATGCAATATCCCTTCATAATTAAAACTCTCAAAAAACTGAGAATAGAAGAAACATACCTCAATACAATAAAAGCCATATATGATAGGCCACAGCTAGTATCATACTGAATGAGGAAAAACTGAAAACCTTTTCTTTAAGATCTGGACCATAACAAGGATGGCACCTGTCACCACTGCCATTCAACATAGAACTGGAAGTCCTAGCTAGAGCAATCAGATGAGAGAAATAAAGGGCATCCAAATAGAAAATGAAGTCAAATAATTCTTGTTTGAAGATGATGTGATCTTATATTTGCAAAAACCTAAAGATTCTACCAAAAAAACCTATCAGATACACAAATTCAGTAAAGTTGCAGGATACAAAATCAACATACAAAAATCAATAGCATATCTATATGCCAACAGTGAATAATCTGAAAAAGAAATCAAGAAAGTAATCCTGTGTACAATAGCTACAAATAAAATTAAATATCTAGGACTTAACCAAAGAAATGAAAGATCTCTACAATGAAAACTATAAAACATTGATGCAAGAAATTGAAGAGGACACAATAAATGGAAAGATACTCTACATTCATGAGTTGGAAGAATCAATATTGTCAAAATGTTTATACTACCCAAAGCCATCTACAGATTCAATACAGTCCTATCAAAATACCAATGACATTCTTCACAGAAATAGAATAAAGAATCTTAAATTTATATATATATATATGGAACCACAAAAGATGCAGAATAGCAAAGCTATCCTGCCCAAAAAGAACAAAACTGTAGAAACCACATTACCTAACTTCAAATTATACTACAGAGCTACACTCACTAAAACAGCATGAAACTGGCATAAAAACAGACTTTGAGCTCCTTATGTATTCTGGTTATTTATTAATCCCATAAAGACCAACAGAACAGAATACAGAACCCAGAAACAAATCCATTCATCTATAGTGAACTCATGTCTGACAAAGGTGCCAAAAACATACATTGGGAAAAAGACAGTCTCTAGTAAATGGTGCTAGGAAAACTGGATATCCATGCAGAAAAATCAAACTAAACAGCTATCTCTTTCCATATATGAAAATCAAAATGAACTAAAGACTTCAATCTAAGACCTCAAACTATGAAACTACTACACGAAAACATTGAGGAAATTCTCCAGGACGTTGGACTGGGTAAAGATCTCTTGAGTAATACCCCACAAGCACAGGCAACCTAAGCAAACATGGACAAATGGGATCACATCAAGTTAAAAAGCTTCTGCACACCAAAGGAAACAATCAACAAAGTGAAGAGATAACCCACAGGAAGAATGGGGGAAAATATTTGCAAACTACCCATCTGACAAGGGATTAATAAGTAACCAGAATATATAGAGCTCAAACAACTCGATAGGAAAAAATGTAACAATCTAATTTAAAAATGGGCAAAAGATCTGAACAGATATTTCTCAAAAGAAGACATACAAATGGCAAAATAGATATGTTAAAAGGTGCTCAACATCACTGATCGTCAGAGAAATGCAAATCAAAATTACAATGAGATATTATCTCACCCCAGTTAAAATGTTTTTTATTACAAAGACAGGCAATAGCAAATGCTGGAAAGGATGTAGAGAAAAGGAAAGCCTCACACACAGTTGGTGGAAATTTAAAGTAGTACAACCTTTGTAGGGAACAGTTTGGAGGTTCCTCATAAAACTAAAAATAGAGCTGACATATGATCCAGCAATCCCACTGCTAGGTGTATGCCCCAAAGAAAGAAAGTTAGTATATCAAAGAGATGTCTGTACTCTCATGTTTATTGCAGCACTGTTCATATAGCCAGTATTTGGAAGCAACCTAAGTGTCCATCAATGGATAAAGAAAACGTGGTACATCCATACAGTAGAGTACTATTCAGGTATAAAAAAGAATAAGATTCTGTCATTTGCAATAACATAGATGCAACTGAGGTCGTTATGTTAGGTGAAATATGCCAGGCACAGAAAGACAAACTTTGTATGGTCTCACTAATTTGTGGGAGCTAAAAATTAAAACAATTTAACTCATGGAGATAGAGAGTAGAAAGATGGTTACCAGAGGCTGGGAAGGGTAGTAAGGGGTGGACAGGGAAGTGGGGATGGTTAATGGGTACAAAAAATGTTAGAAAGAATGAACCAGATTTAGTATTCGATAGCACTGACAGGGTGTCATAGTCAATAATCATTTAATTGTACGTTTTAAAATAACTAAAAGAGTGTAATTGGATTGTTTGTAACACAAAGGATAGATGCTTGAAGTCATGGATACTCTATTTATTCCAATGTGATTATTACACATTGTATGCCTACATCATATATACCCTGTACAAAACCATAATAACCACATTACCCGACTTCAAATTATATGACAGAGCTATAATCACTAAAACAGGATGAGACTGGCATAAAAACAGACTTTGAGCACCTTATATATTCTGGTTATATGTGATATATACCATCATATATATCCCATATATATATATGTCCCAGAAAAATTAAAATTAAAAGCCCCCAAACCATCATGGCTATCAGGCCCAGGGCCAGGTCCTGGAAATGACCCAGCCAGTCCCAGCATCTCTGCCCACACACATCTTCCCTTTTGGTGCTCTTCCAGAAATTAACTTTTGAATTCAACAACAACCATGAGTCACTCGACGAGGAGCTGCACGTCCTCATCTTATCCTGCAGGAAGTTGTTTTACTTCAAAATCTGGGCTTTCCTTGATGTTAGGTTTGTGGAGCAGATCTTGAAGAGTCAGGAAGAAGGGCAGTGTGCCCTGCGCACACTCAAGGTAAGAGGCCCCCAGGCTGGGTCCACGGGGTAGAGTGGGAACATCCAGGAATGGTGCTTCTGCTCTGGAATGAAGGGCAGAGTGAGGCAGTGGGGAATGATCATCTGTTCGTTGGAAATCAGCAATTTCACAGAAGGGAATTTGGAGCTCTCTTCTCTAGTAGTCGAGTTTGGTCTTTTCCTGATTTTGTCAACATATGTTCCGATTCAACAACTGTATGTGTAGGTTATTTAAATTGTTGTCAAGCCCTGAAAACTGTAGTCACAAGGGGTGTGTGTATGTATGTGTGTGAACGCTCATATGTGCATGTATTTCTTTGTTGACACAGGTGAGAATTTATACAAACAGATATGAGACGAATGAAGAGGACAGGACCCTGCGGGAAATTTACAGGAAGTACAGAAAGCTGATCGATTCAGAGCTTAGCTATTTTGTCATCGCTTACCCTATGATGTAATAAGCACTCTACAGATCAAAAAAGCTAGGAGCACTTTGAACTTGCAAATCATTTCTCTTAGAACTACATTTGGGCATTGCCTGCCCTTTTGCTCCTCTCTCTCCCCTTTTTTTGTCAGTTCCACCCAATATGAGCAGCCCTGCAAAGGCTGAAACTGCTGATGACCTGAAGGCTCCAGGTGGCTTTAAAGCGCTATGTTTACCAACTATCCAGGCGTAAATTCTCTTTTTGACACCCTCACTCATCCATAGAGCTAAAAACCCAAAGCCACTCAGAGTAGCTTCCTTTTTTTTTTTTTTTTGAGACGTGTTGACAAAAAGAATCAAACTCAAAGTATTGTTAGAGATTTATTCTAGCCAAATATTTTTAGAGATTTATTCTCAGCCAAATATGAGTAACCATGGCCTGTGACACAGCCCTCAGGAGGTCCTGAGAACATATGCCCAAGGTGGTCGGGATACAGCTTGGTTTTATGTATTTTGGGAAGGCATGAGATATCAATCAAATACATTTAAGAAATAGATTGCCTTAGTTCAGAAAGGCAGGAAAACTCACAGCGGGGGCTTCCAAGCTATAGATAAATTTAAACATTTTCTGGCTGACAATTGGTTAAGTTTATCTGAAGACCTGGGATCAACAGAAAAGAAATGTTCAGGTGAAGATGAAGGATTGTGGAGACCAAGTTGTATTGTGCAAAGGAAGCTTTCGGATAGCAGACTTCAGAGAGAGCAGGTTGTAAAATGTTTCTTACTGAGTCTTAAAATGGTCCCTGGCTTAGTTGATTATCCCCTAGATCTGGAAAGGAAGGAAGGAAGGAAAATAGAGGCGAAAGGAGATTATCTATAGAATGTGGATGTTTCCCACAAGAGACTTTGCAGGGCAATTTCAAGGTATGGAAAGGAAATATATTTTGGGGTAAAACATTTTGAGTGTCTTCCTTGTTATCCCAGAGCCAGATTGGAAAGTAATCACTATATACAGGGTTAAATAAAACTCATCTGATAAGACTTTATGGCTTATAGGGCGTGACTCCCCAGATCCCTTAGATAGGAATTTGGGCAAGATTTAAAAAAAAAAAATCTGAGCTTAATCCTCAGATGGAGTCTGGCACTGCCATTCAGGCTGGAGTGCAGTGGTGTGATCTCGGCTCACTGCAACTTCCACCTCTCAGGTTCAAGCAATTCTCCTGCCTCAGCCTCCAAGTAGCTGATATTACAGGCGTGCACCACCATGCCCAGATAATCTCTGTATTTTCAGTAGAGATGGAGCCTTGCCACGTTGGCCAGGCTGGTCTCCAACTCCTGGCCTCAAATGATCCACCTGCCTCAGCCTCCCAAAGTGCTGGAATTATAGACGTAAGCCACCATACCCAGCCCCAGAGTAGGTTTTTACAAGAGGACCCTGATTCCTGCTAACCTGTGTACCTGAAAAGGTGTGTGTAACCATTGAGCAAATGGAATCATGTTTTCTACTCACTGACATGAGTTTAGAAATCCTTTGTATCCAGGCTGGCCTTCATGTCAGAGCCTCCCGACATTGACATTGTCTGGGCCTGATCTCAGATGCATAGAAATCTCCAGCCTGACTTTGGATGAAGCAGGAAAAGCCCCACTTGAGGAGGGGCCTGCTCAGAGCTGGAACTCCCTCCCGCAGAAGAAACTCAGCCCCTGACTTCCTGGCATCGTGGACTCGAGTCTCCTGCCTCTGTTTTTCCTGTGTCTCCTTTATTTTTCCCTCCAGGCAACATCATGCTCAGCCTGCTATGACCACTCCGTCCTCAGGTTTGGGACTGAACTGAAAGTGGTCTTTACACTCATATTTATAAAGAATTTGTAATGTCATGGGGAAGTGTTCCTAACGTAATGTTAAGTTTAAAGAGCAGGACAAGGACGGGCACGGTGGCTCACGCCTGTAATCCCAGCACTTTGGGACACCAAGGCAGGCAGATCATCAGGTCAAGAGATTGAGACCATCCTGGCCAACATGGCAAAACCCCGTCTCTACTAAAAATACAAAAATTAGCTGAGTGTGGTGGTGCACCCATATAGTCCAAGCTACTTGGGAGACTGGGGAAGGGAGAATTGCTTGAGCCCTGGAGGCAGAGGTTGCAGTGAGCCAAGATTGCACCACTGCACTCCAGCCTGGGCAACAGAGCAAAACTCTTTCTCAAAAAAAAAAAAAAGAAAAGAAAAAAAGAAAAAGAAAGAAAAGAAAAAAATCAGGACAAAAAAAACTAGAAATCATGAAAAAGGCATATAAGGATTTTTGCTAAAGTATAGAAGAGATATACCAAAAATATGAACGGTATCTCCAGGGGATGGAATTATGGGGGGGGTTCTTAGTGTCCTTTTTATGATTTTTCCAGATTTCTCATTTTCGGCAATTATCACGTGTTATTTTTACTATTAGGGAAAAAATCTAGTGTGTTTTAAATAAGGAGTAGTAATAAATTCCTGAGCCCGTGCCATAGACATGTATTACTTCTGATCCTTTCAGATTTTTGTACACACGGTGGCATAGAGTTGTTTTTTTTTCCCCCCGCCAGTGGATATAAATTAATAAAATCCCAGAACACTTTTAACAAGAGACATTTAAATTTTGTTTGTCTTGGCTCTTGTATGCTGTGCCCATATTTATGCTTAGCTGTTTAGCCCTTTGTTACAGTTCGTATCGATCTAGTCCTTTTCAATTTTCAAAGCACTGTCACATTCACGATCTTGTTGGAATCTCCCTACAATGCTGCAGAATAGACCATGGTTCCCGTGTCACTAACGTTCAGAAAAGATGGGGCTGGTGAGGGGAAGAGGGTCTTCACTTGCAGGGAGCACCCAAGTTTGATGGGGGAAGATACCTTAAAGTGTCAAAATGTGCTGAATCTGGAAGGGCCCTTGGGACAATCCAGTGCTGTGCGGACCAGAGAGAAGGTGACTTGCTTGGGGTGGGAGGGGAGCCTCAGCTGGAATCCACACCATCTGGCAGGCTGATTGATTGGTATGATGGTTTTTTCTGTAGTGTGGGCCAGCTCCTTTCACCCCTAAACATGGAATCTAAGTGTGGATGACTCTTTCATGAAGATATGTTAACATAAATAACATTTTCATGAAAGTGTTTTCTATAAGAGTGAATACATCCTACAGTTTTGCAAATCTCTGTCATGTCTGGCTTAAGAGTAGATGACTGGATTCTCATCCCTGCTTCTGCATTCTGTCTGTTGCAATGTCACATGCCATGTAGCCTCTGGAAAACTTCAGAGAGAATGAGCATGAAAAGGGCACATGATGTCTTGGTGTTATTGCTGAAATGGTTTTGACCTCATAGATCCCTTGAAAAGGGAGTCTCAGGGATTCTCGGAGGTACCCTGACCACCTCTAGAACTACTGCAAAGACATTCCAGTTCCCCTGAGGAACTGAAACAGGTTCGCGGTCAGGATGGTCCTAGTGGGAAAAAGGAGAGGACAAGAAGTTTTCAAAGCTACTTATTTTTTAAAAAAATCATCCATTTTCTAAATCACCATATCCAGAGGCCCACTGGGTAGATGGAGACAGCCAACAGACTTGTGTCCTCTCTGTTCCTCTCTGAGCACCAGCTTTTTATGCATGCCTGTCCTTCTCCAGTGCAGAGCAAGAGGGTAGGGGAGCTGGCTCCCACAGCCTCATTGGGCTGAGGGTCTGAAAAGAGTACCTGGCTCATTGGAGAAACACCTAGAAGGCCTCCAGTGTGTGCCTGTTTTGTATTTATGAGCAGAAGACACATCCTGACTTCCTGGATCCTCCTCTCAACTGCTGGCTGGAGCTGATGAAGCCCCGGCAACACAGAGGCTAAGCACCCTGAATGTCCAAGTTACAATGGACTGAATGTGTGTCTCCCACCAAAATTTATATATTAAAATCTGGCGGGGCGTGGTGGCTCACGTCTGTAATCCCAGCACTTTGGGAAGCCAAGGTGGGTGGATCACAAGGTCAGGAGTTGGAGGCCAGCCTGGCCAATATAGTGAAACCCCGTCTCTACTACAAATACAAAAATTAGCCAGGCATGGTGGCAGGTGACTAGTTCCAGCTACAACGGAGGCTGAGGCGAGAGAATTGAACCCAGGAGGTGGAGGTTGTAGTGAGCAGAGATGACGCCACCGCACTCCAGCCTGGGTGACAGAGCAAGACTGTGTCTCAAAAAAAAAAAAAAGAATCCATGATGTAATGGTATTTGGAACCGGGGCCTTTGGGAGGCAAACAGGTAAAGAGGGTAGGGCCCTCATGAATGGGATTAGCATCCTTATAAAAGAGACTCCCCTTCCCCCTCACAGCTCTCTCACCTTCTTTCAGCCATGTGGGGATACAAGAAATTGGCAGTCTGCAACCTGGAAGAGGGCCCTCACCACAAACCAACCATGCTGGCACCCTGACCTCAAATGTTCAGCCTCTAGAACTGGGAGGAATAGATGTCTACTGTTTATAAGCCAACCAGTCTACGGTGTTTGTTACAGAGGCTCAAATGGACTAAAACACAAGCATATAAGGAAAGCAGAGCTGTGACCAAACTCAAGTGTAAACCGTTTACCCGCAGGCCAATTGACAATGCCAGGGCAGGGATGGGCCTTTGACTCTCTGGGCTGGAAGGGTCCTGGGCTGGAAGGGTTCATGGTCCACTGAGGCCACTATCTTGGGTGATCCTGAGTAAGTTCCTTACCCTGCCTAGGCCTAAGTTTTTGCTATTAGTAAAATGGGAGGAGCTGAGCAGCCCCATATCATGAATTTCCCTGACACAAATATGCTGGGACTGGGTCTGTGATGTTGAACATAGACGTGAATAGCTAAGTTTGATGGCCCCAAACCTTGTGGACCATCCGGCACAACACAAAACTTGTCTTGTGCCTTGGGGCAAGAATTTAACCTCCCTGAGTGTCAGTTTCTCTGTGCATAAATGAAGAAAAAAATTAATTACATGCACTGCAACACACATACCTGACCCCTGTTGGCTTTTATCTTGTTTGATAAATGAAGGAACAGACTCAAAGGAAGTTAACTTATCCCGAGTCATACAGCCAGTCTGTGGCAGAACCAGTACCAAAGTCTCCAGATTTAGAACCCAAGACTCACTCTTCCACCCAAACAACAAAATGAGAAGAACTCATTCTCTCTCCCTTCCTCCACCCAGCTTATCTCAGACAGATGTTAAAGTGATCACTGGTTGAGTATTTACATGGTAGATATAAATTCACTTAGTTTTGTTTAATCCTCACACAGCTCTAGAAGGTAGAGACTACTGTTATCCCTCTTTTAGAGGGATCCTTGAAGAGTTGGCAAGACTAACCTGCCCTGGTCACACATTTAGGAAGTGCTGGAAAGTGAGTGTCAAACCCAACCCAATCCCTTGAGCCCAGGGGTTTGAGACTAGTGTGGGCAACATGGCAAGACCCCATCTCTACAGAAAATACAAAAACTGAGGTGGGAGGATCACCTGAGCCTGGGGAAGTCAAGGCTGCAGTGAGCTGTGATTGTGCCACCGTACTCCAGCCTGAGCAACAGAGTGAGACCCCCCTCTCAAAAAAACAAACAAACCATGAGCAAGATACACACATACATACACAGTCTTAAGTGCTCAAGTGGAATGATAGTTCCTTGAGAACATGGATTTTTGCTTTGCTCATTGTGAATCCCCAGAGCCTAGAATTGTGCCAGGCATAGAGGAGGCCCTATTTGTTGAATGAATGAAAATAAGATCTCATTTGAAGATTCTACCATTTATTCACAGTGTTTCAAAGTAATATGTATTTTGTTTTAACCCATATTACTTAGCATTAAGACAAATATGTCCTTTTTTTTTTTTTGAATCAGTCTCACTCTGCTGCCCAGGCTAGAGTGCAGTGGTGAGATCTCAGTTCATTGCAACCTCCGCCTCCTGGGTTCAAGCGATTATCCCTGCCTCAGTCTCTCAAGTAGCTGGGATTACAGGCGCCCACCCCCATACCCAGCCAATTTTTTGTATTTTTAGTAGATACGAGGTTTTGCCGTGTTGGCCAAGCTGGTCCCGAACTCCTCAAACTCCTGACCTCTCAAACTCCTGACCCCGCCGACCTCAGCTTCCCAAAGTGTTGGGATTACAGGTGTGAGTCACCACACCCGGCACAAATGTGTCTTTTTTAAACAGCCTTCAAGAATGCAACATTTTGGGGAATGATAGTAAGAGGAGTTAAAAAAAAGAAGAGGAACACAACATATATTACTGATACAACTGTGCAATTAATTTAGCTAACTCTATTGTGTGTTTTTGGACCACCAGCTGGTAATATAAGTTTTTTTTCAGCGGGAGGTAACCTCCCAAATCACCTCACCAGTCCCTCTCATCACTGCCTCCATATCATCTCTTTACAGATGAGGAAAAGAAGGCCCAGGGAAGAGGAGGGACTCATCTACCATTCGTCAATCAGTTGCTAGTAAAGCTGACCCCATGGCCTGCAGGCTTTATCAGACAAAGCCATTCCCAGAGACTATCCAAGCCCTTGCTTCCAATCTGTCCCCGTCAGAATCTTTCTAGATCACAATGTAACCCTGTCACTCATCTATGTAATCCATAGCTTGTCTGTGACTGAAGAATATGTAAGGGTTATTGCCAAGTTTAAAATAAGGAAACGGAGGCCAGTTATTAAGAAAATTAAATGCCAATTTATTTAGCTCCCAGGCGAGGTTCTACTGTCCAGGGGAAAGACGCCAGGGAAGTCGTGCTTGATGCCGCTTGGGCGTGGGGTTTTATAGGGAGTGAAGGCGTTTTGATTGGTTGTGGAGAAACAGGACGTGGACAGCACAAGCTGCTATTGGTAGGTAGGCGGGATTTCCAGTGAGTGGCCGCCTAGGGGGAGTGGGACCTGGACAGAGCAAA
Source organism: Sapajus apella (assembly GCF_009761245.1). Taxonomy (NCBI): domain Eukaryota; kingdom Metazoa; phylum Chordata; class Mammalia; order Primates; family Cebidae; genus Sapajus; species Sapajus apella. The sequence continues at coordinate 26,417,817 of NW_022436952.1, read as the reverse complement.
ATGCTATTGGGCAGGTTTTGGCGGGGTTTCTTTTAAACTTTGGCGGGGTTTTCCAAAGGCAGGCTAGGTGCCGGGTGCAGAGTTTAGTGTTGAGTGCAGATTCTGGTGCGGAGTGCAGAAGTGGGCGTTGGGGAAGCCACGTGACGGAGCTAGATGCTGAGTGCAGGGCTTGATGTTGAGGGAGGAGTGGTAACGTAGTTTTCAGGGCGGAGAGGGATGGGCGGGTCCGAGCTCCAGGCGAGGCAACCGGCCTTACAGAATAAAGAGGGGTATTTTGTTGTTTGGGTGGAAGAAAGTGTCTTGGGTTCTAAATCTGGAGACTTTGGTACTGGTTCTGCCACAGACTGGCTGTATGATTTGGGGTAAGTTAACTTCCTTTGAGTCTGTTCCTTCATTTATCAAGCAAGATAAAAGCCAACAAGGGCCAGGTGTGTGTGTTGCAGTGCATGTAATTAATTTTTTTTCTTCGTTTACACACAGAGAAACTGACACTCAGGGAGGTTAAATTCTTGCCCCAAGGCACAAGGCAAGTTCACGGCAGGCCAGTACTCAACCCCTTAGATAAATACGGATTCAAAATGGAATGACAAAGATTTTTACTAGAGGACTCCTACTGATAGCAGATGTCAGCTTGGGAAGACGTGATGTAAACTCTGGTAATTCGGTGTGATGAAGCAATTTAAAGACTAGCGTGGCTCTTCCTGCCTTGATGTAAACACTCTTCAAGACATACTAAGTGAAAAAAGCAAGTGGAGGAGCAATACATACACACTGATACCATTTATATTTCACAGGGCAGAGATTCTGGGAGGTCTCCCCCCACCCCCGCCCGCCCACGTCATTCAGCATTCACTGACGATTCAGGAGCTCAGGGTGCACAGGTGGCGGATCTGGGCTTAACCCTCAAGCTCCTCCGGCCCCCCCGGGCTTCTGGGGCTCACCACGCTCTCGCTATGGCCTGGTCCCAGCTACTGCGCGCCGCCATGGCCCCACCCAAGCCAAGACCACCACCTGGGCAAGCGATCCTGGTAGTGGGGAGCCAGCTCCGCCCGCCCAGCCTTTTCCTTCTGGCAGCTAGGACAGACCTTTCGACAGCCACCCCCTCCCCTCTGTCCTAGAGCCTCGGGGCGGGACACTGGGAGGCCTGGATTTCCGTTTGCGGTTATCGAGGAACCCAAGAACAACCAATTTCTCTTGAGGAGGTTGGGCACTGAGTTGACTGGGAGGAGAGACCCGGACCCGCCCCCTGACACGCCCCTAGCTTCCAATTGTCTTAAGCACGGGCCTCCGGCCAGAGCCCCCGCACTCTGAAGCATTTCCGTGAATGGGCTGGAGGAGCACTCTCTCGCTACCTCCTGGAAGCCCCTCAGGTCGCCCCTGCCCAATTACATGCCTCTTAACAGGAGCTGGTTTGCACTTTCCCGCGGCCTACCGAGCTTTACACGATCTGATCCCAGCCTCCTTCTCTGATATCAGCTTGTACCACCTCCCCGTTTTCTCCAGTCACAATGGCCTTTTCTGTGTTCGCTAAAAATGAGAGAGTCATGTGAGTATCTGGTTTCGGGATCTGAAAGCCAGATATCCAAGTAAGCATCAGCAATTCATTAGCTTTGTGACCTCTGGCAAGTCAGTTCATGTCTCTGCACCCCCGCGTTCTCGTTTGAGATCCTGTTTACATTAGGAAGTGTAAAGCTCTGTTGTGAGGAGGTGGAAGAGCTCTTGGTAGCAGCTGGAGCCTGCCTTCTGTGGCCAGCTCTGCCCCAGATCACCGGAGGCACGTCTCTGCTGCTTGCCAGGTCTGTTTTCCCATCTGTATCATAGGAGGTTGGATGAGACCATGGGGGTGTGTAAGTGGAGAAGTAGAGTTCGCTGTGTATATTAGGGCGTGGTTCGCAGAGAAGAAATTACAGGGGGCTGGGAAGTTAGCTCAAGCTACAGTGAAAAGGACCCTGAGTTTGGGGCCAGGAGTCCAACTTTGTCTGAAACTCAAGTGAGACCTTCGCAAGTAGCTTATTTCCCTTCATTCCTCTCTGAACGTCTGTGTCTTCATCAGCTCGGGCTGCTATAAGAAAATACAATATACTGGGTGGCTTAAACAACAGATATTTATTTCTCAGCAGATAAATATGCAACAGATATTTTGTTCAGGAGGCTGGAAAGTCCAAGATGCAGGGGCTGGCAGATTTGATGTCTGGCAAGGGCTTGCTTCCTGGTTCATAGACGGTGCCTTCTCACTGTGTCCTCATGAGAGAAGAAACGAGCTCTCAGGTCTCTTAAAAGGACACTAGTCCCATTCTGGAGGGCTCCAGCCTCATGCTGTCATCTAATCCTAATCACCTCCCAAAGGCCGTACCTCCTGATACCATCGAGTTAGGGAGTAGGGTTTTCACCTGTGAATTTTGGCAGCACACAAGTGTTCAGTTTGTGACACTCGGTTTGCTCATCTGTAAAATGGGGGAGTTGGGCTGATGACAGGACTCCTGAGTGGCTCTCACAGTCTCACCATCCTGTCCATCCACACATTCTTTCTCTAGCATCCACCAGCCAGTATCTACACCTTGAGGGTTTTCCCAGGAGCTTCTGAGGTCTTCAGAAGTGAGAAGTGTTGGTGGCATTGTCGGTCAAAGGATTTGCAACTGTCATAGACTCACTGTCCACCACATGGCACTCACAGTGGCATTTATTCACAAACAGACCTCAAGGACTCCAAAATACTGAGGATTTTCCATGATATCCAGAGATGATTAGGGAACGAGGGTCTATACCAGCTTGAGCGACAGGCACCTTTCAATATGGCTTGTTACTGACATGTTAACCTCCATGGCAACATAAAGCTATTCTTTCCTTAATTTTAACCATCCCAGCCAATTTGAGAAATGCTAACTCCCCCCACTAAAGAGATTTGTGAACCTAATTGAGACTGTCCTTTTAAGTGCCAGTTATGATATATGGCAGGCAACGGGAAGTGTTGTATAAATAACTCGTCTTCTTTAAGAATTTTAAGGAATATATGCCAGGGGCTGACAGCCACAATTCACACAAGGCTCAAGCCAAGCTACCTTGGGCTCCATAATGACTTCATTATGTAATTGTATAAAGGTAAACACAGAAAAAAACAGCTGGCTCAGGCTTTTTATGAATTAATGAGACTTCAGTGTTCGGAGTACAGCTAGGTCTAGCATTCCGCTGCTCCCATTTCTGGGCTAGACTAGATACTTTGAGAGTCTCCATTCATAGCTTTAAGGTTCATGCCTTCAAGACACACTTATTTTTTAGGGCTATAAGCCAAGTTCAAAGAAACCAACTGGGCATCTTATAATGTTGACTGTAGGCTTGCATGTAGTAAACAGGGAGACGTTTCACTATTTCTTCTCTGTCCTATCAGCTTTCCTCAGACCTTGCGGCAGTGTATGTACCAGCAGACAGCAGAAGTTAGTCAATTTCTTTACAAAGTCCAGCCAAAGATCAGCATCGTTAAGACTCTGTCACACCACTGCACTCCAGCCAGAGCAACAGAGTGAGATCCCATTTCCAATACAAACAGCAGTAAAACAAAAATAAACCTCTACGCTACTTGACGTCTTCCTCCAGTACTCTATTGGAATTGCCTTTGGCAAAGTGTCATTGGTGGCTGATTGCCAAATCTAGAGGATGCTTTTCCTTTCTTAGCTGACTCTCTGGAGCATTCGACCTGCTGACCTAGTGCCTCAAAAAGTGGCATCCGTGACACCCATGCTTTCCTGGCTTCCTCCAGCCCCTGGGATGTTTCCTGAGCGTGCTGGTGTTTCTCAGGGCTCAGGCCCTCCATGGCTTCTGCCACCACCTGTCTGTGGATGTCTCCCAGTCCTCTTGCTATAGCCAGACCTTTCTCCACCCCTGGGCTCCTCATACTCAGAGAGAGAGTTTGCCCCCTTCCCTCTTTCCCCTTTCCCTCTCCCACTCTCCCCCTCATTCTATTTTACTATTATTATTATTTGAGACAGTCTCGCTCTGTTGCCCAGGCTGAAGTGCAGTGGCACAATCTCAGCTCACTGCAACCTCTGCCTCCCAGGTTCAAGAGACTCTCCTGCTTCAGCCTCCCCAGTAGCTGGGACTACAGGTATGTGCCATCACACCCAGCTAATTTTTGTATTTTTAATAGAGACAGGGTTTCCCCATGTTCCCCAGGCTGGTCTTGAACTCCTGACCTCAAGTGATCCACCTGCTTCAGGCTCCCAAAGTGCTGGGATTACAGGCATGAGCCACCGCGCCCGTAGAAGCCCTCCTCCTCCTACGTTCCATCCCGGCATTCCACTTGCTCTGCTATTCATGCCAGAAACCTGGGAGCCACCCTAGGTCCCTCCGTCCCTCGCCCTGTAAAACAAATCAGCCTCCAAGCACTTAGCCTCTAGATATTTGTGGACTCTGTCCCTTCTTCGCTATTTCTTTTTTCTTTCTTTCTTTCTTTTTTTCTTTTTAAGAAGGAGTCTCGCTCTGTCACCAGGCTGGAGTGCAGTGATGCAATCTCGGCTCACTGCAACCTCCACCTCCAGGTTCAAGCGATTCTCCTGCCTCAGCCTCCCGGGTAGCCAGTGCTACAGGCACACACCACCACCCCCAGCTAATTTTTGTATTTCTAGTAGAAACAGGGTTTCACCATGTTGGCCAGGATGGTCTCAATCTCTTGACCTCGTGATCTGCCCACCTCAGCCTCCCAATGTGCTGGAATTACAGGCATGAGCCACTGCACCCGGCCCCTTCTTCACTATTTCTGTATTTATGTTTTAACTCAATCTCTCTTATGTCTACCTGGGTTTCTGGGCCTCCTATATTGCCTTCATGCCTCCAGTTCTAATCTCTGCCCAGCCGTCGGCCCCCAGTCCCATCTACACTTGCCTAAACTCACCCTGATGTTTCAAGCATCTGTTTCTTCCTTCCCAACTTCCTGGAATGTCCTTCCTACCTTTTTCCTCAACAACTGAATTTCTGCTCATGTTCCATAGCGGTGCTCACCAATGGTAACGGGTGTTTCAGATAGGCCCAGCATCATCCTTCCTGTCTCAGCTTGGGCAGCTCCTCTTCCAGGAAGCTCCTCCTGATCCCAGAAGGCTGTTCTCACAGCTGTCGTGATCATTATCACTTTGTCTGTCTCCCCACTATGCCCATTACATGATAGGTGCTCGATAAATGTAGGTTATATTATTTTGAAATTTGCGCTTTTCTGTAGTCCCAGCTACTCGGGAGGCTGAGGCAGGAGGCTCACCTGAGCCTGGGGAGGTCACAGCTGCAGTGAGCCCTGATCACTACCCTCCAGACTGGGTGACCAAGGAAGACTCTGTCTCAAAAAACAAAAGAAAAGAAAAGAAATTTGTACTTTTTATTTTTTTTTTGAGACCATGTCTCACTGTGTCACCTAGGCTAGAGTATAGCGGCGTGATCTCGGTACACTGCAACCTCTGCCTCCTGGGTTCAAGCAATTCTCTTGCTTCCCAAGCAGCTGGGATTACCGGAGCCACCACCACACCTGCCTAGTTTTCATAATTTTGGTAGAAAAGGGGTTTTACCATGTTGTCCAAGCTGGCCTCAAACTCCTGACCTCAGGTGATCCACCCGCCTCAGCCTCCCAAAGTGCTGGAATTGCAGGCGTGAGCCACCGCACTGGGCCAAATTTGTACTTTTTAAAGCTCTGGTACTACTTTTCAATATTTACCTTTAGTTCACAGGTGCTTTTTCTCAAAATTTTGGAAACCAACCCATTAAGAAGATACCATTTAGTGAGAAGCCACCACATCAGGCACTACACATAACATAACTCATTTTATCTTCACAACAGCCTGGCAAGAAGGATATTTTTCATCTGATTTACAGACCAAGAAAATGAAGATCAGAGAAGTTAAGTAACTTCCCTGAAGCCTCACAGCCACTGCGTGCCGAGCAGGGATTCGAATTCACACCCTCCTTTAGCTGTCCCACACCCTGCGCTGTGGCAGAGGCAGCATCTGGCAAGACACTGGCTCAGGCTTTTGAGGAAATGGTGATTTGGAACTTGACAGTGACCTTTTTAAAACTTCAGTCTTAAATTAGGCAGTTACCTGCTGACCTTATACCTAGAAACCCCTGGCTAGAGAGGCACCCCTGGGATCTATCCAGAAACTTCCCTGACATGCATTGGTCAATTAGAAACCGCAAGAATCTCACTAACCTGCTCTATCCCAGAGCCTGGGATGGCAAAGTGATACACCAGAAAAGGGCTATGAGGATCACAAGGATGATGTAGACATTATGACTTTGAGATAACAGAACAGAGGCACAGAGAGGTTAAGTAACTTTCCCAAGGTCACACAGTAAGAAAGTGAGCCAGGATTTGAAACTTGGTCTGTCTGACATATAGGCCGGCATCCCATCTACAATAGAGCTAGTAATAATACCGGCCTCTTCAGGTTTTTGTGAAGATTTGATAAGAAAATATCCGATAAACCACTTTATGAACGTGGATCACAGCTGAGAGTGACAAGTCATCACTATTGTCCATCAGTCAATTATCTGAGATGGCCTAAGGTTGCACCATACCTACATAAGCCACAGAAAAACTGACTGATGAAAGAATCAGGGCTGGGCATGAATGAATGAGAAACTCTGTTTAAATGGAGCCCAGACTGAACGGGAACCAAAGCTGGGTTCTAATACCATTGGACTGATTACCTATGGCAGAAACAGCCCAAGCAAACATGTGACCAAATGCTAACGTCACACCTGAATGTTTAAGTTGTTCCTAATTTGAACATTAATCTGTTTTTTAAGGGATGACCCAGGGGAAAGAATAGATCAAGCCATTCCTGTGGTATTTGGGGTGGTGGCGACATCCCGTTGACATGGTGAGAACAAGGATGCAGGCTGACTTTTCATGCTCTTAGGAGTATCATTGCAGGATCTGGATCCACTTGGGCAATCTTTCCTCTCCACTCCCACTGGCTATTAGGAATCTTGGGAGCCAATAAGCTAGGAATTTGACTGTTTATACTTTCTTCTTTGTTTTGATGGATTAAAGTACCTAATTGTTCTAGAACACCCTACGGTTTCCAACTGCCTTTCATTTGACATTAACATCATTAATGTCACCACGCAAGAATGAACTGTTTACTTGCCTGAGAAATTGCATGTGGGATTCAAAACTTCTTCTAATATTCATTTTTTCAACCGATTATCTCTCAGGACTTTTTTCTGATGGTGTTTGAGACGGTGACTGATATCGGCGTTTTCTCCAGGGTCTAGAGGAGCACCAGTTTCAAGCCCAGCTGACTCTGTGTGCCAGACCTTTAAACGAGAAGGACCAGCTGGGGCGGTAGCTCATGCCTGTAATCCCAGCACTTTGGGAGGCGAAGGCGGGTGGATCACAAGGTCAGGAGATTGAGACCATCCTGGCCAACATGGTGAAACCCGTCTCTAATAAAAATACAAAAATTAAACAGGTGCAGTGGTATGCACCTGTAGTCCCAGCTGCTTGGGAGGCTGAGGCAGGAGAATCACTTGAATCCAGGAGGCAGAGGTTGCAGTGAGCCGAGATCATGCTACTGCACTCCAGTCTGGCAACAGAGTGAGACTTTGTCTCAAGAAAAACAAAAAAAAAAAAAAAAAGAAGGACCAATGATGTAAGGGGTTCTCCAAGTATAAAATTAACAACTGGGAGGGTAAAAAAATCACACCACTAATTTTGGCAAATTAGCTGAAAAAATTTTTATGTAGAGAAAAGAAGACTTGGAAAATTGTCTTCTGAATAAAACATTGATCATCTTCAGGCATCAGCAAATAGAACAATTGATTGTGACCAAGTCCCTTTCTCATGGACCAAGTTCATTCCCAATATTTTAGCGGTCGCATGAGGTAGACTGTATATGATGATTCTCTTCAATAAGGTTATTCTCTTTCTGTGAAATATGGTTTTCATTGATTTATGGATATATCTAGAACTATTATTTTGGCAGGTTTTACAAGGCCTTTGTTTCTACACCTTCTCAGAATCAGTTTGGATGCAGCAACTCTTTGACGTTTATGTGGAAGTTCTCATCATAGCCTGGAAAACGAGCAGCCTCTTTTGCAAGAGTGAAAATTGTTGCCTTTAAGCCAGATCTTAAACACTATTAGTTCATTGTGCAAAACACACATGCCAGTGATTAACAAAGAATGTTTACCTAATTTACTTCAGATCTGGTCTCAGTTAAAGGTTAGCTCATCTTTATCAGGTGGCCACAGAAGCTATATCCCAGTAGCAGAGTGACCTTTGGAAGCTAGAATTCCAGTGAATGGTCTTGAAGTGAGATCATGGGGGGCAGTTCTTCACTTCATTAAGCAGAGTTGAAAGACTTTCTTCTTTCCAGCTTTCTATTTTCCTTCCTTTTGCTATTTTCTGTAAGTCAGACCTGGTTTGCCTCAATACTACACACGCTCTGTAAACATAAATTAACTACACGAGACAGTTGGCTGCATGGCTGCCAGCCCTGCCCTGGTGGACAAATGACTCTGGGGAGTGCCCTTTTCAATGCTAGTATCTGAGGTGGAGGCCTCCATTCCTCATGTTTTTCATCCACTCTCCCTTTCCTTCCTCTCCCCCCAGTAGAGGACTCTCTGCACAAGAGACCAATGGGTTAGCCAGCAGGTATAGGCAGCTGTGAGGATAGGTCTATCTTTTGCCCAGGGGGAGGGAGATATCAGCTTAACCCATGATCACGGACTTTATTCCCTATATCAGGGAGCTCAGAATCCAGCCTCAGTGTTCCTATTAATTTCTTGTTACTTTTGCAGCTTTGGGTGCCTGCACTTGCCGACAGTAGGCTGTTAAGAACATTTTTTGGAAACCACAAGAGTCTCACTAACCTCCTCTGTCCCAGAGCCTGGGATGGCAAAGCACTACACCAGAAAAGGGCTATGTGGATCACAAAGACAGTGTAGGCATCATGACTGTGAGATAACAGAACAGAGGCACAGAGAAGCTAAGTCACTTACCCAAGGTCACACAGTAAGAGGAAGAGTGAGCCAGGATTTGAACCCTGGTCTGTCTGACATCAAGGCCAGCATCCTATCTAAAGAATGCAGCTAATGATAATACCAGCCTCTTCAGATTTTTGTAAAGATTCGGTGAGAAAATACACAATAAGCCACTTTATGAACCGTGGGTCACAGCTGAGAGTGATAGGTCTTCACTATTGTCCATCGGTCAATTATCTGGGATGACCTGAGTTTGTGCCATACCTACATAAGCCACAGAAAAATTGACTTGTGAAAGAATCAGGGCTGGGCATAAATGAAGGAGAAACTACGTTTAAATGGAGCCCAGACTGAACAGAAACCAAAGGTGGGTTCTAATACCATCAGTCATCACTGTTACCCAAATATGATCCTGCTCCCCTGGGAGGGTGGCCCTGACCTTGTCATTCCCAACCCTGGCACCCCCAGAACAGGCTAGAGTGGTTGTGAAGGGAGAAGATGACAAGACATGAGCTCTCTGGGTTAAGATTAAGCAGACAACAGAACCCACAGAACAGAGAAATACCTAGATTGAGTACATTGGGGGAAAAGCAACCTTCCTGAGATTTTCCCCAGCGTGCCAAATTCTGTGCTACTCAAGAGAATTCCCACTCATCACTGCCAAATGAACCACGGAAGAGACAGAAAATTTGATCCTGTGTTTCCTTTAATTATGTGGATTACAGACACTCAACTTTGGTTCTATCTTAAGAAGGTTCAAGTTTAAATAACTCCCATTTTTTTCTTTTTTTTTTTTTGAGATGGAGTCTCCCTCTGTCACCCAGGCTGGAGTGCAGTGGCATGATCTTGGCTCACTGCAACCTCCACCTCCTGGGTTCAAGCGATTCTCCTGCCTCAGCCTCCCAGAGTAGCTGGGACTACAAGTGTGCGCCACCACGCCCAGCTAATTTTTCTTTCTTTTTTTTTTTTTTTTTTTTTTTTCAGTAGAGACGAGGTTTCACCATGTTGGCCAGGCTGGTCTTGAACTCTTGACCTCAGATCATCCACCTGCCTCGGCCTCCCAAAGTGCTGGGATTACAGGTGTGAGCCACCACGCCTGGCCAAATGACTCCCAATTTAAGTGATGATATTTAAAAATAAATTTTATATTATCTAAGAAGAAAGTTTTATCTTGAAAAGATATCTGGTTTGGATGGGTCAGAGGGGTATGAAACAGGATCGCCTTAATCAGTAGCTAAAAAGGCTCTTGAAACTGTGGGCTAATGGCAGATGCCTTTCATGAAACACAGGCTAAGATCAGCTCTCATTTGTGAAACACAATGATACCCAATGAGACCCAGGAAGTGCGTGAGCAGATTTACTAACAAAACGTTGTTTCCTTGAAATCTTAGATGTTTCTGCGTTTTGTGTCTACATGTTGAGAAATGACCTCAACCAGAATCGAAATCACATTTCCCTTAAAAACAGCACGTGCCAGACGCTGTGTTGAGAGTCTTCCATGTGTTATCTCACTGACCTAGCCTTTATTGGTCTTATTTACACATTAGGCAACTGAAGCTCAGGGCAATTGAGTAACTTGTCGGGGATCACACCACAGGTAGACGGTGGAACTGATCCACCAGCTGATCTGAATCACATCTCCCAGCAGAGCCTGAAATCTGAATCCACCACTGAGGCTGGCTGCCTCGCAGAGCTGTAGTCACAAGGAGGGATTTTGCCCAACGTCTTCATACCCTGCTGGCCACATCCTCTGGGACAGACCTCTTAACCCTACTAAGTTAGCACAGCCTCTGAGGTCTGCCCAGTGAGGGGGGAGGCCTATTCAGACTCTTCTGAGCCAGAGCAGAAGAGCACCCAGAGACTTCCCAGCAGAGAGGGGCCTCCCTCCTTGATTGGGGCATGGGAACCGCTGTGTATTTGCTTGGCACTCTGAGAGGAGATGTTCAGCACCTGCAGCATAAATCAGAATTAAGCCAGTGCTTTTGGCCTTAAAGGGGCTTTCTCCATCCCAAATCCGGAACATCCCTTTCTGATGTCAAAGAGTCTATGGACCAAGGAAAACTTCGATTGTAAAGCTCCCAGGAATTAGGCCCACACCCAGCATTGTCATTGTGTCCTATGACGCCATGCGTGCACATAGACAGCCAGATTCAGGGAATGGCAAGAATAGGAAGAGCTCCAGGCCATATAATCCATTCCTTACTTTACAGGTGGCCCTAAGGAAAGAGAGAAACTTTCCTGGCTAGTGTTGGAACTAGAAGCTAGGTCTTCTGAGCCTCACACTGTCAGGTGTCCATAAGCACCAGGGAACCAAACGTTAGCAGAGCATAGCGGCAGCTTCACACGTGGGAGGGTGGTGAGTAACCTCATACTTAGAAGGTATTCCTTGAATGTTAGCGGAGTAAGGAACGAATGAATGGCTTTTCACAGCAAAGGTCTTCCTTTGACAGTCACCCAGCAAGATCCCTGAGCTGCTGCAACTCAGCGGAAGGCAGACGCCACCCATAAGCCGAACTCTCTTTGGAAAAGAAACAGTAAGTATATGAAACAGTCTTGCTGAAAACTTTTAAAGAGGTACATAACCATTAAAATAATTATAAAGACAATTTAGCAACATGAACAATGGCTTGCAATTAACAGTGAAGGAAGAAAACAACTATATGAAATTGAGTCTACGCTATGAGTACAACTGTGCAGAAATTATGCTGGTATAGGGTGGGGCTGCTCACAATGGCTCCCATTCATCAAACACTCGCTGCCCCATGATAGAGGCTCAGTATGAACCCCTTTATGGAGGTGCTTTCATTCAGCGCCCCCATAACCCTATGAGTAGGGACCACTGGAGATCCTGTACTACAGACGGCAGACTCCAGAACCTACAGCCTTAACCTTTGACTTGAACCCATGGCATGAATGGAATCCTTTTCTTTATGTTATTTGAGTATTTAAAAGAAAAAAAAAACACTCCCAATGATTGCTAATTGGTCTGGAAACTACCACCTAACTCACATTAGGTACACATTAGTAAGGACGCACGTTATTGGTACCTGGAAAAGCTTGCACTTGGAGCCCGGGAAAGTCTGCCTCCTCTTTCCCAGCCTGGCAATTTTGAGACTGCAGTTCCTGGGTTCTGCACACAGGCTGACCCCATCAGCTGACCCCCAGCAGCTGCCCCTCCCACGCCTGCCCCCCACAGCTGACATGCGTGTCCACAGGCGCCCTTAGAGCCCTCCTCCAGTCTGTGAGCTGGAGATATCCCCACTCTGTGACCCCATAACCCCAGACAACAGCAACCTGGCTCACCCACTCCTCATTCCCTGCCCCCGGATCGAATTTCACTCCGGAGAAAGACCCAGAGAGGTGCCTGTAGGCTCAAGAGGACTCCTGATGGGGCCTGCTGCTCTTTCACCTAGGTTTTGTAGGACTTGAATAAGCTTCCTGTGGACCATCCAGAGGGGTCTATGTCAGCCATCGCCACATTGTTTTCTAGAGAAAAGAAATTTTGAGAGCCAAGAGAAAGCTTAGCATCCCATCTCATGAGCAAGAGGGGCATGGTCTAGACAGTGATCCACCCCAGCTGCTTTACTGAATTGAATCTGAACTGAAATGCCTTGAAACCCTCTCCTGGGGCCCCAAGTCCTGTGGCATTATAAGAGTGGCCTGTGCTAAAACATGAAATTTAATTGTTAGGCAAACACCACACCAGCAGCATAAGAAAAGAAACTTGCCCCCAAATCAGCCCCCTGAGCAGGCTTGGAATGCCAGCCAAGAGGTTGCAGCAGGCTGCTTAGAGGCTCTGCCAGCCTGAAATGAGAGCTCTGTACTACTGTAACTACTGTTTACAATGTGGTTTAATGAGAATTGGAACTAGCCCGCCTATTAGCAGACAGCATCAGGGCGGAGGCCCCCAGCCCAGACCCCGTGGTCTTCCCCGTCCCGAAGTGGGATGGACTTCCTCATGTGCATACACAGCACTTCGTCAATATAGATGGTGTTCTCTTTGACCTGGATCTCCTCCTGTAGGGCAAGCTGTCTGCGATGCAGCCCTTTCAGCTCTACCTGAGCTTGGGCTAAAGTTTCCTTTAATCTAGGAGAAGGGGAAGAACAAAAGAGAATAATTTCTCTCTATGCATTGCTTTTTCAGGGGAAAGAATGTTCCGCAGTGTTTAGTACAGCAGCCAAATTGATATGTCCTGTTCCCTTCCTCTCTCCTCATTCAGACAAAGATTTCGCTAATTTTAAAATAAAAAGCATAATGAAAAAAGAGATTTCAAATTGGTGGCCACAGGCCAGATTCATGATGTAGATACCTTATGGAATGCTGACGTTTAAAATGGCAGATTTTATCTAAACATCTAGATTTGGGCTTCTTTAGAGTCATTCCATGTAGGGATCCGTTTTCTGCAAGGCAACAATTTTGGCGGGAGGTGGTGGAGACTGCCCTCTAGGGAGGATTCCTCAAACATTACAGAGCAGATTGGCTTCATTCACCCTGCTGGTCACTACCGAGCCTCTGCTGGAAATCCGGGTTGGGAGTGAGACCCGACGGCCCTCTGCCCCTGGCTGCTAGCCTACCTTGCAATGTTGCAGGTGAGCTCTTGAACCTCCTTCATTAGCCTGTACTGCGCAACATCGCGACACAGCTCCACATTCGGCCGGTATGTCCTGGTCTCCAAGCGCGTATGAGCCACCTTGGCTGGCCCTTCTTGGTCAAGGATGGCTTTTTCAAGAGCTGTCATATTTTTCTCCTGGGAAGCAATCTCTTCCATGACCTTACAAAAAGGATTAGAGTAGGTGAGGCCAAGTTGTACTCCTCAAAACTCGACAGCTGAGAGCAGATCGGTTGTGGTCATGTAAGTTACGAAATGCTCGGATTTCTTCTTAAGCAGGATGCCAGTCTGATCTCTCTTCCCTAAAGCAGTGATTGCTGGTGGGCAAGGTCACTCACCCAGCCTTAGAACCTTATGGACTGAAGGGACAGGACCGGGCATTGTCACCTCATCTACCCACAGGAGAATGCCCTCAGCAAAGGCTTGGCCAGAGTGGGATCTCACTGCTGCTCAAAGCCGCCTGCTCGCCTTGGTACAGCGTACCTTTGTATCGTGAGCAGAGAGTTGCCTATTTCCTCACCACTCCCCCCGCTAGCACCAGCTCTGTCCTCTGGAAGCCTGGGGAAAGAAGGAGCAGTTCAGTCCGAATTTGATTGGTATTTTTGTGAGTGACTTTATGCACAGAAAAAGACTACTTTTAAGTTACTTGGTTTTAACAAAATTAATATTTAACTGGTTTAAAAATGTATTTCTTCATTAAGGGCCGGGCGCAGTGGCTCACGCCTGTAATCCCAGCACTTTGGGAGGCCGAGGCGGGTGGATCACGAGGTCAAGAGATCGAGACCATCCTGGTCAACATGGTGAAACCCCGTCTCTACTAAAACTACAAAAAAAAATCAGCTGGGCATGGTGGCGCGTGCCTGTAATCCCAGCTACTCAGGAGGCTGAGGCAGCAGAATTGCCTGAACCCAGGAGGCGGAGGTTGCTGTGAGCCGAGATCGCGCCATTGCACTCCAGCCTGGGTAACAAGAGCGAACCTCCGTCTCAAAAAAAAAAAAGAATTTTTAAAAAACTTTACATCTGCTTTTGCAATATACACAAAAGTAGATAGAATAAATAACTTCGTATACCCATCATCATTTTGAACAATGAGCAATAGATGGCCAATCTTGCTTAATCTATACTCCTGTCCATCAGCTTAGTTATTTTAAAGCAAATCTCAGATATTATTTCACTTAAATATTTCAGAATGTTTTTCTAAGCATAAGGGTTCTTTTTTTTTCTTTTGAAATAACCACAGTACCCTTTATCACACCAAAAAAGAGACAAAAGATTTATTTTTAAATATTATTATAATATTTAGAGATTAAATTTCACCAATAGTCCATATATTTTGGTCAGAGTTGGTTTGTCCAAATTATATCCCAATGAGGTCTAGAAATTGTACTTTGCTTTCTTAAATTTCTTTTAAAACATTTCTTAAGCTTTTAATAAGTCCAGTTCACAGATATGCTATTTTTAAATTTAGCAAATACCAACAATTACTTTAAACTGATTTTGACTAACAGTTGCTCCCACTTCAAACTTACTTAAAGTTCTTCAAATATTTATTTAAAGCAGCATTTATCAATTTGATATATAACTTTTTAAGAGATTTGAATTAACAAATAAGACCTTCTGGAGTTCTTAAATAGATTTGTCAATCTAATAAATCAGTAAAAAACGATGATGCTTTGAATTCTCTTAAATATTCTCATGCTATCTTCAAAGTGAAAGTTTCAGCTAAAATCATTGGCTAAAACGATTATTTAATCACATATTGTAAAGTAATTTGTGAAAAACAGGCCAAATCTCTTAAATTTTACAAATACCTTAACCATCCAAAATACGTAGATAACCATACACTTAGAATAAAGCTACTACTGCTATGAGTGAGATCAAGAATCAGCAAACGATGGCCTATGGCCCAAATCCAGTCTGCAACCTGTTTTTGTACAGACTGTGAAATAAGAATTTTTTTAAAGTAATAGACTTTATTTTTTTAGAGCTGTTTTAAGTTTAAAGAAAAATTGAGAAGAAAGTAGAGTTCGCATATGCTTTCTCCGCCCCTCCTAGGTTTCCCTTATTCTTGGCATCTTGCATTAGTGTAGTACATTTGTTATTCATATAATCGATGCACCAATATTGATATCTTATTATTAACTAAAGTCTATAGTTTACATGAAGTTTCACTCTCTGTGTTGTACATTCTGTGGGTGTTTGTTTTTCTGTTTGTGATGGAGTCGCTCTGTCACCCAGGCTGGAGAGCAGTGGCACAATCTCGGCTCACTGCAACTCTGTCTCCTGGATTCAAGAGATTCTCCTGCCTCAGCCCCCCAAATAGTTGGGATTACAGGCATGTGCCACCACAAC
The DNA here is from genome assembly GCF_009761245.1 of Sapajus apella. Lineage (NCBI taxonomy): Eukaryota > Metazoa > Chordata > Mammalia > Primates > Cebidae > Sapajus > Sapajus apella. The sequence goes on along the minus strand of NW_022436952.1, from coordinate 26,401,894 downwards.
AGGCTAATTTTTGTCTTTTTAGTAGAGGCAGGGTTTTGCATGTTGGCCAGGCTGGTCTTGAACCTCTGACCTCAGATGATCCACCCACCTCAGCCTCCCAAAGTGCTAGGATTACAGGCAGGAGTCACTGAGCCTGGTAGAGTCTATGGGTTTTGACAGAAGTATAACTATATGTAGCCACCTTTACAATATCATACAGAATATGTTTCACTGCCCTAAAGACCCCCTGGGGTGCCCCCATTGATCCTTCCTTCCTTCTTCCACCCACTGGAACCCCTGACAACCAGTGATCTTTTTAGTTTCCATAGGTTTGTCTTTTCCAGAATGTCACATAATTAAAATCATGATTCATATCATACAGTATGAGTTTTAAATTGGCTTCTTTCACTTAGCAATATGCATTTAAAATTCCACTATGTCTTTTCTTTTTAAAAGAATTTATTTATTATACTTTAAGTTCTGGGGTACATGTGCAGAATGTGCAGGTGTGTTACATAGGTATACATGTGCCATGGTGGTTTGCTGCTTCCATCACTCCGTCGTCTACATTAGATATTTCTCCTAAAGCTATCCCTCCCCTATCCCTACACCCCCTGCTATCCCTCCACTAGCCCCCCGCCCCCCAACAGGCCCCAGTGTGAGATGTTTCCCTCCTGTGTCTATGTGTTCTCATTGTTCAACATCCACTTACGAATGAGAACATATATTTAGTTTTCTGTTCTTGTGTCAGTTTGCTGAGAATGATGGTTTCCAGCTTCATCCACGTCCCCACAAGGACATGAACTCATCCTTTTTTATGGCTACATAGTATTCCATGTTGTATATGTGCCATATTTTCTTTATCTAGTCTATCATTGATGAGCATTTGGGTTGGTTCCAAGACTTTGCTATTGTGAACAGTGCCACAGTAAACATATGTGTGTATGTGTCTTTATAATAGAATGGCTTATAATCCATTGGGTAAATGGGATTGTGAGTCAAATGGTATTTCTATTTCTAGGTCCTTGAGGAATCGCCACATTGTCTTCCACAATGGTTGAACTAATTTACACTCCCACCAACAGCGTAAAAATATTCCTATTTCTCCACATCCTCTCCAGCATCTGTTATCTCCTGAGTTTTTAATAATTGCCATTTTAACTGGCATGAGATGGTATCTCAATGTGGTTTTGATTTGCATTTCTCTAATGACCAGTGATGATGATGAGCTTTTTTCATGTTTGTTGGCTCCATAAATGTCTTCTTTTGAAAAGTGTCTGTTCATATCCTCCACCCACTTTTCGATGGGGTTGTTTTTTTCTTGTAAATTTGTTTAAGTTCTTTGCAGATTTTGGGTATCAGCCCCTTTTTCAGATGGGTAGATTACAAAAGTTTTTTCCCATTCTGTTGGTTGCTGGTTCACTCTAATGATAGTTTCTCTTGCTTTGCAGAAGCTCTTAAGTTTAATTAGATCCCATTTGTCTATTTTGACTTTTGTTGCCATTGCTTTTGGTGTTTTAGTCATGAAGTCCTTGCCCATGCCTATGACCTGAATGGTATTGCCTAGGTTTTCTTCTCGGGTTTTTATGGTGTTAGGTCTTATGTTTAAATCTTTAATCCATCTGGAGTTAATTTTTGTATAAGGTGTAAGGAAGGGATTCAGTTATAGATTTCTGCACATGGCTAGCCAGTTTTCCCAAAAGCATTTATTAAATAGGAAATCCTTTCCCCATTGCTTGTTTTTGTCAGGTTAGTCAAAGATCAGATGGTTATAGATGTATGGCATTATTTCTGAAGCCTCTGTTCTGTTCCATTGGTCTATATATCTGTTTTGGTACTGGTACCATGCTGTTTTGATTACTGTAGGCTTGTAGTATAGTTTGAAGTCAGGTAGCCTGATGCCTCCAGCTCTGTTTTTTTGTTTTGTTTTGTTTTTTGTTTTGCTTAGGATTGTCTTGGCTATGTGGCCTCTTTTTTGGTTCCATATGAAATTTAAGGTGCTTTTTTCCAATTCTGTGAAAAGAGTCAATGGTAGCTTGATGGGGATAGCGTTGAATCTATAAATTACTTTGGGCAGTATGGCCATTTTCATGATATTGATTCTTCCTATCCATTAGCATGGAATGTTTTTCCATCCGTTTGTGTCCTCTCATTTCCTTGAGCAGTGGTTTGTAGTCCTCTATGTCTTTTCATGGCTTGATAACTCATGCCTTTTTAGTGCTGAATAATACCACAATTCATCCATTCACCTATCTTAGGTGCTTTCAAGTTTTGGCAATCAAGAATAAAGCTACTATAGACATTCATATGCAGGGTTATGTATGAACATAAGTTTTCAATTCATCTGAGCACATACCAAGGAAGGAGATTGCTGAATCCCAAGAGTATGTTTAGCCTTGTAAGAAACTGCCACACTGTCTTCCAAAGGGACTGCACCATTTTGCATTCTCATAAACAATGAATGAGAGTTCCTATTGCTTCACATCATCACCGGCATTTGGGGTTGTCAGTGCTTTGGATTTTCTGTAGGTGTATAGGGGTATCTTGTTGTTTTAACTTGCAGTTCCCTAATGACATATGAAATGAACATCTTTTCTTATGCTTACATGCCCTCTGTATATCTGTATTGGTGAGGAGTCTGTTTAGATCTTTTGTTCTTTTTCAGTTGATCTGTTTTCTTATTGTTGAATTTTAAGAGTTATTTGTATATTTTGGATAACAATCCTTTATCAGATATGTATTTTGCAAATATTTTCTCCTGGTGTATAGTTTTTCTTTTTATTGTCTTATGGGTTTTAAAATTTTTAAATGGTTATGGAGAAAAAAGCAGAATATTATCATGTGAAAATTATATAAAATTAAATTTTTAATGCCCATAAGTGAAGCTATATTGAAACACAGCCATGCTTATTCATTTGTTTATTATTGCTTCTGAACCACCATGGCTTAGCTAAGTCATGATGACCGACTGAATGTGATGTTCTTATGGCTTTGCACTGTTGTCCAGAGCACTATAAATCACAGTGACATGTTTATAACTTGACAGTTTTCCAACCATGTATCACCATACAGTGACATCTTATTTTACTGTTTTCTTAACAATGTGTCTTTGTCTGTTTCTGCTGCTATAACAAAATACCTGAGACTGAGTAACTTATAAAGTACAGGAATTTATTTCCCATAGTTGTGGAGGCTGGGAAGTTCAAGATCAAGGCCCTGGCAAGGTGCAGTGTCTGGTTAGGCTACTGTCCACTTCAAGGTGGCACCTTGCTACTGCATCCTCTGGAGGAGACAAACACTGCATTCTCACATGGTAGAAGGCAGGGGGCAAAGGACCTAGCTAGTTTCATCCAGCCCTTTTAGAAAGCACTAAGCTCACTCATGAAGGTAGAGCCTTCATGACCTCATTGCCTCCTAAAGACTCCAGCTCTTAATACTGTTGCATTGGGGATTAATTCACAACATGAATTTTGGAGGGGACACAGACATTCAAACCATAGCACAGTGCATACCCATCATGTTAGAACAAGAAAAATGTGCTTTGTGAGTTGCACTTTTAAGTCCTAGTCGAACATAGGTTCTGTTTATCAATTAGCTGTCAGACCACTGTGTTTATTTTGCAAGGACATTATAGTTTGCTGAAAGAATATAATACACATTGACATTACCAGACTAATTCCCAACTCATAGAAAAGCAATCATCAGGGTCAGGATCCAAGATGGCCAAATCGGAACAGCTCCGGAGTGCAGTTCCCAGCAAGAACAGCAGAGGGTGAGTGCCCACTGCATTTCCAAACAAATTTTGACTGCCCATAGACCAGGATATTCCCAAGCTGAAAATCACCACGAGTTTTCAGCATGGCAGTTTCAGCTGGTGCCAGCTTGGCACACAGAAACTCACACAAATCTGGGCGGCCATTTCAACTGGAGCCTGGAACGCCTGGGAGACAGAGCCGCCCATTCACCTGAAAGGGAGGGGACAGAGACAGGGAGCCAGGCAGTCTGGCTCAGCGGGTACCACCCCCACAAAACAAGCAATCTTAAACACTCTGGATTGAGAGTTTCACAGCAAGGACAGCTGCACCCAGGACAGTCCAGCTTAGGGAGGGGAAGGGTGACCACCACTACCAAGGCAGTTCATAGCAGCTGGGCAGAGCCTGTGGCAGCTCAGCAATGCCTCTGCTGGCAGGCTGTGACTAGACTACTCTTGTGCAGGGCAGGGCATCTATGAAAAAAGCAGCAACACAACAGGAACTTATAAATAAAGCTGACCTTCCCTCAAGCAGCTCCCCAACCCCCGTATACCCAAAGAGACACCTCATAAAGGAGAGCTCAGGCTGACATCTGGCAGGTACCCTTCTGGGATGAAGATAACAGAAGAAACTGGCAGCAACCCTTACTGTTCTACAGCCCCCATGGGTGATCCCCAGGCAAGCAGGGTCTGGAGTGGACCTCCAGCAATCCTGCAGCAGAGACGCCTGACTGTTAGAAGGAAAACTAAGAAACAGAAAGAGATAACTTTAGCATCAACAAAAAGGATGTCCACTCAGAGACCCCATCCAAAAGTCACCAACTACTTGTGGTAGATAAAGCCACTAAGATGGGAAGAAACCAGTGCAAAAAGGATGAAAACACCCAAAACCAGAATGCCGCTTCTCTTCCAAAAGATCACAACTCCTCACTAGCTAGCAATCAAAGATGGATGGAGAATGAATCTGATGGATTGACAGAAACAGGCTTCAGAAGGTGGGTAATGACAAACTTCTCTGAGCTAAAAGAACATGTGCTAACCCAATGCAAAGAAACTAAGAACCTAGAAAAAAGGTTAGATGAGATGCTGACTAGAATAAACAGCTTAGAGAAGAATATAAATGACGTGATGGAGCTGAAAAACACAGCATGAGAATTTCACAAAGCATACACAAATTTCAATAGCTGAATCGACCAAGCAGAAGAAAGGATATCAGAGATTGAAAATCAACTCAATGAAATAAAATGAGAAGGAAAGAACAGAGTAAAAAGAAATGAACAAAGCCTCCAAGAAATATGGGATTATGTGAAAAGACCCAATCTACATTTGATAGGTGTACCTGAATGTGATGGAGAGAATGAATCCAAGCTGGAAAACACTCTTCAGGATATTATCCAAGAGAACTTCCGCAACCTAGCAAGCCAAGCCACCATTCAAGTCCAGGAAATACAGAGAACACCACAAAGATATTCCTCAAGAAAAGCAACCCCACGGCACATAATTGTCAGATTCACCAGGGTTGAAATGAAGGAAAAAATGCTAAGGGCAACCAGAGAAAAAGATCAGGTTACCCGCAAAGGGAAGCCCGTCAGACTCACAGCAAATCTCTCAGCAAAAACCCTACAAGCCAGAAGAGAGTGGGGGCCAATATTCAACATCCTTAAAGAAAAGAACTTTTGACGTAGAATTTCCTATCCAGCCAAACTAAGCTTCATAAGCAAAGGAGAAAGAAAATCCTTTATGGACAAGCAATTGATGAGAGATTTCGTCACCACCAGGCCTGCCTTACGAGAGCTCCTGAAAGAAGCACTAAACAAGGAAAGGAACAACCAGTACCAGTCACTCCAAAAACATACCAAATGGTAAAGAGCATCGACACAATGAAAAAATTGCATCAACTAATGGGCAAAACATCCAGCTAGCAACAAAATGGCAGGATCAAATTCACACATTAACAATATTAACCTTAAATGTAAATGGGCTAAATGCCCTAGTCAAAAGACACAGAGTGGCAAATTCGATAAGAAGTCAAGACCCATCGGTGTGCTGTATTCAGGAAACCCATCTCACATGTAAGGACACACATAGGCTCAAAATAAAGGGTTGGAGGAAGATTTATCAAGCAAATGGAGAGAAAAAAAAAACAAAACAGGAATTGAAATCCTAGTCTCTGATAAAATGGACTTTAAACCAACAAAGATCAAAAGAGACAAAGAAGGGCATTACATAATGGTAAAAGGATCAATGCATCAAGAAGAGCTAACGATCCCAAATATATACACACTCAATACAGGAGCATCCAGGTACATAAAGCAAGTTTTTAATGACCTACAAAGAGACTTAAACTCCCACACAGAATAGTGGGAGACTTTAACACTCCACTGTCAATATTAGACAGATTAACGAGACAGAAAATTAATAAGGATATCCAGGACTTGAACTCAGATCTGGACCAAGTGGACCTAATAGACATCTACAGAACCCTCCACCCCAAATCCACAGAATATACATTCTTCTCAGCACTGCATTGCACCTACTCTAAAATTGACCACATAATTGGAAGTAAATCACTCCTCAGGAAATGCAAAAGAAAGGAAATCATAACAGTCTCTCAGACCACAGGGCAATCAAATTAGAACTCAGAATTACAAAACTAACTCAGAACTGCACAGCTTCATGGAAACTGAACAACGGCTCCTGAATGTTGACTGGATAAACAATGAAATGAAGGCAGAAATAAAGATGTTCTTTGAAACCAAAAAGAACGAAGACACAATGTACCAGAATCTCTGGGACACATGTAAAGCAATGTCTAGCGGGAAATTTATAGCAATAAATACCCACATGAGAAGCAAGGAAAGATCTAAAATCAACACCCTATCATCAAAATTGAAAGAGCTAGAGGAGCAAAATAAAAAAAACGAAAAAGCTGGCAGAAGATAAGAAATAACTAAGATCAGAGCAGAACTGAAGGAGATAGAGACACAAAAAACCCTTCAAAAAATCAATAAATCCAGGAGCTGGTTTTTTGAAAAGATCAACAAAATAGACAGACCACTACCAGATTAACAAAAAGGAAAAGGGAAAAGAACCAAACTGGTGCAATAAAAAAACAATAAAGGGGATATCACCACTGATTCCACAGAAATTCAAACTACCATCAGAGATTACTACAAATAACTCTATGCACATAAACCAGTAAACCTGGAAGAAATGGATAAATTCCTGGACACTTGCACCCTCCCAAGCCTAAACCAGGAAGAATTTCAAACCTTGAATAGACCAATAACAAGGGCTGAAGTTGAGACAGCAATTAATAGCCTACCACCCAAGAAAAGTCAAGGTCCAGATGGGTTCACAGCCAAATTCTACCAGAGGTACAAAGAGGAGCTGGTACCATTCCTTCTGAAACTATTCCAAACAATCCAAAAAGAGGGAATTCTTCCCAAATCGTTTTATGAGACCAACATTATCCTGATACCAAAACCTGGCAGAGACTCAACAAAAAAAGAAAACCAAAGGCCAATATCCATGATGAATATAGATGCAAAAATCCTCAATAAAATACTGGCAAACCTATTGTAACAGCACATCAAAAAGCTTATACATCACGATGAAGTAGGCCTCATCCTGGGGATGCAAGGCTGGTTTAACATATGCAAGTCTATAAATGTAAGTCACCACATAAACAGAATCAAAGGCAAAAACCACATGATTATCTCAATAGATGCAGAGAAGGCCTTCAACAAAATTCAACAGCCCTTTATGCTAAAAACTCTCAATAAACTAGGTATTGAAGGAACATATCTCAAAACAACAAAAGCTATTTATGACAAACCTACAGCCAATATCGTACTGAACGGGCAAAAACTGGAAGCATTCCCATTGAAATCTGGCACTAGACAAGGATGTCCTCTCTCACCATTCCTATTTGATATAGTATTGGAAGTTCTAGCCAGAGCAATTAGGCAAGAAAAAAAAAAATAAAGGGTATTCAATTAGGAAAAGAGGAAGTCAAATTGTCTCTATTTGCAGATGACAAGATTGTACATTTAGAAGACCCTATCATCTCAGCCCAAAATCTCCTTAAACTGATAAGCAACTTCAGCAAAGTCTCAGGATACAAAATCAATGTGCAGAAATCACAAGCACTCCTATACACCAATAACAGACAAACAGAGAGACAAATCATAAGCAAACACCCATTCACAATTGCTACAAAGAGAATAAAATACCTAGGAATACAACTAACAAAGGATGTAAAGGACCTCTTCAAGGAGAACTACAAACCACGGCTCAAGGAAGTAAGAGAGGACACAAACAGATGGAGAAACATTCCATTTTCATGGTTAAGAAGAATCAATATTGTGAAAATGGCCACAATCTCTAAGCCCATTTCACTTATGTGAGGCTTCACCCAGTTGAAGAAAGACCCAATGCTGCACTAACCTAGCAGCCAGTGGCCACATGTGGCTGCTGAGCATGCGAAATGTGTTTTCTCCTAAACAAGAGGCACCGTTAGTGTCAAATCCTACACATCAGATTTCTAAGACTTAAAACATGTAAAATATGTCATTATTTATGTTGATAACAAGTTGATGTGATACTTCATGTGGCAGGTTACATAAAACATAAAAATTAAGTTCACTTGTTTTCTACTTTTTTGTTTTTCTAAAAAGGCTACTAGCAAATGTAAAATGACACATGTGGCTTGCATCATATCCCTCTTAGACCCTGCTGCCCTAGAGTCTTTGCTCCTGTCACCTGCAGAGCCTTGGGTCCCTCCTCACCCAGGCTGCCTCCTGCGTGAGCTCTTGAGTCCATCTGGTCCCTCCTACAGTGTGAGGCCAGAAGAGAACGTAGCCTTTGTGTTTCCATCACAACGTGGGGGTGGGGACAGGTGCAAGCTCAGGAGTCAGGCAGACCTAGTTTTGATGCCCATCTCTGCTTCTTACTACTCACAAGACTTTAACAAAGTGATTCGTCTTCTCAGCCTCAGTTTCCACATCTTTCAAATGGTAACGTGATATTGTGAAATATTTATTTGGTCTTCTTCCCCACTGCTAAAACCCTTGGCATCTCTGGAGTGATGAGTGTCTTTTGTATGCTGGTGAAATGTCTGTTGGCTGATGTCCCTGAATAGCTTCAGGATGGAGGCTGGTCCCCAGAAAGATTAAGGCAGGATTCAAGAGTTAGGACTTTCAGCCTTATTCTCCAACCTCCAGGAAGGGGAGAAAGGCTGAAGGTTGAGCTGATACTCAATCCAATCATGCCTATGTAATGAAGCTCCCATAAAAACCCAGAAGGTCAGGGTTCAGGGAGCTTCTGGATAGCTGACCATGTGGAAGTTTCTGGAGGGTGGTGCCAGGAGAGAGCATGGACGCTCCACACCCCTTCCCATGTGCCTTGCCCTATGCATCTCTTTCATCAAGCTGTTCATCTGTATCCTTAGCAATATCCCTTATTATAAATGGGTGGATGTAAGTCAAGTGTTTCCCTGAGTTCTGTGTGCTGCTCTAGCAAATTAACTGAACTCCAAAAGGAGATCATGGGAATGTTGATTTACAGCTGGTTGGTCCAATAGCACAGGACACAGCCCGAGACTTGTGACTGGCATCTGAAGCAGGGGCAGTCTTGTGGAACTGAGCCCTACTGAGCCCTGGGATCTGATGCTACCTCCAGTCAGACAGTGTGAGAACTCAATTAAATTAGAGGACACCCAGGTGGCGCCTGCTAAAAAATTGTTTGATTGGTGTGAGGAGCAATAAATACATCTGGTGTCAGAAGTGTTGTGTTGAGGGGTGTGTGAAAGTGGGAAAAACCCTTCTCTTCCCTGTCTCTCAGAAGATGATAAGGATATCTACCCATTTCAGTGTTGCCAAGACATAGTAATGTAATGGCACAGGGCACCCAATGCAATGTGACTGTCATTCTCATCATCAATGATATTAACCATCCTTAACGTGAGGTCACCACTTCAGATAAGAGCAGGACCATCAGCTCCCAAGCTCTAGATGCCTCTTCCATCTGTTGGTGGTTTGCTCTCGATGTTCTTTCAGCGAAAATACTTTCATTCATGCTGCTGCTAAGACATTCTGTGCTAGTACAATTGATTTTTTTTTTTTTTTTTTTGAGACGAAGTCTTACTCTGTTGCCCAGACTGGAGTGCAGTGGTGCAATCTCAGCTCAACACAACTTCTGCCTCCTGGGTTCTAGCAATTCTTCTGCCTCAGCCTCCCAAATAACTGGGACTACAGATGCATGCCACCATGCCTGGTTAATGTTTGTATTTTTAGTAGAGACAGGATTTCACTATGTTGGCCAGGCTGGTCTCAAACTCCTAACCTCAAGTGACTCGCCAGCCTCAGCCTCCCAAAGTGCTGGGATTACAGGCGTGAGCCACCACACCCAGCCAATGCAATTGATTTTTTAGACCTACGTGAAACACTTTATTTTTGCTACTGTTCAGTTTCACCTAATTGATTTTAACTCGTCATTCCAGCCTGTCCAGACCATTCAAAATGCTCGTTTTAGATGTCCCTTCCAAACCTTCAGCCTCATATCTCCCAGCTCCTGCAGGTCCTTTCTCCTTTATCGGGACTGGGCTCCCCACAGGCCCCTGTGAACCAGCTTCTTGCCTCCTTAGCCTCTTCCTCTCTTCTCAGTGCTCTCCCCTCCTTACTCCTCTCCTGTCTTAGATCCATCTTTCAAGGCCTATACTAAGTTCTCACCCCAGCAGGAAGTCTCTGGAGTATTCCTTGGCTATCATCATCATCATCAATCAACCATTTTTTATTAGTTATATGTATAGTATTATATGTTAATTATATATGCAAATTGTGTGTGTGTGTGTGAAATGCATACGTGCCAGGCATTGTTGTAAATATTTTATACAAGTTGTCTAATTTAACCCTGTCTGGCGAAGACTATTGTTTCTCCCCATTTATCAAGAAGGAAACTAAGGAACAGGGGGCTTCAATGTCTCCCTAAGGTCACAGCGAGTGTTGAAGCCACAATTCAAACCGAATATGTCTGGTTCTGATGTCTACTGGTTTCTACTAGGCTTGTCTACCTCTCCGTTTACTGAATATTGCAGCTTCACCCTCAATGATACCCTGGTTTGTCCTGCATGTCACAGAAATAAAATCTTGTCCACAATTGGACTCTGAGCTCCGGGAGGGAATGTTAAGAATGTGGCAGCAGGACAGGGATTCAGGGGCTGAGAAGGTCTGGGCTCTACTCTCACCCTCCCACCTTGGGGCCCTTCCCTTCTCTGTCTCAGCTTCACCAGCAGTAAAGTGCAGGGCAGGCTCACTGTGGCCTGCCGAAATGGGTAACTTGAAATCCACCAGTGTGGGAGTGTTCGTACCACAGATAATGGCAAATTCTATAGGAAGGACCCTAATCTGTAGAATTTGCCGACATTTGTAGTACAAATACTCCCACACTATATTTGCAATACCAATACTAACCCCCTCTGATATGGTTTTGCTCCATGTCCCCACCCAAATCTCATCTTAAATTGTAATCCCCACATGTTGAGGGAAGAACCTGGTGGGAGGTAATTGGATCATGGGGGCAGTTTCCCCCATGCTGCTCTCATGATAGAGTGGGAGTTCTCAAGAGATCAGATGGTTTTAAAAGTGGCGGTTTCCCTTTCACTCTTTCTGTCTCCTTCCACCTGTAAAGAAGGTGCTTGCTTCTCCTTCACCTTCTGCCATGACTGTAAGTTTCCTGAGGCCTCCCCAGCCATGCAGAAGTGTGAGTCAATTAAACCTCTTTCCTTTATAAATTACCCAGTCTTGGGTAGCTCTTTATAGCAGTGTGAAAATGGACTAAATACACCCTCTGAGAGCCAATTTACCAGCACAACCCTGGATAACCAGGAGTAACAACCAGCTAGAGACCTAAAGCTACAACCGGTTTGGAGAAACTGGCTGCATCGACTCCTGTAACTTCAGAGTCCTAAAGGACATGTGAGAGCATGCACCCCATTTCCATATTTCGCATACGGAGGAGTGGTGACTGGAGTGGGAAGACAGCCAGGCACAAAGCTGCAGCCAGCCCCTAAGCCTCCCGTCTCCTGCCTCAAGGCTCTGTCCTCTGTATTTCTGTTTTCTGCAGCAGTGAGTGACGATGGAGGCCCAGAGTGGGGCAAAGTCCCACTCCAGTCCCCGAAAACCCAAGGCCTGCTGCTAAGCTGGAGAGATATAAATGACCCTTACCCATGAGTTAACCCAGTATTCCAAGCCCAGAAGTCTAGCGGTCTGGCCCAGGGGTCTTGTTGTTTTCCGTGATGAAACCTCCTGAATCTGCTCTTCTTCCATGCTCCCTCAAGGGGCCTCACCTTGGCCAGATGAACAGCCAGCTTGTCCCTGGCATCCTTGGTATCCTTCAGCCCATTCTTGAATGCCGTGTCCACCACATCACACTGCTTGCGCAGATCATTGGCTGTCTGGGACAGGATTCGATCCACCAGGGCTTTTAGCATCAGGGAGTTGTTCCGCTGCTTGTCAGCCTTCTCCACGTTGGTGTTGGAGAAGTCCAACCAGTCTTCCAGACTCACAGAGCTGAAACAGACCCCATGCTTTCATTCACAGTATATTTGGGGTAGGGAAGGGGATTGGGGAAAGGGGTGAGCCATATCTAACCTCTTACCAGAAGCACCTAGAATGTTTCCCTATCTATAGGCAGAGCACATAGTGGTCTGCCAGTATCAATAGCTGTCACTTTGGGCAACTTCCCTACTCTAGCATTGGGCTGGCAACTTATAGACATAATCTCATTTAATCCTCACGACGGCCAAGTGAGCCAACTAACTTTTATAATCCCCATTTTACAGATGAGGAAATCTGGGCTCAGAAAAATAAAGTAACTTGGGTGAGATAGCACAGCTAGAGATAATTTGAGCATCAAAATAAATACTAATGTAACAGATTATAATACACTGAATAAAATAGAAACCATACATCTATACAGATTTAAATAAACAAGTGAATAAACTACTGGTTTGAAGAGGAACTGTCTCTGTCTTCTGGAATGGCACTGATTAACCTCAAAATAATGTTAATTGGAAGAAACCAGACACACACACACACACACACACACACACACACACACACCCCTAGTATTTAATGCTGTTTAATGAAAAGCCGGAAAAACAACCCTATTAGAAGTCAGGAAAGTTATTACCTTCAGGAGGGAGGGAGGGAGTATTGATTGGAAGAGGACAACATAATAGGGGTTGTGATAATGTTTTCTTTCTTGGCCTAGCGGCGGTATGACGCTTGTTCAGTTTGTGATTAGAGGCAGCCTCTGAGATGTCCCTTAGTGATCACCCCCCTCCTGGTGTTCATGCCTTTGCCCCTTGCCTTGAGTTTGGGATGAATTTATTGACTTGCTTCTCACAAACAGAAGGATGTCACTTCTGGGATAAGGATATATAAAAAAAAAAAAACTGGCTTCTGTCATGGGTTTCTCTCCCTCTCTCTCTCTCTCTCTCTCTCTCTCTCAATCTCTCTCTCTCTCCCCCTCCCTCCCTCCCTCTCTCTCTGTCTCTCGGATCACTCATTATGGGAGAAACCAGTGCCGTGTCATGGGACTTCCCCATGGTGAAATTCACATGGCAAGGAACCAAGGCCCACCATCACCCATAATCAGCTTGGAATTGGACCCCACCCAGCCCGAGCCTTCAGATGGACTGCAACCCTGGCAGCTGGCTTGACTACAACCTCAGAAGACATTGAGACTGGGACACCCAGTTAAACAGGGCTTGGCTTCCCAACCCACAGGAACCATGAGATGATAAATGTTTATAGTCTTAAGCTGCAAAGTTTTGGGACAGCTTATTATCCAGCAAAAGGTAACTAACACAATGATAATGCCTTGAGCTGTATGTTTATTATTTGTGCACTTTCCTGTATATATATGCTTTATTTGAAAATGAAGGTTTTAAAAAGTAGAGTGAATTAGGCTGTGATACAATGTTAACTGAAAATGCAAATGATTAGATGTCACAGAAAAGGTACATAGTATAATCTCATTTTTATAAACTAAACAAAGTTTACCATGTGTGAGTGCATATGTACATATGTTTGTATGAACATGCAGCTAACACTGGTTATTTCAGTGGATGTAAAAATGGAAAGAGGAAAATTAATTTTCTCTTCACACATTTTTAGATTCTTTTACTTATTAAAAACATGTATAGATGAAGGAATACATTTTTATTCTTCAAAATTTTTGTGTCAGACTTTCTTAGTTAGTAGGCCTAACCTGGAGGATCAGGAGTCTCTGGGCCCAATGTCAAGGTCATCACCATTTAGCACTGCCTTTGCCCTAAGCCCACCACTTCCAACCTCTCAGCCAGCTGCAAGGATGAGTCACTAGGTCTTGCTTGTCTAAGAAACACTGGGACATCACCATGCCACCAACACATACAGCACGAGGAAGACTGCAAGACACACTCACTTTGGCTCAATCCTCACGGCGTTCTCAGAATATCTGATGTTTGGTGAGTTGTTGTTGAGTGAGAAGCAGATGTCATCTATGGTCAGGGCCACAAACTTGTCCTTCAAATCCTTCTCAAGATTGTACTTGGCAGAGCGGTTCATCCTGAAGAGAGAGAAAGTAAACTGGGTTTCTGCCTCTGGAATGCCCAGGTGGCACCCACAGGTCCTCGGGGAGGTCCTGGAACGTGAAGCTGCAGCGAGGTCTGGTGCAGGATGATGGTACTGCCTCCCTAACTCCCATCACCCCAACACTCACGCATATACCATTTGATGCCTGGTGACAAATCCACGTAACCAAACATGGACTTGGAGATCCTCCCTTCTACACTGACGTTTTCCAGTGTCACCACTGCGGAGCCTACTGTGTGTGAGGGGTCAGCCCAGGCAGTGGGCTCCAGCGCCCTCCAGTTTATAACCAGGGTAAAATCCAGCTCCAGCCCCACCCTTACCGGAGGGCGGCTGCCATGTATGAGGGATGTGGCCAGCTCTTACCCTGAGTGCTGGGAGATCTGGGAACACAAAGTGGGAGTGGGAGTATTGAACCCCATTCTTTCTGTGCCATGGAGCTCAGCTTTTGTAGGCACTGCCTCTTCTCAAAATTCCCAGTGGAGATTTGGAAAGCAGCCCAAAACATACCTAATCTGCTCAGAAGCCTCCTCCAAGGTACGGGTCAGCAGAGCCATAACACCCCGGATGATCTCAGCCTCCTTTATCAGCTCATGCTCCACCGTGTCGTGCACCAGGTCAATGCCAACACGCTTCTCCCTGGCAGGGGGAAAGGCAGCCAGTCAGCCAACACGTGCAACACGAGGTGACTCGATGTTGGCTAATGTCTACACTGTCAGAACGACCTGCACAACTGATCTGAGTGTGACCCAATCCATCTGGTGACACAGTGGATGACGGATATTAGTTGGTGTCTATGTGACTTCAAAACATCCAAACACAATGAAGAAAAATTGACTGGTGACTGGTCACTTGGTCTGAAACATGCCAAATGGACCTTTTTCCCCAAGTAGAAGAAAGTTTTAAATAATAATGATACATCCTTGATCCTCATCCAGTGTGTAGACAAACAATTGAATATAGAAAGATGTTTTATAGTAATAATAACTATTAGTAACAACACCAATATTAATATTACCTCCACCACTGGGCACTTACTCTGTGACAGGCATTGTGCTGAGCTATTTTTTTTAAGACGGAATTTTTCTCTTGTCACCCAGGCTGGAGTGCAATGATGTGACCTCGGCTCACTGCAACCTCTGCCTCCCGGGTTCAAGCAGTTCTCCTGCCTCAGCCTCCTGAGTAGCTGGGAATACAGGTGCGCACCACCATGCCCAGCTAATTTTTGTATTTTTAGTAGATACAAGGTTTCACCATGTTGGCCAGGCTGGTCTCGAACTCCTGACCTCAGGTGATCCACCTGCCTTGGCCTCTCAAAGTGCTGGGATTATAGGCATGAGCCACCGCACCCGGCCATGCTGAGCTTTTTATATATAAACATTCTTTCTTAGCCCTTTCAACTACAAATGGGGAAACTGAGTTTCAGAGAGATTAAGAAGTGACCTACCCAGTGTCAAGGAACTGTGCATCACATGTGCTTTTAGCCATTATGCCATCCTCCTCCCAAACAGACCCTGCTGGATGATGTTTTGCTCTTTTTCAACCTGTACGATGGTGCTTGGCAAGGAGGCTCCCCTACTCATTAGCTGTGTGCCCCTAGCCACTATATAACCTCCCTGTGCCTTGGTTTCCTTTTCTGTAAATTAGGGATAATTATTAGTACTTCATAGGATTGTGGCACACTACAAATGAGATATAGAAGCATAAGATACAGTACCTGGCACATAGTACATGCTCAATAAACTTAGCAACCTATACGTTATAATTATCCTTAGGCTTAGACTTGAGCCAGCTGGGTGTTGAGCTCTTTGATGAGCTGCTATTTCTCTTTGCTTCATAGACTTTCTAAATCTGGCTGGGAAGACTGCTTCCTGGTTGCTGCAAAGGGTCCTGGTTACCCTTATGTAAGGAATAGGCTTTCCAGGAAGACAGAGTCATGGTGCCTTTGAGAAACTGCAAGTAGCTCCACACACCTAAGCGCATCCCACTATTGGGAATGAGATATGGACCTGGAGAGGTCACTGCGGTCCCTATAATGATGAACATTGGTTTGCTAAGCTAAGAAGCTTAAATTTTATCTTGAAGCCATTGGGGTTTGAAGAATTCTAAGCATGGCGGTGACCTGGAAAAATCTACTTTGGGAAAAGTTCACTCAACAGCCAATGTGGAGGGTACTCTAGATTACAGGGGATTATGGTAACAGCAAGAAGACATTAGGGCACTCCAGCTAGGGCTGTGGCAGGACCCAGGTCTGGAAACCAGCATCACCCCAGAGTAGAGAGGATCATTCTATTCAATGGATTTATAGGAGGGAAAAAATAATAAAAGGCATGTTAATATAGAGCTGTCTGGATTACAGAGTGCTTCTGTGCAGCTCTGCATTGGAGGGACGTACTGTCCCCCAGGAGCTGTAGTGTCTCTTCTCACCTTCTTCCTTGGCAGCAGAACCCTTGATTTTTTAGCTGAGTACCTGGCTGCCCAAAGTAAAGCAAATCATTTCCCAGCTTCTGTTGGTGTGGTCATGTGATTAAGTTCTGGTCAACAGGATGCAAATAGAAATGATGAATGCCAGACCTCACTTACTTCTACTTGCTGGAATGTAGACATAATGGCTGGAGCTCCAGCTGCCATCTTAAATCACGAGGTAACATTGGCAGTGAAAGCCATGTGCAGCAGAACAATAATACAGGCTAATCTTGGACCCTAAAACTGTGGCCCACCATTCCAACCCTGAACTGACTATCTCTAGACTCTTTAAATGTAAGAAAGAAAGAAATCATTTTCTTTAAACTCAATGTTATTTTAGAGTTTTCCATTCCCACAACCAAGCCTAGTCCTAAAGTATATTTGAGTTGAGTTAGTCAAGAGCAGAGTTGAGGCATGAACTAAGTCTAGTGCCCCTTGCACTGCCCGGCACCAGGGGCATGCTGGGATAACTTCAGGCTCTAAAAGAACACCTGCTCAATTGCCGTGTTCTAATTCACTATTCCACACAGCCAGCATAAAAGGTTACTACCCAGCATCTCATTTGTCACAACAGATGAATCATTTGAGGGACCTTCCCTCCTACCTGTATGCCAGGCACGTCTCAGTAATGTGCAAGGGCTCTTTCAAGCTCTCCAGGGCTTTTTCCAATCTGATCTTATATATGAGTAGATCGTCAGTTTCATTCACAAGCTGTTCAAGTTTGTCGTCTAACTCCTTCTTCCAGAACCGGACTTCTTCGAGTCTCTGTTCTGAAGCACACAGAGAAGTCACACCAGGGTTAATCTATCCCAAGGTAGCCAACGTTTGAATTAGAAACTTGAGAACTGTTGTAAAACTACCTGTGATATGTTCTTTTCCTCTTAGAGTTGTGCTACTTGGAGCATCTTTTCATCTTTATAAATGGTTATTTGCAGGAAGGAAGGAAAATGTATTTTCTTACAGTCCACATCAAATTTATCATTCTATACTCATTAGTTCTTCGGTGCCCACTGTTTTTAATAGCTTTTAATTTTATCAAAGCTATAAATGTATGTTGTTTGAAAAATCAAATAGTATCACAAATAATTAAAATTCTCTGAGCTGTCCCTACCCACTCCCACCTTCTGGGGGCAGCCACTTTAAACACGCTTATCACTTCTTCTAGCATTTGCTTATACTGCTATTCATTCATTACCAGTTTTGATGTTATATATTGATTTCCTATGACAAAAGATAATGTTTTGCTCTTAACCAACTCACACAACATACTTTGATCCTTCCATCTCCCAATATAGTTTTATCACCATTTTGTTAAACAATAAATAAACTTATTATTTATTTACATTTCATAAATATATAAATGTTATTTACACCTGAGCCCTATCATATACTGTGATAAATTTCTTTTCTTATAAAATTTTCTGTTTGGGGGAGGGGTTAAAATGACATTTTTGCTTCACTTTCTTTTTTAAATGATAATTAAAGGCAGATTTATTAAGCATTATAAGCAAAAAAAAAGGCTGATTTAGTAGTAAAACTATTTTACATATATATTTATAATCGATAATGAGTAGGTCAGCATTTGAATCTTAAAGTTATAATGTACTGGTTGTATTGTAGTGTCGGTTTCCGCCTCTGTAAACTGACTCTGTTTTTTTTTTTTAAAGTTATTGTGTATATTTGAGGTTTACAATATGACATTATGTGATAGTAAAATGGGTACCATAGTGATTGCTTCACTTTCTTTATATTACTAATTTTTTCTCAATATATTCCAATCCATCAAGTAAACTATCAAGTTTCTTTCTTCCTTGGAGATGTCTCTCCTAGAGCATCTTCTTCTCCTGCTGCTGCAATCCGGATGGGTTGCTGTCTAGTTTTCTGTGTAGCTATCATCCTATGACTTTGCTTCCAGGAAACCCCTTCACTCTTTTTGTGTTGCTGTCCCATTTCCTGGATTTCATTTCTTCCTCTTCCTTGATTTACTCCTTCAGAGTGCTGAAGCACATCCTTCAGTAACTTCCTAAGAAATGGATGCATGTGAGGTAAAGTTTTTGAGAACCTGTAAGTCTGCAAATGTCTTTATTCTACCCTCACTGTTTCATTCTATTTGGCTGTACACTGAGTTACAGTTTGTAAATCTTGTATATTTAGAATTGTGATTGTGCCGCTACATTTCCTTCTAATTTCCAGTAAGAAGTCTGATGCCATTCTGATTCCTGATTCTTTATATGTGACCTGTTTTTTCCACTCTGAAAAGTTTTAGTAATCTATTTTTCTAGTGTCCAGAAATTTCACACTGGTGTCAAACTTATATAATTTTTGTGCCACATGCCAAGCATACCCTTTGATATGGTTTGGCTCTGTGACCCCACCCAAATCTCATCTCGAACTGTAATCCCCATCTGTTGAGGGAGGAACCTGGTGGGAGGTGATTGGATCATGGAGGCAGTTTCCCCCATGCTGTTCTCCTGATAGTGAATGAGTTCTCTTGAGATCTGTTGGTTTTATAAGGAGCTCTTCCCCCTTCACTTTCTCTTCTATCTCCTGCCACCATGTGAAGAAGGTCCTTGTTTTCTCTTCACCTTCCACCATGATTGTAAGTTTCCTGTGGTCTCCCTGGACATGCGAAACTGTGGGTTAATTAAACTTCTTTTCTTTGTAAATTACCCAGTCTGAGGTATTTTTTTATAACAGTGTGAAAAACGAACTGGTACAAAGAATTGGTACTGGAGGTGAGGCACTGCTATAAAGATAACCTGAAAATGTGGTAGTGACTTTGGAACTGGGTAACAGGCAGAGGTTAGAACACTTTGGAGGGCTCAGAAGAAGACAGAAAGTAATGGGAAAGTTTGGAACTTCCTAGAGATTTGTTGAATGGTTTTGATCAAAATGTTTAAGGTTATATGGATAATGAAGTCCAGCTGAGATACTCTCAGATAGCCATGAAGAACTTGTTGGGAGCTGGAGTAAAGGTCACTCTTGTTATGCTTTAGCATTTTGCTAAAGGGCTGGGAGCATTTTGCCCCTGCCCTAGAGATCTGTGGAACTTTGAACTTGAGAGAGATGATCTAAAATTGGAACTTATGTTTAAAAGGGAAGCAGAGCATAAAGGTTTGAAAAGTTTGCAGCCTAATCATGTGATAGAAAAGAAAAACCCATTTGGGGTGGGGGGGGTGGGGAATTAAAGCCAGCTGAAGAAATTTGCATAAGTAACAAGAAGCCAAATGCTAATTGCCAAAACAGTGGGGAAAATGTCTCCAGGGCATGTCAGAGATCTTCACAGCAGCCCCTTTCATCACAGGCCCAGAGGCCTAGGAGGGAAAAATGGTTTGATGGGCCAGGCCTAGGGCCCCACTTCCTCATCTTCTTTTTAGAGACAGGATCTCATTGTGTCACCCAAGCTGGAGTGCAGTGGCATAATCATAGCTCACTGTAACTTTGAACTCCTGGGTTCAGGAGATCATCCCCACCTCAACCTCCTGGGTAGCTGAGACTACAGGTAGACATCACCACACCCACCTAATTTTCTTATTTTTTGTAGAGGCAGGGGTCACTCTATGTTGCCAAGAATGATCTCAAACTCCTGGTCTCAACTGATCTTCCCATCTTGGCTTCCCAAAGTGCTGAGATTCTAGGTGTGAACCACCACATCTTCTCCATTTGCTTTTTGCTCTTTCTGAAACTCCTATTAGTTATTGAACCTCCCAGATTGATCCTTTAATTTTCTTGTCTTTTCTTCGCTGTTATTTATTTTGTTGTCCCTTTTCCCCACTTTCTGGAGATTCGTAACACTTCTTTTGATTTTTTAAGATTTTTCTGCTCTTATATTCTTAAATTCCCAGAACTCTTGTTCTCCAAATGTTCTCTTTTTAAAGATGCCTCTACTCGTTCCAAGGACACAATTTCTTCTCTAAATTCTTGGTAGATTTGATAGTGTATTTCTTCTTTTTGTCTATGTACTGTCTGTCTCCTGAGTTTCTGTGTATTTGATTATTTGTTTTAGTGTCTGCCATGTTAGTGGCTTTCCTCAAATATTTGGCTATCATCATCTGATTTAGACCGAGATGCTAAAGTGCTACCTGGAAATTGTCTATAGGGACAGTGCTTGTCAGCCAGAATGCTTTACTGTATAGAGTGATCAGGTGAGACCCTGGCACCTTGCTAGAGAATCCCCACATGTTAATATTTATAGATCTTTCTTTGTGGGACAGTTACTTTCTCACAGAGAACCCCTCCAGTCTCCTGTCCGAGGGCAGAAGCCTGGCTACCAGTGTCCTGGGAACCAGCTAGAAGAATTACTATGTAGACACAGGAATGAATGAATCATTAAGTAGACATTCATTGAACTTTTTAGCTTCTACTGGAGTGAGTGAGAGCCAGAGTGAAGAGGGTGCTCTTTATAAGGACTTTCAACCAATCTTGTTTCTGGTTCTATCCTGACCTTTCAGCTTCAGAAGTATCTGGGTGCATCCAATTTTGAGCATTGCAAGATTTCTGCAGCATAAATCAGCTGAATTCGTATTGTTTTTTTTTTTTTTTTTTTTTTTTTGAGACGGAGTTTCGCTCTTGTTACCCAGGCTGGAGTGCAATGGCGCGATCTCGGCTCACCGCAACCTCCGCCTCCTGGGTTCAGGCAATTCTCCTGCCTCAGCCTCCTGAGTAGCTGGGACTACAGACACGCGCCACCATGCCCAGCCAATTTTTTGTAGTTTTTAGTAGAGACGGGGTTTCACCATGTTGACCAGGATGGTCTCGATCTCTTGACCTCGTGATCCACCCGCCTCGGCCTCCCAAAGTGCTGGGATTACAGGCTTGAGCCACCGCACCCGGCCTCGTATTGTTCTTTACCCACCCTGACTTTCTGCAATCCCTAGGTCTGTTATCACTTGACCTTTCCTTTCTAAAATCTTGATTTCATCATTTGTCTACTGTTGCTTCCTCCGTGTGTGTGTGTGTGTGTGTGTGTGTGTGTGTGTGTATCTCTCTCAGGCTTGAGGCATAGCTTTATTGTTATTTTGTTAGTTTTACTGTTGTTCATTATTTACTGATATTTTGTTGGAATTCTAAAAGAAAGAGAAGGCAAATGCATGTACTCAATCCACTATGTGGATTGGCGTCTTCCCACTGATACCTTGTAACTGATTTTCACCACCACTGTGTACCCTCCACTATCCTACTGGACACCTCTTAGCTCAAAGGTCACCAATAATCTTCAAGTCACCAGTCCAAATTTATTATGGCTCAACTCTCAGCCTCTTTGACATTTAGACAACCACTGATACAATAGAAGACTTCCGTGCCTATGGAACCTCATCTTTTGGCTTTCTTTTTTTTTTTTTTTTTTTTTTTTTTGAGACGGAGTTTCGCTCTTGTTACCCAGGCTGGAGTGCAATGGCGCGATCTCGGCTCACTGCAACCTCCGCCTCCTGGGTTCAGGCAATTCTCCTGCCTCAGCCTCCTGAGTAGCTGGGATTACAGGCACGTGCCACCATGCCCAGCTAATTTTTTGTATTTTTAGTAGAGACGGGGTTTCACCATGTTGACCAGGATGGTCTCGATCTCTTGACCTCGTGATCCACCCGCCTCGGCCTCCCAAAGTGCTGGGATTACAGGCTTGAGCCACCGCGCCCGGCCTCTTTTGGCTTTCATAACCTTGGTTTCATCTTTTAGTTCTTCCACCTGAACTTCTGTTCCTCAGCTCTTCTCTTGACCCTCTTCATCTCATGTGCCCTTTTCTTCTCTTTCAATATATTCTTTGGGTAATCTAATCTACCCTTATGGCTCCCCTTACCACCTTTATGTGATTACTTCCAGATTTCTAACTTTACCTCTTAAATTCTAACAGGCTACCCACTGAACTGAACCTTCCAAATTCAAGATCTTCCTCAGGCTTGGCCCTACCTCATCTACCTCTCATTTTCATCATGCTGCTTTTCCTCACATACTCTATACAGCAACTTGGACCTCTCTACTCATTTCCCATAAATGTCACATTCATCCTGCCTTTATTATTTTGTCCAAGCTATCTCCTTGGCTTCTGTTATTAAAATTCATTCATAAATCCAACATACATTTTATCAAGCACCTTTTCTCTCCATCTTTGCTGCCATTGCCTTCATCTAGGCCAGCAACTTACAATAATTTTAGTTACTTGTCTTTTTGCTTGTGTTATTTCTCTTTTACATAGTAGAATGTATCAGTCTTCTTCAACTTTACACTCCTAAGCATCCAGCACAGGGTGAGACCTATTTGAAGGATGAATGAATGAATGAATGATGAATGAGCTGTGGTCCTATTAACCAGGATAGGGAACTACAGAAGCAGAAGCAAGTTTTGAAGGACAGGGGTGAGTTCATCTTAGGATGTATTTATTTTGAGGTGCCTGAAGGAATATATGTGGCAATATATGACAAGTAGTTCTCTATTTCCCCAAAAAGTTCTCATGAGATTTCTATCTAAATGCAGAAGATTTCTTTATGCAAACCAATAACACAAAGAAAATAGTGATAAAATTCATAATGAGATCATCAAGAAATTGCATAGAGGGAAGAGAAGAAAAAGCTAAGAACAAAACACTAAAGAACACCAATAGGAAATGAATGGGAAAAGCATCAACAATAGAGAAGAGGAAGAAATAGTCAGAGAGAAAGGAAATGAATCAGGAAAAATTTGTGCCACAGAATTCCAAAAGCATCCAGTATTGTACAGAAGCCAAGATGGATGAAGACTAAGTGAACATTAGACTGGCAAATTGAGTAGTCATTGGATGTGACCAATCGGAAGTGATTTGCCCTCTCCTCCAATCTGACAGTGCTTTATTTGTGCCACTTATGGAACAAATCACAGCATATCCTGGGTATCCTGTACTAGACTCATCTCTACTTTCAGACTGCAAGCTCCCCAAGGGCAAGCACCAGTCTGGAATATCTATATCATCAGCACCATCACAGGTACTTGCAAGTTATTTTTAAATTTTTATTGAAATATCAAAAACCTATAGAAAAGTACACATATCATAAAACTCAGTGTATTTTCATAGCGAACACACACATATAACAAAGACCCAACTAAAGAAATAGAATATAACTGGCATCCTAGGAGATCTCTCATGACCCCTTCCAGTTCCTATCATTCCACATACCAATGTTGACTTCTAACAGTATAATTTTTCCTTTTTATTTGGCTTGTTTTACTTTACATAAGTAGAATAATATGGCGTGTACTCATTTATGTGTCATTTATTTTGCTCAACATCTTAATACATTTGTAAGATTCATCTGTAGTGCTGTATATAGCTATAGGTCACTCTTTCTCTTTGCTGTAAAGTGTAACATATTTATCCATCCTACTGTTGATGGGCATGTGGGTAGTTTCTAATTTAGAGCCAGTACAAATGGTACTCCTTTAGCCATTGCAGCATATATGTTTAGTAAACATATATATGAATTCCTGTATGATAAAACTCTAAAATTAGAATAACCAGGTGAAAGATATGCATATCTTCAACTATAGTTGATACTGCCAAAGCTTTCCAAAGTGATTATAGCAATTTATATTTCCACCAGCAGCGTATGAGAGTTCCAGTTGCTCCACATCCTCTTCTCTCTCCTTTCTTCTTGTTCTCTTCCTACTTTTTAATTGTAGCCATTCCATGGCTGTATAATGGCATCTCAACTTGATTTTAATTTGTATGTCCCTGATGACTCACAAAATTATAGCACCTCTTCATATGTTCATCAGCTGTTTGAATCTCCTCTCTTGAAAGGTGTCTGGCCATTTTTTGTCCATTTGTTTATTGACTTATCTGCCTTTTTCTTTCGTATTTTTAAAAGTTATTTATATATTTGGATACGAATCATCTGTCAGATACATATATTGTGAATATCTTCTCCTACTCTGTAGATTGCTTTTCAGCCTTTTGATATGGGGTGTTTTTGTTAAACAAAAGTTCGTCATTTTAATATAGTCTAATTTATTGTTTTTCTTTTTTATGAATGGTTCTTTTTGGTCCTGCTTAAGAATGTGTCAAATTTTTGCCTTCTCCAAGTCATAAAGATCATAAAGATGTTCTCCCCTAAAAGTGCTATTGTTTCATCTTTGCCATTTAGAGATGGATGGACTCCAGTTAGATTTGTTGATAGATAAATAGGTGGCAGAGAGAGAGAAATATGAGGTAGGGGTTGGGATATCATTTTTTTCATATGAATATCCAATTGGCCAATTCATTGAAAAGGCTATCCTTTTCTCATTACACTGTGGTGTTGCTTTTGTCAAACTCAGATGAACAGATTTGTGTGGGTTTGTTTCTGGACTCTATCATGTTTTATTGGTCAACTGGTCTATCCTCACCTATACTTCGCTGTCTCAATTACCATAACTTTGTCACAGCTCTTAGTTCTTATGGTAGACATCTTCCAACTGTGCTCTTCTTTAAGATAGTTGTGTCTATTCTTGACCCTTTGCAATTCCATATGAATTTTAGAAGTGGTTTACCAATTTCACTGTAAAACCTGCTAAGATTTTCATTGGCATTGCCTTGAATCTATAGATTAATTTTGGAAGGGAATCAACACTTGTAAATACTAGGTTTTCCAATCCAGTAGCTCATAAATATCTGCATTTACTAAGAACTTCTTTAATTTCTTGCAAAAATTGTTTTTCAGTGCAAAACGCTTGCACATCTTTTGCTAGATTTAGTCCTACGTATTTGATGCTTTTAATGGCTAATTTTTTTAATGATTCTCAATGAATCAGTGAAGGTTCACTTTTTTCCCATATCTACCAAAATACAGTATTGTAAAAAATGAATGATGCCTCCTCATTTTTAACACCTACCTATTTGCATAATTATTTAGAACATGCCTATCTACAAGGTGATATCAATATAAGGATCAACCTATTAGGAGAGCCTATCATTTAACATTGCTGGCCTGAATGAAGGTTTGGGTTATTGGAAGTTAGAAAACTACAGTCCTCAGACCAGATTTGATCCATAAATGTCTTTGTTCAGCTAGCCCAGTATTATAAATAAATCAAATTAATTACCAATGTTTAAAAAGTGAGTAAATTCCAGCTTTCCAGATTTTCTTGAAAAAAATCAGACAATTAGGCAACACTGGGCCCATATTCTTTCTTGGAAGAAATGGGTTGAAATAGAGTAGCAACTTCTACCTTAGGTGGGGCACATGTTCTCCAGGTCCCCGCAGTCCCTACTACACACTAAGGTCTTATATTCAACCCCAATGCTACCTGCTTGGTCCCTATAGATAGCTGAGTTGGTGACCTCTGGTTAATCCCTTTTTGGGATTTAGGAGATATCAGTTGTTTGTTTTGTTTTATGTCTTTGTTTTGATTATTTAAGGACATTATCTTTTTTTTTTTTTTTTTTTTTTTTAATTTTTTTTCCTGAGATCTTTGCTGAAGAACACTACCTTTTAAATACTGTTTTAGGCCCAGTGCAGTGGCTCACACCTGTAATCCCAGCCCTTTTGGAGGCCAAGGCAGGCGGATCACCTGAGATCAGGAGTTCAAGACCAGCCTGGCCAACATGGTGAAACCCTGTCTCTACTAAAAATGCAAAAATTAGCTGGGTGTGATGGCACACTCCTGTAATCCCAGCTACTTGGGAGGCTGAGGCAGGAGAAGTGCTTGAACCTCAGAGACAGAGATTGCAGTGAACCAAGATTGTGCCACTGTACTCCAGCCTGGGTGATGGAGCAAGACTCTGTCTCAAGAAATTAAAATAAATAAATATGTAAATAAATACGGTTTTAAGTATGGAATTGTCCAGAGAAAATTACTCTTAAGACTCAAGTAAATGTTCTTCTCTAGGAAAACTTTTCCAACTCTTCATGTCTACTCCACCCCTGTCTTTGTTCCCCCACCCCAGCATCCATCTGGTTATACAAGTGTCCCTTGGTATCCTCGGAGGATTTGTTCCAGAATCCCTGACAGATACCAAAATCCATGGATGCTCAAGTCTCTTACACAAAATGGTGTAGTGTTTGTATGTAACCTATGCACATCCTCCTGTCCACTTTCCTTTTCTCTTTCTTTCTTTTTCTATTTTTTTTTTTTTAAGAAACAGGGTCTTGCTATATCACCCAGGGTGGTCTCTAACTCCTGGGCTCATGGGATTCTCCTGCCTCAGCCCTCCAAGTCCTGGGACCCCCAGCACATGCTACCACACCCAGCCAATACACTTTTAATCATCTCCAGGTTAATTATCATACCAAATACAATGCAAATACTATGTAAATAGTTGTTGAACTGTATTGGTTTTATCTGTATTTTTAATTGTTGTATTGTTATATTTTAATGTAAGCCCAAATATTTTGGACCTACAATTGGCTAAACCCATGGATACAAAGGGATGACTGTTTTCTGATGATTAATTTTTGTATCTTTATTCTCTTCAAGCTAGAAGCCCCTAAAAAGCAGAGATTCTGATCATTTCCTGTGATATGCCTAGTATGTAGTATATAGATGCCCATAGATGCTTGATAACTGTGTATCAAATCAATGAATAAATAAATGATGGGTGGCTGAAAATTAGACTGGGTTACCTTGTGTCTATCTTAGGGCGGTGAACTTAAACATAGAACTTGGAGACTACACATGATTTTCTCTAATATTTCAAGAATAATATGTTGCTGCAACTGAACTTGATGCTATAGCTAAATTCAACAGCCTCACCCTAGTGTGTTCACAAATGTGCCAAGCATGTTGTCTTACCTAGTTTCTTGTTCACATCGCTTTGAGATTTTCTTGTGGTCTTTTCAATTTCATCCACAAGCCTCTGGCTTTCTGCGACCAGGCGTTCCGATCGGGACCTCTGGGCATCTGCTCTGTGATACTGGTTCTTGTTAGCAATGTGCCACTCTGAGGGCAGGAACTTGGGCGGAGGTTGTAATAGTTTAGCCATTTGAGGTTTCCAAAGTCCTGATCAAAAGCAGACTTTTTTAGATTAAATGAAAGCAATTTGTTCTTTCTTATGTCAATTTTTATGAAAGTGTGACATACATATGGAAAATTGCATAAATCATAATCTGTACACAAAATGAACCCATCTGTGTAGCTGGCACCCAAATCAAGAAACAGGCATCACCACCATCTCTAACCTCTTTCCAGTCCCTCCACCTCAAGCCCCTGAGGGAAACCAGTATCCTGACTTTTAACACTACAAATCTATTTTGCTGTTTTTGAATTTAATGTAAAGGGAATCATATGGTGTGTATTATTTTGTATCTGACTTTTTAGCTCAATATTATGTTTGTAAAATTCATCTATATTGACTATATAATTGTAGTTGGTTTGTTCTCATTGCTGGGTCAGTGCCATTGTATGAATAAAATCTAGCTGTCTTTTCTGCTGCTTATGGATATTTGGGTTGTTTACACTCTAGGGCCATAATGAGAATGCTATTAATATTCTCTAGCATATCTTTTGGTGAACACATGTATACATTTTTATAACTCATTAGAATTGCAGGGTCATGGAGTAATGTTCTGCCAAACAGATGAACACAGACATGTTTTCATTAAAAAAAAAAAAAAAGCCAGGTGTGGTGGCTCAGGCCTGTAATCCCAGCACTCTGGGAGGATGAGGAAGGTGGATCACAAGGTCAGGAGTTTGAGACCAGCCTGGCCAATACAGTGAAACCCTGTCTTTACTAAAAATACAAAAATTAGCTGGGTATGGGGGTGTGCACTTGTAGTTCCAGCTGCTAGGGAGGCTGAGGCAAGAGGATTGCTTGAACCTGGGAGGCAGAGGTTGCAATGAGCTGAGATCGCACCACTGCACTCCAGGCTGGGTGACAGAGCAAGACTCCATCTCAAAAATAAAAAAAGAACAAATGTGACATGTGTAAACTGACAACTGGGTATTGAACCTGTTCAACACATAAAAGAATCTCAAAACTTCCAGGAGAAAGAAAAGGAGAGAACAGGAAGAGGAACACATGAGAAGCCACCTGGCAGAGGCTGGTGGCAGCGGAAACGCTAAAATTACCCGTTTCATCTGCATGCAACTCTGAAGGACTGTGAGAACTGCCTTCCTCAGACAGAGCTGAAATCTGTCCCCACTCCCGTCTCTACCCCAAAGTCTGAGCCCTTGCCCTGAGGGGTCTCTGGATCTCTGAAGCCTTCACACATACAAGGATGAAACTAGAGTCAGATATTGACCAGGCT
The DNA here is from genome assembly GCF_009761245.1 of Sapajus apella. Lineage (NCBI taxonomy): Eukaryota > Metazoa > Chordata > Mammalia > Primates > Cebidae > Sapajus > Sapajus apella. The sequence continues at coordinate 26,372,870 of NW_022436952.1, read as the reverse complement.
GAGAACCTCAGCCCACTTAGCCCTCTCAGACAACAAGGAGTTTCTCCATTTCTTCGTAGCCCAGTCCCTTTTATGGTCTCTACCAAATTTATCTGAGTGTGGGGCCCACATTTAACCCAAGACTCCTGGATAAGTCTCAATAGCCCTCAGAGAGCTGGGGACCTAAATCAGGGCTCATCCCAACGGCATAAGGATTTGGTTAGAGAGGAGGGTTGCGGGTAGGGGTAGGTGGGGTGGGGTCAAGGTTTACTTACCTCAGCGCCACACGGAACCACTACGCAGCTCGAGATGGGAGCCTCCTTACTCCAATCGGAACTTCCAGCTCTTGCAGAACAGGGAGGTAAACATCGTAGTCTCCATGACAACAATTGACGCGTTGCCGGGGCAAAGAGGGCGGTTCCGCCACTGAGCAGCCTTGCCAAAGGCTTGGCGCAGGCGCAAATTCAGCGGACCCCAGAGCCAGAGACGCAGGAGTGTGGCGTGTGGGAAGGGTAGGGCCAGATGCTCCGGCCATCTCAACCTATCGCGAAGACGCGGGGTACCAAGCAGAAGACAGCAGCCAAAGCTCCGGGCTGGAAGTCAGGAGACCTGCGTCTAGCCCAGGCCCTCCCACGGGCTGGATCATCTCGGGTCGTGCTGTACCCTGGGTCTTGGAATTCCTGGGTATAAAGTAGGGTTGAGCTGGGTGATGCCTCCAGGGCCTCGCAGTTGCAGGCCTGGCACCACCAAGCCAGACACCTGGCGCTGCAGGTTGGGGGCGGGGGTGAGATATTCCTGGGGTTGCCGTGGCCGGAGTTGGTGGTAAGAAGGAGGAGCCTTCAAGTGGCGGGAGAGGCCAGGGACGCAGGCGAGCCTGGAGCTGGCGGAGCCGTGGGAATGGGACGCTCGGGGAGCGCTCGTAGCCCGGGGCAGTGGCCAAACTCAGAGCTGGGAGTCAGGAGCCGGATTTCAAGTCTTCCCACTGTGGCTCTTAGTTTCTCCAACTATAAAATGAGCAGATTGGAACTTTCAAACGAATACAGTGCTCGGAATGTGTTCTTTATGATTGTGTACTGGAAAAACACTAGTACGTGTAAAATAAAGCAATTACACGATGGCGGATGGGAGCGGATTGGAAAAAGCGACCTGGGTCCTCGTCTACACATCCTGAAACACAGAAAATGGGTATTGAAATCTCCCGCCCAAGTGTAAATGGCTTCACGCCCACCAATGGAAGGCAGCATTTTCTCAGAGGGCAACCAATCAGGGGAGGCTTTACCTCGTTCCCGCCCCGTACGCACTGCGAGACGAGGGCGGTGCCCTGCAGAATCACCAGACGTCATGAATATTAAATAGTAAACACGCCGTCCGTCCAATGGGACGCGGGAGTCTTTTGTAGATTCATATTCCCCACCCCTCCCCGAAGAGGCCAGTGGAGTAGCCGGGTTGGCAGTAACCCAGGTTTCTCACCCCGCGAAGACCTGCCCGCATCCCAGCCTGGGCACTGCGTCCCCCGGGCCCTGTGCAGAGGGTTTCTGTCCGCCTGGGCGTGGTGCGGGAAGCAGGCTTCAGGGAGATGCGCGCTGGCGGCTCCTACCTGGGAGAGAGGAAAGTGGCCTTCTGGGTCCATGGAAGCCGCAGTCCTGGAGGAGCGAGCCTACCCCCGGGAGGCCCCAGCCTTGGAGAGCCAGCCCTAGGGTTGCTCCCCAGTATACAGAGATGACATTTCTTGGATCTTTCGGAAACATGATAGAATTAGCAAAAGTGCATGAAGTTATATAAATTATGATCATAGCTCACCGTCGTATTTTACATCGATATGCAAATTTACTTCTCCCTTCAGCCACCACGGCGTGGAGGGGGACAGAAAAACCATGAGACCATCACCTAAGGACTGACACCAAGACTTCGTACTCAAGAAGGCATCCCGCATCTACTGGTGTTCTGCCCTTTGAAAGACCTGTATTTGGATACTGTTGGATCTCTTGACAGGCTTTAAATTAAAAGAAAAAAAAAACCTCTCCTCCGAGTATCTAGTTATTTATTCTGGAGTTCCAGTGTAATTGCAACTATTCAAGAACAGGTTTAAAAGAAAAATATTTGCACACACAATACATACAGTCCAGCAAAGGAATAAGTCCAATAGAGGACTGTGGAACAACTTATCAATAATTATTCAGTGTATATCTAGCCCCAATATACGGGTAGAAAATAATGGAGTTTAAAGCAGATATCTAGCAGAAGGCTTATAATTTACTAAATAAATGAGCATACAGTCAAAGCTTTTATTCAAAGTAGAAATACTCAAGCTATACTTCAGTTTTAAGCAATTTTGAGATTTTTGTTGGTTGAAATAAAGTTGTTTCCCAAACTTGAGCCATTCTCTACGAACTTCTTGATTTTTTGGCATATCCACATATCACCTGTAAAATTACTTTGAGGTTTTTCTTCAAGTACATTCATTTTTACACAAAAACATTTATTTTAAAAGGAAACTACCATACCATAAATGGAAAAATAATATCACCAGCAGGAGACACAGCAGCCATAAAAATAAAATGAAACAAAACAATACAAAATTTAATGTTGATTTAAAACAATGAGGTAAAGTCATAATAAATCTAACCTATTAAAAACTCGCATCTGAAAGCAAGTTCTTCAGTAAGAAAAATTGACCTGTTTATAATAAATATATATTTGGCTTGATGTCGTTAAAGACAACTTGTTTTCTAGTTTTGTTGTTTATCACTAGTAATCTCAACTGGATAGTAAACATATTTAGAAAATTTAAAAGATATAGCTGCTCCCCAAAGTTAGTGACTTTTGTCCAGGAGGGAAAAGGAAACTATAATCCTCCTGGGGGCCCAGGAAGGAGAGAACCAGATAAGCTGAACTCCAGAAGTCTCTGGTACAAAGCTCTTTCATTATCTAGTCTTACCTCTTGACACTTTCACCCTGAAACTGAGGGTTAAAAATCAGGAAACCAAGTTGATTGTTTATGTAAGCTGCAATGAGTTTCCTCCAGAGTTTGCTTAGGTCCATTACCACGACTGGCTTATTTCTGCGTGGGAAGCCTGATGGGCACTCTGTGAGGGCAGGTGTGAGTAGGAGGCCTTCAGGCAAACACTCCAGTAGTCACTGTGCATTCACTAGGAGATGAAAAATATGGGAGGAAATTAAATCAGAGGGGATAACTCCAGAAGATTCAATATTTTTCAAGTAGGACTTCCAAAAGGAAAGAAAAAAAAAGAGAGAGAAAATGGCCAAACAATTATGAAGGTGAGAGAGAGAGAGCTTGAGCTGAAGACTCAAGTCTTTAGAATAACAACCCGCCTGAAATTAACACACACACACCCACTCCTTACATATAGTCTTCCCTCAGTATCCATGGGTGATTAGCTCCAGAATCCCCCCAGATACCGAAATCGGCAGATTCTCAAGGGTCTTATATATAAAGTGGTGTAGTATTTGTATATAACCTATGTACATCACTAGGTGTGCATACTTTAAATCATCTCTAGATTGCTAGAATACCTAATACAGTGCCTAATACAATACCTAATACAGCGCCTAATACAATTCCTGATACAGTGCCTAATACAATTCCTGATACAGTGCCTAATACAATACCTGTTACAGTGCCTAACACAATACCTGTTACAGTGCCTAATACAATTCCTCATACTGTGCCTAATACAATTCCTCATACAGTGCCTAATACAATTCCTGATACAGTGCCTAATACAATACCTGATACAGTGCCTAACACAATTCCTGATACAGTGCCTAATACAATACCTGTTACAGTGCCTAATACAATTCCTCATACAGTGCCTAATACAATTCCTGATACAGTGCCCAATACAATACCTGATACAGTGCCTAATACAATTCCTGATACTGTGCCCAATACAATACCTGATCCAGTGCCCAATACAATTCCTCATACAGTGCCTAATACAATTCCTCATGCAGTGCCTAATACAATTCCTGATACTGTGCCTAATATAATATCTAACACAGTGCCTAATGCAACACTTAATACCGTGCCTAATGCAACACCTAATACAGTGCCTAACACAATGCCTACTCATCACTCCATTCACATGGATTCAACCTAGCACTCAGAAGGTAACAAATTCAAGCTTTGCTTTTTGGAACTTTGCAGAATTTATTTCCTGAATATTTTTTATTTGTGTTTGATCACATCCAAGGATGTAGAATCCATGGATATAAAGGGCCAACTTTATAATTTTGCTGGTGAAATTTCTTAATTCAAAGAATAAGGAGAAATAGAAAGAATAGTTATCAAATGTTTCATCTCTAACACAGTTTGCTAGAAATGATGCTAGAATAATGCCTTCAAAATTCTACAGAAAATTATTTCAAATCTAGGATTCTACAACCAAAGCATTTCATGTATGAGAGCAAAATGAAGACTTCTTTGGACATACCAGCACTCAAAAAGTTGAGCATACATTCTTTATGGGGGAAAAACAGAGCAAAAGTGAAAAATCCAGAAAGAAGACAATGGATATTAAGACAGTGGAACCAACCCAGCCATGTGATCAAAAGAAAGCTCAGTGTAATAGCTGTAGAACTAAAAAGCCATCAGTCCAAATTATAACTAAAAGTCAGAAGAAGTTCTGAAGAATATTTTTAAGAAGAATTATACAAACTATGATTCATAGCCCAGAAGTATAACCACATGGTGAGTTGAAATTCTGTCTCTTCTGATCAATAAAAAATAAATAAATGACAACAGGCTCAGTGCTGCATGCCTGAAGTGCCAGGCACTTGGGATACCTGGGGGAAATGGCTTGAGCTCAGGAGTTCGAGACTGCAGTGGGCTATGATCACACCATTGCATTCCAACCTGGGTGACACAGACCCCTGTCTATTAAAATATTTTTTTTAATTTTTGTAAGTTAAAAAATAGACAAATACAAATTCTGAAAAAAGTTAAAAGCTGCACAAGGGCTGGGCATGGTGGCTTGTACCTGTAATCCCAGCACTTTGGGAGGCCCAGGTGGGAAGATTGCTTGAGCTCAGAAGTTCGAGACCAGCCTAGGTAACATGGTGAAGCCCTGTCTCTAAAAAAATAAAAATAAAGAAAAAACAAAAACTGCACAAGAAAGCTATAAGTATGAAGAAAATTAAACTTTGATATCATTTTCAAAGTAGTATATGGAATACAAGAGATGGTGCCAAAAGTCAGCACCCTATTCATGATCATCCCAGCTGAACTCATTCATTCTCTGAACTCATTCATTGATTTGTTCAACAAAGATTTGTTTACCGCTCTCTGAACTTGTTCTCTGAATTCACTCATTCATTAATTTGTCCAAATACCTATTGAACATCTATGAAGTATCAAGACCTGTGCTAGACACTAAGAATAAATGAAAATAAAACATAATCTCTGCCTTCTATGTAGTTTACAAATGCACAGCTGTTTACATAGCAATTCAATTCCACATCGAGGGTTTTATCCTACTGATATACCTGCACATGTGCAAAATGATGTAACTGTATGATAGAAGTTATTTGTTGCAAAATTTTTCTTAATAGGAAAAATTTTAAATATCCCAAATGTCCACCAAGAGGAGAGTGATTAAATTGTGAAACAGTCATAGAGTATTTTTCACTGTAAAATATATAATTAGAAATCTTTTTTATATCTCTTTGATACGGAGTGACCAACAAGATATATTAAATGAAAAAAGCAAAGTTCAGAGGAATTATATATACAATATTTTGCCATTGTGATGATAGAAAATGGTAACATGTAATTGTTTGTGTACTCATAGAATTTCTCCAGACAGATATGTAAGAAACTAGTAACACTGGTTGCCTCTGGAAAGAGATCTGGATGGCTGGGGGTATGGAGGGGAAAGGAGATTTCACTGAATACTCTTCTGCCTTTTGAGAATTGTACAAGATATTATCTTTTAAAAGAATATAAAAATGTAGAAATTCTTTATAATAAACGATTTAAGTAAACGAATGATACAAATAAGGCAGCCAAGAGAAGAGCAGGAGGCGTGAAAGAGTTGAGACAGAGCTAACTTGTCATTTTGAAACCAAAAGAATTCAAAGAGAAACGAACAGAGGTGGCCTGGTCTAGGAGATGACACACTTAGCCAGAGGCCTGAAGACTGGCTTCCAGCCCAGATCCCACCACGGATGAGACTCGGGTGTCACATCCTTTATAAGCCTGTCATGCTCTCCTGAGTATTTTATGGACGCAAAAATGCTACCCAAACATCAGATCTTATTAACTTTTTGTTTAACTTTCATAATGTGACCACCATGACCCTTGACCTCCGTTTTGGTAGCATTGCCAGTGGTATTGGGATCTGTGTCAACTTCCCCACTGAACTGCACCTGGATGACAGGAAAAGAAAAAAACTTCCTCCATATAAGGGTATTGGTAAGATATGAATCCATCTTCAGTTTCACTATGGAACAGTCAATTCATTGATAAGAAACCACCAGCCTTTTATTCTCGCTATTCCTTATAAGTATCAATATCACAGGCCATTGTGTGAAGCTGGGCATTCAAGACCCCAGTGTCCTGGGTCTGTCACAGAGACTTAGTCACTGTTGTATGACACTATCCCCAAATTAGCAGTTAACAAACATGAGAACTTAAAAGCTTTTCATTGGAATTTTAGCCTACCAAATAACTGTGGTTGTTTTAAGAGGCCCTTAGGGGAACAAGAAAACATAAGGCATGTGCTTCCCCTTTGAAATAACAGGCTTTCACTGCCAATAAGAAGGATGTTCTCCACCATCTTTCTTTCAGGTGGTCACAGCAAATCAACAAGGAAGAAAAAAATGGGAAAGATTCACACTGATCAATTACAGGACTGTATGGCACGCACCAGGATGTCCCAGCACAGTTCACAAGCCAGGCCCCATTCAGGGTCCCCATTTCTCATTTCTAGAAGGTGGCTTTTCTCTATAATTGACACCACAGTACAAAATAAATCAAATCCTGTAGCTAGAAACATGATAATCAAGAATATGTGCAGATGTATTTATTTCTACAAGTCTTAACGAAATTTTAAAGTAGCATGCTTGTGGTATAGCATTAAGTTGTGAAATCCTTCCTATTTCTCGAACGATCACCAGCACCATCATTTATCAAGCATGTATTATGTGTCAGGCACTGTGCTAAATACTTTGGAGATATTATTCCATTTCATCTACACACAACCCTTTAAGGGAGCTATGATTATTGACCCAATTTTTTAGAAGAGAGGAGGCACAAAGAAGTTACTTACAGCTTCTAAATGGTAGAACAGGGATTTTAATTACCTGACCCTAGAGCCTGTAATGTCAACCACTATATCCATTGTCTGAGCACTACACTAACTCACATGCTCCTAAGAAACAGGTTAGTCCTTTTCAAGGTAGTGCAGTGATCTTTTCAACGTGTAATGTTGGAGGCTTGTCTAGACCTTTCCAAAGTCTAGTCTAGTTCCTACTTGCCTTCTGGAGTTTGAGCCAAGTGGATATTTCCTGTCTTTCATCATATTCTGTATGGTTCTCCTTAAAGAAAACCCAGCTATGTGCACGATCCTTTGAGTACCCCACCTGCCTCCACGGGCTCTCCTGTAAGCTAATTCACCCAGCCGACAAGGTCCTGAGCAGGAGCCCGGCTTCCAGGCTGCCCTACATCTGGAAGTCTGGGCTGTTGAATCACAGCAGGATCTTGACTGTGCTTTGGCAATCTGAATTTGAGGATGATAAGCAGTCCCTCTTCACCAAAATTACTGGAGTAACTTTTATGAAACTCTTTTAAGGGTCTAAGGATTTTGCTATGGAGACACTCAGGGAACACGTATCTGCCCGATCAGGCTTAGAAGGCTTGCTCTTGGCTGCTTTCTAGGCAACCAAACCAAATGTTGAACATATTCAGGGTTTCACCAAGTACTCCAAAAACAAGATCAAATATAATCAAAAGTAAGCAAGAAAGAAATTACGAGATGGCCATAAAATGACACCTACATGCACAAGGTTATTCATTTCAGCATCACTGGTAATAGTAAAAGACTAGAGGCAACTTACATGCTCATCAATAGGTGTCTTGCTAAACAAATTATAGTACATCCTTACCATTGGAAACTATGAAGCTACAGAAGAATGAGGAGCGACCTTTTGTAGCCAAATGAAATGACCTCCAAAGGATAATTTTCAGTGAAAAACAACAATAAAAAATCAATATGATTCTCCTGCCTCTGCCTCCTGTGTAGCTGACGCAGAAGAGTTGGTATTGCCTATTATGTCCTCAAAAATATTTCTGTAAATAAGAGGGGTAGAAGAAAACATAGACATATTTGCTTGTAAATGCAAAAATGTCTCTGGAAAGATACATAAGAAACTGGTGACATTGGCTGACTCTGAAGCAAACTAGGTGACCAGGGACAGTGGTAGAAGAAGCTTTTCACTGAATATGCTTTTGTGTCTTTTACACTTTGAACCATATACATGTACCACCTTTGCAAAAATAATAATTGAATTTTATTTTATTATTATTAACATTAGTTCTAGACCACTATTGATAAGTAGGAACAAGAACAAGATAAAAACTCTTATAACAAATAAGACAAAGGGCTAGATTATTTCAGTTACAATGATCGGCTATGAACTGGTCAGGACTAGCCAGTTAAAAGAAAAGAGTCACTGCATTTGGTCATTTGCTGTGAAGAAAGCTGAAATCAAATTTCTGCTTTGGTGAAGCCATTACCTAACCTACATTTGGATTAATTCCAGTGCCTAACCATTGTTTCTTCTTATAGTGAGACCCCAGAAGTAGTGCAGGCACAATAATGAGCAGAAATTTCATAGTTTTCCTGAATATCTAATAGTAGTTGAGTGCCTGTATTTCAGAAAGTGTTTGCATTATTTATCCAGTCATTTAAAAAGCCCCTTTTTAAGCTCTGCCTGCTGCATCGTACAGCGCTAGGTGCTTCAGGGTAGGTAGCATGGGGTCAGTCTCTGGTATCAGACCCAAGTTCAAATCCAGTTCAGGCTGATACTACTTTCATGATTTGTTTCCCTTGTTTTTTGTTTGTTTGTTTGTGGGGGTAGTTTTTTTGGTTGTTGTTTTTTGTTTTGTTTGTTTGTTTTTTGCCAGGGTCTTGCTCTGCTGTTTTTTGTTTTTTGTCTTGTGGACATGAATTTATTAGAGGGACCAGGACCAGCGTGGGTAAAGCTGCAGGCTGGGAGGAAGGGGCAGGGGCGGGAGCACGGCTGATGGTGTGTGGGTCAGTGGGCCAGCAGGTGTGCCATTCTTCACCCTACAGAGCTTCACCCTGGCAGAAGCTTTGGGAAAATGTGGAGGCAGTAGGTGTCAGGTTCCAGTTGCATCTGGGAGGGTAAGATGAGGAGAAAGTCCCCACCCCAGGCATTTTTGAACGCTGAGAGAGAATTTTGGGAGGGAAGGCGATGACACTCCGAGGTCACAGAAGAAGCCATCTGTGAAATGAAACTTCAGAGAAACAACACGCTGAATGCTGTGACAGCAATCGTGGCTCACTGCAGCCTCCAACTCCTAGGATCAAGTAATCTTCCCACTTCTGCCTCTTGAGTAGCTGGGACTACAGGTCATGCCACCTGCCACCATGCCTGGCTATTTTTTTTTTTTTTGAGAGTCACAGTCTCCTGTGTTGCCCAGGTTGGTGTCAAACTCTTGGTCTCAAGCAATCCTCTGGCCTCAGCCTCCCAAAGTGCTGGGATTACAGGTATGAACCACTGTGCCCAGCCCCAGCTATGTGATCTTGGGCAAATTACTTGCCTCTCTGCATCTCAGTTTCCTCATCTGTGACAAATGAACACAACAATATCTACCACATAGGGCACTATAAGGATTAAATGAAGTAATGTATGTGTATTAGTCCGTTTTCATGCTGCTATAAAGAACTGCCTGAGATTGGGTAATTTATGAAAGAAAGAGGTTTAATCAACTCACAGTTCAGCATGGTTAGGGAGGCCTCAGGAAACTTAGAGTCGTGGCAGAGGGCAAGGAGGAAGCAAGGCACCTTCTTCACAAGGCAGCAGGAAGGAGTGCAGAGAGAAGGAAGAGCCCTTGTAGAACCATCAGATCTTGTGAGAATTCACTCACCATCACTATCACTCACCATCACTATCAGGGCAGCATGGGGAAACTACCCCCATGATTCAGTTACCTCCACCATATTGACAAACTGCCACAGATGCTCAGTACGTATTTTATGTCCTTCCTTTCTCTTTAAGGCGCTTGGTGTCTTAACATACCGAGGAAGATTTATTTACGAGGCAGCATATCTAAACAAGTAAGTGATACAAACAGCATATATCACAGGACAGTAATTCCAAACTAGCAGTTCTATCAATAGCAAACAAAAACTTTCTAGTAAAGTTCTTAGACCTACTCACTCAGAGTCATTGAAGCTAGGTCTAGGGCATACGAATTCAATATGTATCTATTTCCTGTTAAATCAATATTACATGCTGAGGATTAAATTTTTAAAAATCATAAAAGGGAATACAGTGAGAAGTAAATCTCTCTCTCTCATTCCTATCCTTCTGGCTCTTTTTTCCCTCTGAAAGGCATTAATTTTGTTCAAAGATATGTCTCATTATTTTTTTTTTCTAATCTTTTTTTTCTATGTGTTCTTAAAATTGGATAAGTTCTATGTTTCTATCTTCAAATTTGCTGACTTTTTTTGGTCATTTTCATCCTGCTATAAGCCCATCCAGTGAATTTAATATTTTAGGTACCGTATTTTTTCAGTTCTAGAATGCAACAATTTGGTTATGTTTTGGTAGTTTCTATTTCTCTGATGAAATTTTCTATTTGTTCATTCATCTTGAACATATTTCCATTTATATATTATGAAATATTTCTCCTTATTCACAAACTAAATATATATATATATACACACACATATATATATATATTCAATTACCAGAAGAAAGGAGAAAATTATAATAGAAAATTATATTATATACATTATATTACATATTTTTATATATATATATATATATATATATATATATATATATAATTTTCACTTCTATTTAATTCTTAGATGGATTCCCTGTCTAAAGAAGGAAGAATTTAGACTCAGTGATCATCACAGAAATAAAATTGTTATAATCTTCTAAAATCCTTTTATTCACCTTGAAAGCAATTTTGGATTCCAGGCTTTAAAAATAATATTTCACTTGAAAACTGTCTCAAGCATCTAATGTAAATGAAAACAGCATGAATTCTGCTGAGTGATTTGAAGAAAGATATCAAAACACACTGACTTTTGCACATATATTTTTAATTGAGACAGAGTCTTCCTCTGATGCCTAGGCTGAACACAGTGGTGAAAATCATGGCTCACTGCAGCCTTCACCTCCTGGGCTCAAGCAATCCTCCCACCTCTGCCTTTTGAGTCACTGGGACCACAGGCACACGCCATTACATCTTGCTAATTTTTAAATTTTTTGTAGGGACAGGGTCCTACTGTGTTGCCCAGCCTGGTCTTGAACTTCTGGGTTCAAGCAGTCCTCCTGCCTTGGCCTCCGAAGGTGCTAGAATTACATGTGTGAGCCACCTCACCCAGCTTGTGTATTTTTAATTGGGAATTTTTGGGTCTCTCTCCAGTGCCTCCTGATGTAAGGTATATAAGTTGCAGGGCATGATCTCAGGCAACTTTCTAGTTGCCTGAACTTTTTAATGGCAACAACTAGGACACAAGAACCCTTTTGCCACTTGTCCTACTGTTGCTAGAATAATGTTGGCCCTTGAGTTCATATACAAAGAGAAAGCAATTTTCTCCTGGCCACTCACTGGAGCAGACAAAGCATCCCCACCCCTCTGCATTAGGAGAAAACACATTTTCTATACATGAAAGAAAATGAAGCAGAAATTCTGCCAAAATGATGCCCAGGAAAATAATTTCATTTGAAATTATTCTGTCTTACATTAGTCCGTAAGGAAGTATATAATATATAATCAAAATATATTATGTTCACTGAAAATTGCTTTAAAGATGGTGCTAGGCCAATACTAAGAAGAGTGCCTGTAACAAAATAGACACTCAGCAATCCTGTTTAAAATTAATAAGCAAAAGAATTATATGGTTAAACTGGATTGTATTTCCGATACAAATACCAGAAGCTTCCAGAAAAGTCTATTTTGAGAGCTTTTCTTTTCTTGAAGGGCGTTTTTTTTTCATATAGAGTTTGTATTGAACAGATTTTACAAAGAACAATTCTATGCTACGGCAGAGTATGTCTGTGCCTTACAGCTGTCTTTGTTCTTTATGAAGAAATTATCAAACAGATTAACAAGAACTGAAGGCCCAGTTTCCAAGAAAGCAAGATAGTCATGGAGGCTGGTGGCCTTCTAGAAAAATTTGAGCAACTGCCTGATCCCTTGAGTTGTGAAAGGTATTTTAAAATTAGTATTGCATAGCAAAACTTATGTGTTAATTATTGTTAAGAGTCTTTAGAGTTAATTATGGACTTACTAATTGCATAAATCATGACTATTCCTTAATGTTTTATTTAAAAGTATAGTTTAGGATGCTAAACATAGGTTTATTATTTGCAAATACCTATGTGCTAGCATTTATGTGAGCCAAGCAGTCTGATTGGGCCAAACCCGGGAAATGTAAATATATTTATTCTTATTTTACTATTTGGCATAGCCTGTGTTTCCTGATATTGTAATAATGCCTGCTATTGAATCTTGGCAGATACCATCCAGTGCTATCTCAGAATACCAGCAGCCCTCCAACACTCTGCATCAGAGCCCCTCCCACAGGGGAGCTTGTTAAAAAATGGATTCCCAGGCCCCACTACAAACCTGCTGAATCAGAACTGAAATTTAAAAAATGCTGCCCCTTCAGGGATGCTTCCTCTGTCCTACCAGTATGCTTCCCTTTGGTTTCACTTTTCCACAGGAAACAGGACTTAGGTCTAAAACGGTCTTTGCGCTTGGACTGGTTTCCTTTGCTGGTCTAATACAGAATACCTTCTTGTACTGTGACTGTGAGTGTGTTGAACAGATACTTTGTATTTTAGGAGAAGAAATTTAGTGCCTCGTTGCTCACCATCACCACTGGCCTTGGTAGCTCCGCGGATAAACCAGCTTGGACTTCACCCTTGAGGATTAACATTGCATAGGCATATAAGGCCACTTGTTTGCAAAAGGACAGGTTCATCCCAAGAAACAAGAACACTCCTGGCTGAGCTGGGATGCCTCATTTATGCCAATTATGCAGTGTCAGAGTGGCCAAGACTGGAGGGATTTCCCCATTGCCTTCTCAAACTCCAAAGAACTCTGAGAGCCACAGGCAGGTGGGCTTCCCAGGAGAAGACTGCAGAATGTGCTTCTTCCTTCAGGGCACAGAAGAGGATGGACAGAAGTTCTCTGAAGTCCCCGGAGCCCTTAGTCAAGTTCACCCCAAAGCTATCAGAATAATCATCACTGCTATCCCTTGAGAACTCAAATGCCAGGCCCTGTGCTAAGCATTTTACTTGTATTAGCTCATTTAATCCTCATAGCAACTCAGTGAGGTAGGTCCTATGTCCACCATCTGAAAATTTCATGGGCTGGCCCCTCTCACAGGAGCTTCATATGCAAGGCATGCATACATCTATGCATGAAAAAGTATGTCTTGCACACAAATTGGTTTTCCTAAACCCTCCCTTATCTTTGAGCAATGCAGCCAAATTTGTTTTTAACATGCAGCCCACTTCTGAGCAAGCATGGCAGATTGCTCACCTCTGCCTTCCAAAATTCCACTGAAATGGCAATAAAGGAATCAAGAATATATAAACTCATAAGGGGATAAAATGAGGGAAGAGACAAACATGGATGAGAGAGTCCCACAAATATCTGGAAGAGGGAGAGGAGCAGGCACTGACTTGGTGGACCTGGGAATTACTACCTAGCTCCCCGCAGACGAGGAAACTAACAAGCAGAAAGGGCTTGGTCTTGTAGGACTCTAGGTGCTGAGGATGGGGAGATCCAAATCTACAGAAGGTGGGCATAAGGCATGGGACTCAAAACAGGGGGACTAAATGGCCTGTATAAGGGGGGATGGACCCCCTTCTTCCTCCTACAGCAGGCACACCCCAGCTCTCTCCACCCACCCACTGCACACCTCCCCACCCCCACTGCCAGCAGGAGGTTTGACACATTCTCTCTGGATAACTGAATGGCTCCAGAGAAGAGACCTCCACATTCTGACACCTTGGAGTCCTGCGCCAATTTAAGAGCCAGTTTGCTGTGCAGCAACCTCGTTTTAAGTCCTTCTGTGGACAAGCCTCACTCAGTCCCTCAGAGTTCCCCTTCATGTTTCAGTGAGTCACACTTAGACAAGAACAGGCAGCCCAGGATCACCAAATGTTTAAAGACAGCCTCCAACTTGGAAGAGAGAGATCCAAACAGGTAGGAAAAAGGAACTTAGAGAAAGCAGAAATGATGGAAGTAGAAAAAAAAATGTGAAAATAAAACTTTGATAAGCAATTTATTCAGAAAAATAAAATAAGATGTTATATTCATTCATCAAGAGATTTTTTCCTTTTTTTTAAATTATACTTTTAAGTTCTGGGATACATGTACAAAACAATGTGTTTTGCATAGGTTTGTTACATAGGTATATACATGCCATGGTGGTTTGCTGCACCCATCAACCCATCATCTACTTTAGGTATTTCTCCTAATCCTATCCCTCCTCTAGCCCCTCATCCTCCGACAGGCCCTGGTGAATGATGCTCCCCTCCCTGTGTCCATGTGTTCTCATTGTTCAACTCCCACTTATGAGTGAAAACATAAGGTGTTGGGTTTTCTATTCCTGTGTTGCTTTGCTGACAATGATGGTTTCCAGCTTCATCCATGTCCCTGCCAAGGACATGAATTCATCCCTTTTTATGGCTGCATAGTATTCCATGGTGTATGTGTGCCACATTTTCTTTATCCAGTCTATCATTGATGGGCATTTGGATTGGTTCCAAGTCTTTGCTATTGTGAATAGTGCTGCAATAAATATACATGTGCATGTGTCTTTATAGTAGAATGATTTGTAATCCTTTGGGTATAAAAGCATTATACCCAAAGGATATAAATGGGATTGCTGGATCAAATGGTATTTCTGGTTCTAGGTCCTTGAGGAATCGCCACACTGTCTTCCACAATGGTTGAACTAATTTACACTCCCACCAACAGTGTAAAAGTGTTCCTATTTCTCCACATCCTCTCAGCATCTGTTGTTTCCTGACTTTTTAATGATCACCATCCTAACTGGTGTGAGATGGTATCTCATTGTGGTTTTGATTTGCATTTCTCTAATGCCCAGTGATGATGAGATCTTTTCATATGTTTGTTGGCCATGTAAATATTTTCTTTTGAGAAGTGTCTGTACATATGTCCTTTGCCCACTTTTTAATGGGGTTGTTTTTTTTCTTGTAAATTTCTTTGCGTTCCTTGCAGATTTTGTAGGTTGCCTGATCACTCTGATGATAGTTTCTTTTGCTGTGCAGAAGCTCTTTAGTTGAGTTAGATCCCATTTGTCAATTTTGGCTTTTGTTGCCATTGCTTTTGGGGTTTTAGTCATGAAGTCTTTGCCCATGCCTATGTCTTGAATGGTATTGCCTAGGTTTCTTTCTAGGGTTTTTATGGTTTCAGGTCTTATGTTTAAGTCTTTAATCCACCTTGAGTTAATTTTTGTATAAGGTGTAAGGAAGGGGTCCAGTTTCTATTTTCTGCATACGGCTAGCCAGTTTTCCCAACACTATTTATTAAAAAGGGAATTTTTCCCCATTGCTTATTTTTGTCAGGTTTGTCGAAGATCAGATGGTTGTAGACATGTGGCATTATTTCTGAGGCCTCTGTTCTGTTCTGTTGGTCTATATATCTATTTTGGTACCAGTACCATGCTGTTTTGGTTACTACAGACTTGTAGCATAGTTTGAAGTCAGGTAGCATGATGCCTCCAGCTTTGTTCTTTTTGCTCAGTATTGTCTTCACTATACAGGCTCTTCTTTGGTTTTATATGAAATTTAAAGTAGTTTTTTCTAATTCTGTGAAGAGAGTCAGCAGTAGCTTGACAGGGATAGTGTTGAATCTATAAATTACTTTGGGCAGTATGGCCATTTTCACAATATTGATTCTTCCTATTCGTGAGCATGGAATGTTTTTCCATCTGTTTGTGTCCTCTCTTATTTCCTTGAGCAGTGGTTAGCTCTCCTTGAAGAGGTCCTTCCATCTCTTGTAAGTTGTATTCATAGGTATTTTATTCCCTTTGTAGCAATTGTGAATGGGAGTTCACTCATGATTTGGCTCTCTGTTTGTCTGTTATTGGTGTATAGGAATGCTTGTGATTTTTGCACATTTATTTTGTATCCTGAGACTTTGCTGAAGTTGCCTATCAGCTTAAGGAGATTTGGGGCTGAAATGATGGGGCTTTCTAACTGTACAATCATGTCATTTGCAAACACAGACAATTGGACTTCCCCTTTTCCTGTTTGAATATGCTTTATTTGTTTCTCTTGCCTGGTTTCCCTGGCCAGAACATCCAACACTATGTTGAATAGGAGTGGTGAGAGAGGGCATCCTTGTCTAGTGCTAGTTTTTGAATGGAATGCTTCCAGTTTTTGCCCATTCAGTATGATATTGGCTGTGGGTTTGTCATTAATAGCTCTTATCATTTTGAGATAATGTACCATCAATACCTAATTTATGGAGAGTTTTTAGCATGAAGGGGTGCTGAATTTTATAGAAGGCCTTTTCTGGGTCTATTGAGATTATCATGTGGTTTTTGTCATTGGTCCTGTTTATGCGATGGATTACATTTATTGATTTGCATATATTGAACAGCGTTGCATCCCAGAGATGAAGCTGACTTGATCATGGTGGATAATCTTTTTGATGTGCTGCAGGATTCAGTTTGCCAGCATTTTATTGAGGATTTTCACATTGATGTTCATCGGAGATATTGGCCGGAAATTTTCTTTTTTTCAGTGTATGTCTGCTAGGTTTTGGTTTCAGGATGATGCTGGCCTCATAAAATGAGTTAGCAAGGAGTTCCTCTTTTTGGAATAGTTTCAGAAGGAACGGTACTAGCTCCTCTTTGTACCTCTGGTAGAATTTGGTTGTGAATCCATCTGGTCCTGGGCTGTTTATGGTTGGTAGGCTATTAATTACTGTCTCCATTTCAGAACTTGTTATTGGTCTATTCAGAGATTCAACTTTGTGGTTTAGACTTGGGAGAGTGTATGTGTCCAGGAATTTTTCCATTTCTTCTAGATTTTCTGGTTTATTTGTGTAGAGGTGTTTATAGTATTTTCTGATGATAGTTTGCATTTCTGTGGATTAGCGGTAATATCTCCTTTATCATTTTTTATTGCATCTATTTGATTCTTCTCTCTTTTTTTCTTTATTAGCCTGGCTAGCGGGCTATCTTCTTTGTTAATCTTTACAAAAAGCCAGCTCCTGGATTCATTGATTTTTTGAAGGGTTTTGTGTGTGTGTGTGTGTGTGTGTGTGTGTGTGTGTGTGTGTGTGTGTTTGTCTCTCTTTCAGTTCTGCTCTGATCTT